>NW_019392922.1:717523-1035023 GCF_000648675.2 Cimex lectularius | reverse complement strand
TGGAAGAGTTATTTTCCACGGGAGTGAGTAAATAAAATGTGTTTGTAGTTTGCCGAGAGAGGAGGCGGCCTTGGTCGACTACGCCAGGATTAAATATCAGCGGTTTCGCCTCGGAAATCGTGACGGGAACAGCTTTGACTTGGGATTTCTGACAGACTCGTAGCTTTTTTGGAGGTGTGTTAATGTCACCGTCGGAAAAACTTGTGACGGCGGTAAATACGCTAGTCCGACGCCCATCCTCCTCCGTCTGTGAAAATGTTGCGATAACTCGGCCTTATATTCTACGGAGTAACCTTCGATGGGAATTCCTTGGGTGCCGTTGAATAGCAAATGCGTCATCCCTTGCCACATAGCCTTAGATACCTCTCATTAAAAAATAACAAAAACGCAGTCTTCATTTCTTTTTTCTCTCTAAATGTCAGAGAGAATTAAGCAAAAATTCCGTTTTTATTCCACTAAAAATTCCGTTCATTATTTTTACGTAAGCAAAAAGACAGTGTTGGTTGCTAAGGCCTTTTATTTGATTTCCCATGGGATTTGTCACGTATTGAACTTGTAATTTGGTAGTTTCCGAACCTTGAAGTCTGCCTATCTTCTCTATTTTGATGTGCTATGTCTTCTCGCCATCTACGATGGCAGTTCTTCCTGCCCAGGAAAAGTCATGAAGAAATTTCACAGGAAAACCTACATCCTCAGTTCTATAATATGGCGATAAACCCAATCCCTGTAGATTTTACCCTCTTTTAATGGTCTGTATAAACTGAATATTCAGAAATGCCCAGTAGCGAGAACGAGGAGGAAAGAAGAGAGTCGTTTATTTCCCAAGCCCACGCACGTGGCCGCTTCGTCCCTTGTTTTATTGATAGGAAGCAAACATAGATCATGCCGTGACATAGCGGGCCGCGGGACCAGTCCGACGGGCTACCACTCGAGTAACTTTCCAACAAAAAAATAGACGCGGTCCAAGTTACAGAGTCCAGGGAGTCCGTTCAGGAAGAAATCCAAGGGGAATTCTTTCACAACTTTATCTTTCAATCGGGGCGTCCTTGCGTAATGTTTACTACGTTAAAATAAAAATAAGAAAACATAATCCGCCAGGCATCTTCGAAAACGCGTTGCCCAATGCATTCCGAAACGAAGTTATCGGGAAGTCCGTGCTGCGTAACACCTAGAACTTTTAATCTTTGGCAATGCGATAATTGATCGTGGATGTCATAGGGAATGAGGTCATCTCTGAATGCATATAAAAGGAAAAAGTGAAATTACACTATAAGGTAAATAGTTATCCTCTCACTCAGACATCCCTCTATCTTCAAAAAAAATTCTTCCTATCTAATTCTCGTTCTATCAACCAAGACCCCCTCTTTTTCGCTCGCTCTCAAACCCTCTCAGTCTTTCATCCTCTCTCTCTCTCTCTCTCTCTCTCTCTCTCTCTCTCTCTCTCTCTCTCTCTCTCTNTTTTTCTCTCTTTCCCTAGCTATTTCTCTTTATTTATATTTATTTATCAATCTATCTTGTTCATTTTATCTTTCTCTCACTCTCCAGCTATTTCTCATTATTTATATGTATTTATCTGTCTGTCTCTTTCATTCTCTCTCTCTCTCTCTCTCTCTCTCTCTCTCTCTCTCTCTTCTTTCTCTTTCTTTCCAGCTATTTCTCTTTATTTATGTTTATTTATCAATCTATCTTGTTCATTTTATCTTTCTCTCACTCTCCACCTATTTCTCATAATTTATATGTATTTATCTGTCTGTCTCTTTCATTCTCTCTCTCTCTCTCTCTCTCTCTCTCTCTTCTTTTTCTTTCTTTCCAGCTATTTCTCTTTATTTATATTTATTTATCAATGTATCTCGTTCATTTTATCTTTCTCTCACTCTCCAGCTATTTCTCTTTATTTATATTTATTTATCTATCTCGTTCATTTTCCCTTTCTCTCACTCCCGCTAATTCTCTTTATGTACATGATTTTATCTGTTCATCTCTTTCAATCTCTCTCTCTCTCTCTCTCTCTCTCTCTCTCTTCTTTCTCTTTCTTTCCCCAGCTATCTGTCTTTATTTATATTTAGTTATCTATGTATCTCGTTCATTTTATCTTTCTCTCACTCTCCAGCTATTTCTCATTATTTATATGTATTTATCTGTCTATCTCTTTCATTCTCTCTCTCTCTCTCTCTCTCTCTCTCTCTCTCTCTCTCTCTCTCTCTCTCTCCGTTCTTTCCCCAGCTATTTCTCTTTATTTATATTTACATATCTATCTCTTTCATTTTTCCTTTTTCTCGCTCTCCAGCTATTTCGCTTTAATTATCTCTTTCTTTCTCTCTCTCTCTCTCTCTCTCTCTCTCTCTCTCTCTCTCTCTCTCTCTGTCTATCTATCTATCTATCTATCTAGCATTTATCAATGCTCGAAGTTGCGATCCCCAGACATATTAAAAAGATAGTAGCCAGAAATTCACTAAACAAGAACAAAACTGAACTAAATAGAAATAACCAATATTTTTCTGATAAATATATACAGCGATGCTATAAAGCACTACACTTTATTATGAATGCCACTTTTCGCGAATGGTATCAACGCGTTCCAGCCAATTCAAAAGCGACACATGGTACTGCCTAGCAGCTAAGTGTCCACTTACAGTGATGTCATTTTTCCCGAATCATCCACATCCGAATACTTAAAAAAAAAATAATCTGGTTTTTAGAATTTTTCGACTCGTGTCACTTTTCTTGTCGGTGTGCGATATTACAGAATTTCTTATTTTTTAATAGTTTTTAGTGTCAACATGAACGTGCACCTTACATATATTGTAATATTTATCCTTTTTTATATTTTGTGTTGCCCTGTTTGTTGAGTTTTCTGCCTATTTGTCTTTTTTCTTATTTTTCTCTAACTGTCTGTATGTGCGCCTGTATTTCTTTTATCCGGTCTGTGATGCTGTCTGTCTCCTTTCTCTATCACCCAATCCCCGCTGTCTCTTTCACACACACAAATATAATTTTTAATTTGTTATTATCACAAGTGATTCGGCAAACGCAAGAATAGAAAGACTGGGCCCATTTGACAGAAGAGGCGATCAGACGATTACCCAAGTCGGAGAAAAAACGGCATCGAAACCTGTTTGTCTTATCCGTCCGGTCAGCCGGGTGTGCCTCAGCCCGGAGTGAATTTTTTGTAATCCACCGATCGGGGCAAAACCAAAACACAAATTTCAAATAAAAATACTATCAGAAAATGAGACATGTGTAACCACCCGTGCTATTTCAGCTCGCCGGTGAAGAAGAATGATTAATGTAAACATTAGGACAGTCATAATATTTAACCAGGTGTTATTTTCTTCTACTGTGCAGGTTGAGAAGAAAATTCATTGTTGAACAAATTATACGAATTTTATCTATTAAATTCATGATTTATCAGACATTGACACTTTTTATTATGTAACAAAGGTAAGAAAATTATATATTGTTATTACTGTGTAGATTTTAAACGGTTATTTTTTTTTTTTTTTAATGGCCTTATGATTGATGCATACTAGCCAAGGAGACGATTATTATATGTGCATTCATATTGGGGGGAAGGTATTGTAAAAAAAAAAAGGCCAGAGGCGACGGTGAAAATCGAACCCACGACCGCGGGGTCTATATTTTCTCAGTTATATTTAGTGATATTATGATATCTGTAGAAAATATTGTCATCTAATTAAAATTTAATTCTTATCTTCCTGGATCCATTAATATTTTTTTATTTTTAAAAACACGTTTGATTTTTTTTTTAACCGAATCATAATCTATCGAAGGTCGTCTAGGGAGAACAGGAAAGAACTTCTTCCACGTTCCTCTCGAATATTATAAGTCCCCTGTCTATTTGTCTCAAATGACAAATAGAAAATAGGAGAAAGGGCATTATTTAATCCGCGAAGGTATCCCGTCGATAAAACTCACCAGCCA
The DNA here is from genome assembly GCF_000648675.2 of Cimex lectularius. Lineage (NCBI taxonomy): Eukaryota > Metazoa > Arthropoda > Insecta > Hemiptera > Cimicidae > Cimex > Cimex lectularius. Next base: position 1,031,081 of record NW_019392922.1, on the reverse strand, counting down.
GGGTCCCAAAAAGCATTATAACGGTTGAAAACAGATGACCATTGACCGGTTATTTTAGATGTGGCCGGCCTTCGAAAGTTCGCCGGGGATATCGTATTGCTAACAGGCCGTGCTATTGGGTTACCTCCATATGGGGAGGAATCGGGCCAAGTAGAACCGGGCTTGAGGATTAGTAGGTGAATCAACTGGAGGCGACATCGGTATTAGATCAGGGTATTAAAGGTGTGTTTGACACTGGATGGTTTAATACCTCCGGCTATCCCGCTGTGTCCAAGTAGGGGATTAGTTTATCAAACAATTTCTTACTTGTTTTTTTACCCCTGAACCCTGTGTCTCCGGTCTGAGATGCACAATGGGACTTTTTTTAAGTATCGACCAACCATATAACATCCACTGTAATGAATGCAAATGGCGATTATCTAAGTGTAAACTTCTTGTTAACATGTAAATTGAATATATACAATTCTTATTCAACTATTTCACATGTCAGATAATTAATTAAGTAGGATCTAATAAACCTCAAACCGTACATTTGAATTGAACAACTTTTAATAGCTCCGATCAGGCAAAACATATATTTATCTGACATATTTTCTTTTCCTTATTAATTTTTCTCCCTTTTTTTTTCGCCTATGCTCGTTGCAATAAGATTCTCTCTCTCTCACTCTGTCTTTCTCTCACTCACTTACTCACTCACTTTCTCTATCTATCTATCTTTCTATCTGTTTATCTATCAACTTTTCTTTTCCTTATTATTTTTTTCTCCCTTTTTTCATTTTTTTTCATTTAGTCTATGCTTGCGGCAATAAGACACTTTCTCTCATCCTCTCTCTCTATCTATTTATCTATCTATCTATCTATCTAACCAACTAACTAACTACTTATCTATCTATCTATCTATTTATCTATCTATCAATCTATCAATTCATCCATCTATCTACCTATCAATATGTCTATGTTTCTATCTATTTATTTATCTATTAAAAATCATCATTTCTATCATTCATCTATCTATCTACTTATCTATCATCTTTTGTTTCCTTATTAGTTTTTGTCCCTTTTTACAATTTTTTCATTTAGTCAATTCCTGTGGCAATAAGTCTCCCTTTCCCTCTCTCTCTTTCTATCTTTCTCTCCATCTTTCTATCTATTAATCTTCAACTCTTCTTTATTATTATTCATTATTTCATTTTTATTCATTTTTCTCACTTTTTTACATAGTCTTTTCTACATGGTCAAGATTCATTCTCTCTCTCTCTCTCTCTCTCTCTCTCTCTCTCTCTCTCCCTCCCTCTCTCCCTCTCTCTGTCTCTCTCTCTCTCTCTCTCTCTTTTCCTATCTGTTTATCTATCGTATTTTCTTTTGCTTATTAATTTTTTCTCCCTTTTCCAATTTCATTTAGTCTATGCTTGTGGCAATAAGATTCTCCGCTCTCTCTCCCTCTCTCTCTCTCTCTCTCCCTCTCTCTCCCTCACTTTCACTGTCTCTCTCTCTCTCTCTTTCTCTCTCTCTCTCTCTCTCTCTCTCTCCTTCTCCCTCCCTCTCTCTCNTATATATATAAATATATTCGTTCTCTCTTCCCTTTTGTCTATATTTCTCATTCTCTTTTAAGCTTTCTCAGTGATAATTCTGATTTACGCAATGCAGAAAGAGCATCATTCGCGAAAAAACGAATTGGACCCATGTTGAAAAATTTAACATGAATTGATATAAATCAAGTTTCTCTCTTTCAGTGATGTGAAACTTTCGGTTGATGTAGGACTAGTCCGGTCATAGTGTGTTCGACCACTGAATTTGTTTTTTCAATTTTTGAGAATAAGTAATGCACAGCAATGTAAAGTTAGACGTAGTCACAGTCTCATACAGCTATCTATTCCTTTTTTATTTGAATAAAATATTTCCAATTTCTAGAATCCCATAGAACCGCAATGTGGTTGTTAGAGTTTTTACTTCCTACTATGCTGTTCCTCTTTTTCTACATAAAATAAAGTTTTGAAAACTGTTTTTAGATATAGCAAAAGAAACATCTTCGCCGTTGGTTTTCTTTTCTTTCTCTTTCGCCTCTTTCGCTGTTTTTTACTGCCGTTACCGCGATTTCCCATGGGGCACGGCTTGCTTTCAAACCGATGAAAATACACGAGCGGCCATGCCGGAACTAATTGATGCTACGGGCAATTTTTCGAAGCCAGCGGAGCGTCCGTTCACGAATCAGGGAGTGCGTAAAATAATAAAAATAATTGTGCCACGTGAACGATAATTGCGGCCGGTTAAGAAAAGAAACGGAGAAAAACACACAGGCGTTCTACCGTCCAGTTCGATTTAATAGGAGAAAAAACTTCTTTCACTTCTGATCTGAAAAAAATCAGAAAATTTCGGAATGTAAGATGTAAATTTTGGATTGATTAAACACGAAGAATAGTGAGATACATCAGAATGTAAGCAATGCTGATCCCTTCATCATATCAACATATAAAATAAATGAAAAATCATTCCTGAGAAAGAATCAGCATCCATCATAATTCAAGCAATATATCCAAAAACTCTTGTATCTTTTTTCTTTTCTGATTACAATTTTATTTAAACATTTTATGAATAAAATAAAAGTTTTTTTTAATTTTTAATGGCCCTATGTACTATGCATATTAGCCAATGCCAGACAATATGTTATGTATATTCGTTTTGGGGGGGAAGGGTATCGTGAAAAAGGCCAGAGGCGACGGCGGGAATTGAACCCATGTCCGCGGGGTCTACGATCCGAGAGTCGCTCACTCTAACCACTCGGCTACTTCGGCCCCCAAAATAAAAGCTCAGAAGGTAACTAAACACGGCAAAAGTACATTTAAAAAAAAGTATTTTTAATAATCATTTAACCGCAATTAACGTTAGGTTTGGGAAAGGTTGACAGACGATCAGTCATAACATTTACACAAAGTTTTAGCTGTTTAAGGGGTGCATACGCCATTTTAAGGAAGTAGCGAGCGTTTCTTTGTCAAATGGTTTTATTCCAATTTTATTGTCATAAGCATTTTTTCAAAAGAGTTGCATTTTCTGTTTAAACATCAAAGTCTAAAATTTTATCGTGTTTCAGAAATTTTTAGGTCATTAGTGTATTAAAGAGAGATCTAAAGACTAAAGATCTAAAGACAATTCGTTACAATTTATAAACAGTTCCCTTTTGGAATAGGGCTGTGATAGGCTATGTTTTAGACTAGAAGGTAATTTAGCATAAAGAATAAAACCGAGGACGAAGAGATGGAGAGCTGCAAGTTCACCAAGGCAAGGTAAACCAGAACAGTCGATTCACAATTTTAATTTTTTTTTAACCATTTCTAAAGCTTGGATTATTTTGGGAACATTGTCCCTCTCTCTTTATATCTTTCTCTCTATCTATCTATTTATCTATTAACTCTTTTTTAAATTCATTTTTCTTCATTTATTCTATTTTTTTTTCATTTAGTCTATGCATGTAGCAATAAGTCTCTTTTTCTCTCTCTCTCTTTCTATCTTTCTCTCTATCCATCTATTTATCTATCAACTCTTCCTTTCTTTATTTATTTTTCTCTCTTTTTTTCTATTTTTTAAATTTAGTCTATGCTTGGGTCAATAAGACTCTTTCACTCACGCTTTCTTTCTCTCTCTCTCACTCTCTCTCTCTCTCTCTCTCTCTCTCTCTCTCTCTCTGTATCTATCTATTTATCTAGCTATCTATTTATCTATATGTACATATTTATCTTTCTATCTATCATATTTTCTTTTCCTTATTTATTTTTTCTCCCTTTTTTTATATAGTGTATGCTCGTTGCAATAGGACTCTTTCTCTCCTCTCTCTCACTCTCTCTCTCTATCTATCCATTTATCTTTCTATCTGTTTATCTATCATCTTTTCTTTTCTTTTTTATTTTTTACCCCTTTTTACAATTTTTTCATTTAGTCTATGCTTGTGGTAATAAATCTCTTCTTCTCTCTTTAAATCTTTCTCTCTATCTATTTATCCATTTAACTACAACTTTTGCTTTTCCTTATTTTCTATTTTCAACCTTTTTTTTTCATTTAGTGCTAATGCTTGCGGCGGCAATAAGACTGTATGTCTGTCTGTCTCTGTCTCTCTGTCTCTCTGTCTCTCTGTCTCTCTGTCTCTCTGTCTCTCTCTCTCTCTCTCTCTCTCTCTCTCTCTCATTTTCTCTCTCTCTCTCTATCTATCTATCTATCTATCCATCTATCTATGTATCTTTCTTTCTACCTACCTATCCATTTAGCTATAATCTCTTCTTTTCCTTATTCATTTTTTCTTTGTTTGTTTGTTGGATTGTTTTGTGAACATTTTCATTCATAGCTAAAACGGTTGCAATTTAATAAAACAAAATAGAATTTTTAGTAGGAAAAAGGTCGCTACCCTCTTAACCACGTTTGTTTCAAAAACGTGACAATAATGAAGGAAATTTTCTCTAGTTTGATGGATGTTTGGATTGAGAAGTACTGGATTGAAAGATAACAGGATACAACTGATTTGTCTCACAGTCCGGGTTAAACTGAAGATGTGCTTCATAATTGACGTTGCATTCCACTTTCGTGTAAACAAGTGTGACAACATTGGGAACCGTTCAATATGGATTGAACAATGAAACAATTTTTATATTTTTACAAGTACGACAAAACGAAAATTAACGTGTGATGTGAGTAAGCATTGCACATGTTCTTGAAAATACTTGAAAAGAGATTATTCATTTTCAACCGACCCAGCTTACTTCGGTAAATTTTGGGTATTTTTAAGGATTTGAAGTGTGAATGTTTGAAGAATATGTACGGTGGTAGTATGTAACGTAGTATGCACCACTTTGAACCACTGACCACCATTCAGTACAGGAATCAAAAGTTCCGTGTATTTTTTAAAAGCAGGTTGTATCAATATATTGACTTGATAGACCGAATAATTAAATGTGGGTGAGAAGATAAAAAAGAACGAGAGAGAAAAGGGGAGTCAAAGAGACAGAGAGAGAGAGAGAGAGAGAGAGAGAGAGAGAGAGAGAGAGAGATTTGATTTTTATAAATCTCGCAGAGTTAGGTCAATTGAATTTTCTTCCACTCAACGAAGAAAAATAAAACATTTAACCTGTATGTGGAACAATAATAATAATAATAGCAACCAAGTAAAAATTTACAATCATTTAACTGTAATAAATTAGTAAAGAAAGAAATTATATAATTACAAAAGTTACTAACAAAGTTATAGATTACATACAAACTTAAATTTTCATTACTTCATTAAAAAACTATAATAAAACTGTTAAGAAACAAATCCTGAAAATAACTTACAAATTTGTGCAAAATAACATAAAATACACAATAATAGTTTGAATACTCGACTGAATGAGAAATGTATAAAAAAGAGGCTGAGAAATAGAGTGAGGATATAAAGATTAACACTACAAGTAAAAGAGTAAGGCAAAGAGAGAGAGAGAGAGAGAGAGAGAGAGAGAGAGAGAGAGAGAGAGAGAGAGTGAGAGAGAGAGAGGTGAGTGAGTGAGAGAGAAAGAGAGAGAGAGGAAAAAAGAGAGCGAAATGAAAAACAATTAATAATAAAATAATGAGTGAGAGAAAATGGTAAAAGATATATGTGTATATCTATTGGATATATACCAAAGGCAGAGATTTATTTAAAAAAGTGTATAAAAAAGGCAGTTAAAAAGGATTAGAGAAAAGGCGAACAGAGGTATGATTTACAGTACATTTAAAAAAGAGCAAAAAGAAATGAAAAAGAAAAAAGAAATTGATTGTGAGATCGCTAGGGTGAGAGGGAGAGAGAGAGGTGAGTGAGAGAGAGAGAAAAAAAAAGAGAGCGAAATGAAAAACAATTAATAATAAAATAATGAGTGAGAGAAAATGGTAAAAGAGATATGTATATATCTATTGGATATATATCAAAGGCAGAGATTTAATTAAAAAAGTATATAAAAAAGGCAGTTAAAAAGGATTAGAGAAAAGGAGAACAGAGGTATGATTGGCAGCACATTTAAAAAAGAGCAAAAAAAATGAAAAAAGAAAGAAGAGATCGCTAGAGTGAGAAAGAGAGAGTGTGTGTGCGAGAGAGAGAGAGAGAGAGAGAGAGAGAGAGAGAGAAAGAGAGAGAGAGATAGGAACTGATCACTGTTCAATATGAAACAAACGGAAAATTAATCGCACAGTTTTGTACGGCAATTATCAAAGAGGAAATAAGTAAAGGATATTGAGGTAATAATAGTGATTAATAATTTTTTGCAAAATTTTATACACAAAGATGAGGCGGGCGTACTTTTATATTTTCAGGCCGAACTTGAGTTTTACCCAGTACATCCTTTTTAGGTAAATTTTAAAAATAATTCCTGTCCATGAACTTCAAAATAATCAACAACAAGTTCTCACTGGGGAATGATTCAATTATTCAAATAATAAAAAAATAATGTATGAGAAAAAATTCGTATTTACGAAGAACATGACATTTGTGATTAGTCCAGTTGTTTTTTGCCATCGGACCTTTTGAGCTTAATACATTTTAATTTTTTTATAATCATTATTTTAATTTTCGATAAATTCATTACCACAATTCGACCGACTGTAAACAAAAATAGTTAATTTAATTTATATTTTGATTTTGTTTTCCCATTTCGCGACAATCAGTGTGGGGTCTGCATTATACTTCAATTTAAACGTTTTGAAGGATTTTAGCAAGACTGAAAGGGGCGTCGGTGGCCGCAACGGTTTAGGCGTTGACACGGCGCTCATCACTGTAAGGTAAAGGTCCCGGGTTCGAATCCATCGGCCCTGCATTCGAGCCCGACATTCTTACAAATGAGCTTTTTTTTCAAAAACACCCGTACCCCGAGGGTTGATATGACTTCTGCTGTTGCGAACCCTCGTAAAAATAAATGAATAAATAAAACAAGACTGAAGATGGCGAGAAGGCCGGCTAAAATGATGAAACTACGGGTGTTCATTTGCAAATCTCACTTAAAAATTTACCTAGCAATAGCTTTTAAATTTAAATTTTACTTGGATTTTATTGTAGGTAATTTTTTAATTTTCTTCTGAATAAAATAACAAGTACGTACATTGTTGGCGGTTACATTTTTAATAAATTTGTTTAAATATTAGGGTTTTAGTTCATTACGAGTTTTTAATGAAAACTAAAAAAATAAATAAAGAGTAGGATTGAATTTCAATAACTGATCAGCATAGAAACTTCAGGCCTTTAGTAAATAGGCAGATATTGACTATTGACTAATATATTGACTATCCTAACCGGGTTTTAGCCGGGATGATAACCATTCGGTCTTGTTTTCGATTTGTACGTCGGACCTAGGTGTGTGGAGCAGGTATGTACAAATAGAAGAGTGTCAATAGGGAGAGGTTCAGTGACCGTGGAGGGCCCGTGGGCGGCTCGTCGGACAGAAGCACATATCCACCGGCATTTGCATTCTTGATAAAGTCAAAAACCGGAGGGACAGAAGCGCGGATGTAAAATTTACATAAAGGGGAGCCGCGTACGCGACCTGCCTCAAACCATCCCCGCTCCTCGGCCGGTCGACGTAGGAAAAAAATCGATCTTATTTAAATTTTATTCAAATGAGTCCGGAGCGTTTGTCGGCTGACAGACAAGTAGTAAGTTTGACCCAGAAAACCCGGAGTGAATACGTAAAGGCCGGGGGTCGGGTTAACTTTTGATTTCATCGCGGCGGGTCTCGGGCTGTCTCGAATACTAAGCACGCATGTGTGTGCCTGAGGGCCCTAGAGATAGACAATGCTCATTCACAACTCCCCTGACCGACCCTACGGCCGACTCATATACGTCTTACTTCATTTAATAAAATTATACCCACCTTCTAAGAGGAAGTGGTGAAGGAAAAAAAACGGAAGGGATTTATTCAAATAAGCCTGATTTAAATTCAATTCAGACTCGAACGTTTAAGGAAGTCTAGGGGTTTGATATACATCCTATTGTTTTGGTATTTCACTTTTATCGAAAAGAGATTCTTATGAAATTCTTATCTTAATCATCAATCAAACTTTGTTTTTCAAAATCGATTTCCCCATCAATGAACCATAAAATAAAGCCATTCAATATTTTTTAAAGACATTTTAACTACGTTTATCCAATATAGAAAGACAAAAAAAAGATCCTTCATCAATATTTTTCAGAAATTTAAAATAAATCTCATCAAATTGGTTGTTACAACTTGCCTTACCCCAATTTCTGTGAGAATTGCTAAAATTTTTATGCACCTTTTACCAATATTAATGAAATATTTAAACTAATATTGGAATTCTTTCTGTTTACAATAGCTGTAATAACTTCAGCTTGTATTGCTCATAATACAGTAAGTTTCAAAAGCTAAGCTCAAGGACTCCTCATATAGAAATTGTCTATGTTTTGTAATATCGAACTCCTGTTGTTCCTAATAGAAAAGCTTATGCTGGATGCTTGGGAATAAACTCCTCATAGGTCGTAATACATTCAGCCCAGGCTGATAGGCTTCTGCTACTCGTGCTACAAGAGCTCAACAGGCTGATGACTCGAACAGTTCCTACAGCTCCTCATACAGCAAGCTTCAAATTGCTAAGCTCTTCATATAGAAATTGCATTTATTTTGTAATACCTATCTGCTGTAGTTCCTAATAGAGAACTCATGCTGGAATCTTTGGAATAAACTCCTCACAGGTCGTAATACATTAAGCTAATGTGGTCCCAGGCAGATAGGCTTCTGCTGCTCATGCTGCAAGAGCTCAACAGGCTGATGACTCGAACGGTTTTTACAGCTCCTAATACGGCAAGCTTGAAATTGCTAAACTCACAGGACTCTACATATAGGAATTGCTTTTATTTTGTAATACCTATCAGCTGTTGTTCGTAAAAGAAAAGCTCGTGCTGGAATCTTTGGAATAAACTCCTCACAGGTTTTAATTCAATGACTGGAACAGTTCCTACAGCTCCTAATACAGTGAGTTTCAAAATGCTAAGCTCAAAGACTCCTCGTATAGAAATTGTCTATGTTTTGTAATATCGAACTCCTATTGTTCCTAATAGAAAAGCTTATGCTGGATGCTTGGGAATAAACTCCTCACAGGTCGTAATACATTAAGCCCAGGCTGATAGGCTTCTGCTGCTCATGCTACAAGAGCTCAACAGGCTGATGACTCGAAAAGTTCCTACAGCTTCTAATACAGCAAACTTCAAATTGCTAAGCTCACAGGATTCTTCATATAGAAATTGCTTTTATTTTGTAATACCTATCTGCCGTTGTTCGTAATAGAAAAGCTCATGCTGGAATCTTTAGAATAAACTCCTCACAGGTCGTAATACTTTAAGTCCCAGGCTGATAGGCTTTTGCTGCTCCTGCTACAAGAGCTCAACAGGCTGATGACTGGAACAGTTTCTACAGCTCCTAATACATCAAGTTTCAAAGTGCTAAGCTCACAGGGCTCTTCATATAGTAATTGCTTTTATTTTGTAATTTGTACCTCCTATTATTCGTAATAGAAAAAGCTCATGCTGGAAGGTTTGGAATAAAGCCCTCACAGTTCATAAGGCATTAAGCTCAAATCGTCCCAGTATAGGCTTCTGCTGATTGTGTTCAAGGGCTCAATGGCTGAATCGAACAGTTTCTACACCTCCTCGTACTGTAAGCCCAATACCCCTTACATTTGTTCCTCCTGCTTTCAAATACCACATATAGTAAGCAGAAACAAATCAAAGAACCGATTTTGTCGTATATGCTTTTAGTACTCGTGTTAAAAGTCATACGACTTTTATTTCAAATGAGCTTTTAATTATCTATATTCATTCTGAAGACTTGGTCAACCTGAGCACTCAAGAATTGGTTAAATAAAAAGCTGCTGCTGTACGCGCTGAAATACAATGCCTTGAAACAGAAAACATCAATAGCGTTTTAAACATGCGCTTCTTCTACCCCTTGGAACGACTTGCGTACGACTCATCATAGAATAAGTTATTTTGATAAATCCTAAAACATCAGTTCTTACTATTAGTTAGTATGCCCTAGTATGTAGCCTTCCTTAGCCAATCAAATTATGCTCTCAATAATTGCTGCTGATACATAATCTCGTACTGCTTGTGATGCACGAGCTCATTTGGCTCCTAGCACAATAGCTCGTATCACTCCCGGTACAAATAGCTATAATAAATCCTGGAAATTAAATTATCAGAAGCTTCTATAGTTATTAATAAATGAGATTCCAGTATACTTAAAAGACCACTACCTCATAAAAGAACACCTGGGACAAAGAAGGGTTATAGACGTACAGCTCGTGATACAAAATCTCGTAGAAATGATGAGTGATGGAGTGGGTTTTTTAAAAAGGATAGTTCCTACTCTAAGTAAATTGTTTTCTAACAATACGGATTTCGAGCCCTTAGCACATCATCATGTTGAAGGATTTCTACAACCACATCTCTCGACTTGAATTGCAAAAGTAACTTTTGTAAGTTTTTGTAACAAGTACCTTTTCCAATTCATGTCGAGAGACGTGGTTGTAGAAATCTTTCAACCTGATGATGAGCTAAGGGCTCGAAATCCGGACTGTTGGAAAACAACTTATTTTGAGTAGGAACTATCTTTTTTAAAAAAGGAAAGCTCGTAGATGTTGCTCATATGTTAGCCAAAATTTCTATTGTACTAAATAATAATAATCAGTTACATACAAAAGCTTGTTGGGTGTAGATAAAATTTATTACGTATTATTTTCAAGAAGATGATACACGAGCTTACATGAATCCTTCAGAATTTTTTGATGCAGAACATTAAAAAAGGAATTTGATGATTAAAGTTCGAACATATTCGTCAGATCAGGTAGAATAGTGTTTTTTGTTTTTAGTTTTTTATGGGCATGGGCATATTGTATGAATATTTAAAATGCAAAAACGTGTTATTTATTAAGATGTTTTGTCTGTTTTTTATATCCAAGGATATATCTTAAAAACGTTATTCTACAAAAAAATTATGATCGGTGATGAACAGTTTTTGGAACTTTTCTAGGACTATCAGGAGTACTTAAAGATACCCATTTTTTTAATCTAGAATGAACAATAAAACAGTTTTGTTGTTATAACTTTGATAAAGTGTTTACTAAGTTTTCAAAAAATATAACCCCTTCCGCCTAGAAACCATCACATCCTCGTTTGAAGATTTTCACAGCTGTTGCTCATTTTGGATGATTTCTCTTTTACAACACCATAACACCATTTGAGGCATTTCGCCGTAACAGAATAGGGCGTAAAAATGTTTAGTGGCTTTTATCTCTGAGAAAATTCTGTTGGCTTTTGTTATAGTCAATAAGAGGTCCCTCGTCATACCATCCCAATTATCCTCCCCTTAAAAAAATGAAAAGGGAAAAAGCTGTTGTCACACTCTTTTATAACCATCAAGTACTTATGTGACCCACATTCTTGTCAAAACTGTCACCCGTTTCGGGGCATGTTTGTCTTTTTTCCCTTCGCCTTTGTTGGCTTACTCATTAGCCCTGCGAGCTCACTTCTTACTGCTTGTAAACAAAGATTTCCGGGGGCCGCGGGGGGCCCTGGATTTAACGCCCTGCCTGTTTTTCGCCCCTAACGGATACGCGATTGGAAAGGTGTCCCTGGCGTTTTGAACGGGCCCGCAATGACACGAGTGGGCGAAAGGTCCCTGTTTTGCCCTCAACGATCCGTGTCATTACTGACGAGGTGGACAATGGGGGACAGCGTGTGATTTGACCCTTTCCTCTTGGCCGACCGGTTCGACGCCTTGTTCACAACGAGCCCTGGAAAAGTAGTAACCGGTCCTCTTTTTAGGGGAATGATCGATGGAACCCATTTCATCTTTTACAACCCATCCCTCTCCTCTATGAAAACTATCCGAGGTTACAATTTTTGATCCTAACCGTTTCTTATGCGCCAACTGAAAATTATCATGGTAAAGAAACAATCACAAAGGGAACATAGCCGTACATGATTAGATTCATACATTAAAAAGTAAATATAAAACTACCACGAGTAGCAGGAACTCATATAGCTTGGAAGATTTGCGCTTGTTGTACCAGGAGCTTTTGGTGCTATAAACGGGATAATACATACACTACGAGAAGCAGGGATACATATATCTTGCACGATTTCAGCTTAACAGAGCAGCAACTTTGAACGTTTTTAGCCGTATCAGCTTCTCTACCATGAGCATCAGGAGTTCATGAGATTCGGACGATATGGCCTTATTGTATCTGGATTTCTTTGGAATGTTCAACCAGATGAGCTACTGTAGCACAAGCAGCATAAGTACATGTACCTTGCACGATTTCAGGGTAATTGAGCACTTATTGTTGATGTTATTAGCCGGATCAGGTACTGTACCATGGCAGCAGGAGGTCATGGAACTCGGGTGATTTTACCTTAGTTATCTGGGCTTCTTTGGAATAATCAACCATATGAGCTACTGTAGCACAAGCAGCATAACTACATGCACCTTGCACGATTTTATGCTAATTGAGCATTGTTGATGTTATTGGCCGGATCAGGTACTGTACTATGGGCAGCAGGAGGTCATGAAACCCGGGTGAAACGGATGAGCTAATGAAGCACAAGCAGCATAAGTACATGTAATATGCACGATCTCAGATTAATGGAATTTTTGATGTTATATGCCGGGTCAACTCGGGTCGAGCTCGTGTATAATTTTGTGTGACAAGCGTTTTGATGCAGTCCACCAGTTCAGCTTTTATACTGTTTTTTTTTTTTAAATTGTATATTACAACTACCTGCATTTTGGTATCTAGTAATAATGTATGAATAAATATTAAGAAAAACAAGAGTGGAGAAACTACCCACCGGTAGTACTCCTAACTATTCTTTATTCAATTGTCACTGGATAGAAGATCCCGTGGCCATCGTCTTTTTAGTCGGCGAAGAGGGTTGGAAGGAATTCGTCGGGATGAGAGGATTTGAATTTGAGGATTTATAGTGGTTGGGAGGTTTGTGAAAAATTTTTGGTAACGGGAGTGGGTTACATCTTGGACAAAAGGAATATTTAGGACTTTATGGGTAGTGTCGTTGGACACATACAAGGGAGCATTAAGGATTTTTCTGAGGATGATGGATTGGGCTCTTTGGATGCGTAGGATATTGGAATGTTTGGCTGAACCCCACACTTCCAGTCCATAAGTCCATATTGGCTTCACTAGGGTGATATAAAGTAGTCTTTTGTTTAAGAGAGGTAGGTTAGAACGTCTGTCAAGAAGTCGTGAAAGTGCTCTGTAACGTTTCATAACTTTTGCTTTTATTCGATGAGTAGTAAGTAACTGATAATAATTTGAGTTTACTGTTGCAGGAGCTTTTGGTGCAGTCAGCCGAAGAGCTTCCGTACCACGAGCAGCATGCAAGTAATTTGCACGATTTCAGCTTAATATAGCAGCCATATTCGATTATTAGCCGGATAACTATAAGCACAGGAAGTCATGTAACCCGAGTCGATCTTACTGTATCAGATGCTTTTTGGTGCAGACAACCAGATCTGCTCCTTATACTATGATCAGCAGGTATTTAATTTTATTTAATGAACTATGCTAGAAAATTTTAGAATTAAAAAAGAATGAATTTATACAATGCAAGAAAATTTTAGTTTGAAAAAAAAATGAACTTATACAATGCTTTTTTTCTTTTTTTTTTAATCGAAAATTTTTTTGATTGTATAAATTCATTCTTCTTTTAAATCTAAAATTTTCTAGCATTTTTTTCTAGCATTGTATAAATTCATTTTTTCACATCCTACATGTATTTGTAAAATTTAAACAATGTTTATAAATCCCAGGCCCTGAAGATGATATCAATAAAGGACGAAACGTTGGTAGGATAAAGAAAATGTTTTTCTAAAATCTACGTCACACCAGAACTCATCTCACGATCTCCGAATAATCATTGTATATACCATGTAAAACGTCAAGGGTGTTATACAGAAATATCAACAGGGGAAAATTTTTAAATATCTTAAAACGTTCGGAGATCAACGGAGATTAAGAACGTGCGGTGTTTAGTGACCGTTAGTCAATGATTATTCGAAGATCGTGAGATGCGGTCTGGTGTGACGTAGGTTTTAGAAAAATATTTTCTTTATCATACCGACGTTTCGACCTTTATTGAGATCATCTTCAGGCTCAAAGTGTTTGTTTTCCGTATTGGTGTGTCATTATTGTGCAACACGACACTTTGAGCACTGAAGGTGATCTCAATAAAGATCGAAACGTTGGTATGATAAAAAAAATGTTCTTCTAAAACCTACATCACACCAGACCGCACCTCACGATCTCCAAATAATCATTTAAAACCAAAATTGAAACAAATTTTATCTGTACGTCTATTTTTTATTTTTTTCATTTCCCTTAGAAATTTACTTTTTTTTTTACTTTTTTAGACAATGACTCAATTATTAAACGTTAAAAAACGTGAAACTTTGATTAATATATAAAAATGTATACAAATGAATTTATATTTCAAGTGGGTGGACTTTTTTGCCTTTTGGTGAAAGTTGGTAGTTGGTGCTACTGTTGAAAGTTTTATGAGTATTCTAAAAAATTCTTAAAATTAGGACAAATAAGCTTAAATTATCTTTTATTATTTATTAAGCACACGCATTTTTGAAGCAGATAAATTTTTACAATACGTAAATGCCAATCAACGTGGAAACCAGATATCTTTCGGTATATTACTTTGCCCCTACATCTAAACGAGATATTACTTTGTACAGTAGTTATTTAAATTAGTTGATTGAAATATTACAAATAATCATTTGTTTTTACATCTAGCGAGTGATAAAAGTCAAGGACCTCTCTGTGTTTTTTTCCTGTTCAAAATAGACAGTTTACAGGATGTAAATAGGTCATTGAAATTATTTTGTTTCCCTTCCCCCGTCCCAACAGGCGTAAGGCACCGAGCATGTTTACGGAGGAAATAAACGATTTAACGAGATAACTAAACGGTCCGGTCATTAGAGGACGTCCGTTATCAACTGAGCAGAAACGTTCTAAACGCAGGACAAATGATTCTAATGACAAAAAATTACACGCTTCTTACCTGAAGGGCTGTTAATTTTTCCCTGGCAATTTGTCCAATGTAATCATCGACTGTTCCAGGAGAGTTTTATGATTTGGGGTTATAATTTTTTTCTCAGGAAATGTAACTTTTTATATTTTTAAATAGACATGATGTGACTAATCGATTTTATTAGAGTAGAAGGACGATTCCGAAAACACCTGATATCGTTTTTAAAACGATCGTTAAGAAAATTAAGAGCTCTAGTTTGTTCCTCTTCCTGGTTTTTGTCCGCAGAACAATAAAACACTTGTTCAAACACAAACAAGGGATCTTCGACCCGGGCCAGTTCGAAATTGGTCGAAAGGGAGCCAAGCCGCCGGTTGAGTTACAGCAATTGACGCCACTTGTGGGCAGAAGACGTTCGCTGTGTGGGTCACCGGACCTCACGATTAGATAAATTAGCCAATTCCGGTAGACCTATATGCAACGGAGTTCAAAGATTCAGATAGCAGCTTCTAAACAAACCTAGCTGTCTGTTTCGTACTTTAAGTACCAATTAAATAATCAAATGAGAAAATAATAATGCGATTTTTCCACGCAGTCAGGACGTTTCTTTTACCATTTCAAACTCTGATCACAATCAGTACAAATTGCTCGTGATTTTTATTTTCTTCCTCAGTATTTTTGTATGTATTCAAATTATCTACATAAACCTCAAAAATATAGATCAGTGCGAGTGAGTCCGCTATTACTATAATTATTTTATTATTTCAACAATCACTAGATTAAGGATAAATGCAGGTTGGGTTGAATGTCACCTTATTGTTGGATTGGAACCAATCTACCAGTAAACTTTGTTATTCCTTTTGGTTTATTTATTCTCCGTCTGTCTGACTTTCTTTCTGTTGGTCCGTCTGGTCTGGCTTTCTGCGTGCAATTCTGTCTCTGTAAATCAGATCGTCTGTTTTTATGGCACTATTTTTTCCTGTTTCTATTTGTCTGACGGTCTATTTCCATTCATGCTTGTATGTCTGCCTGGCAATCTGCTTCTGTCTGTCTTTCAATCTGTCTTTTTTTCTGTGCGTATTTCCGCCTGTTTCAGTTTGTCTGATTGCCACGTTCTGCCTGCCTGCTTGACTGCCTGTGTCTGCCTGGTCCTCCCTCCCTCCCTCCCACCCTTTCTCTCTCACTCTCTCTCTCTCTCTCTCAATCTCTCTCTCTCACTCCATCTATCTATCAATTTATTTATCTATCAACTCTTCTTCACATTATTCATTTTTTCCCACTTTTTTCAATTTTTTTCCATTTAGTCTATACTGTTACCAATAAGACTCTTTCTCTCCTATTCTCTTTCCCTCTCTCTCTCTCTATCTATCTATCCATCTAGCTATCTATTTATCAATCTTATTGCTTTTTTTCTGTTTTTCTGCATATCTCTCTCTCTCTCTCTCTCTCTCTCTCTCTCTCTCTATCTATCTATCTATCTATCTATCTATATATCTATCTATATATCTATCTATCTATCTCTATCTCTCTCTCTCCCCCTCTCTATCTGTCTATCTACTTATGACCTTTTCTTTTCTTTATTGTTTTTTCTCCCTTTTTTATCCGCATCTCTCTCTCTCTCTCTCCATCTTACCTGTCATTATTTATAGTCTGTCTTAAAATGTATCTGTTTTTCACTCCATCTCACTTCTTCGTGTTCCCATTCTTAGTAAAAGAAGCTCATTTCGTAGCTGAAAACAAGGTTCTCAAATAGAAATAAAAGTTGACAGATTTAGCCTTCATACCTGTTTCTCTGTCTGCCTGTCATTCTCCCTGCTTCTCTTTCTGTATGTATGACTGCCCTCTTTTTGTCAGTCTCTCCTTTTTCTCCCTTTATCTACCTATCTATCTATGTATGTCTATTACAATATTTACATTTTTCTTTACTCTTATGTCTGTTTTTTCAGTCGTCGTCGTCATCTCTCTCCTCTCTCCCTCTTTTGTTCTTTCTTTCTTGGTTCACTTTCTCTCTCACTGTCAAAGATTTATCACAAGTTCTCTTTATCAAACTTCGTTTTCTTTCAAGCATTTGACTCTTTTTTGATACTCTACCTGCTTGTGCATACTGATTATTTATACTTATTTTTCCTATTGCATGTTATTCTGTTTTTTTTTTTTTCATATGCCTCTTTTTACATGCAATTGATCTTTTTTTTTCTTGTTATTTGTCGTTTACTGAGGCGAGTAATGTTTGCTATTTTTCTTTTTTCTATTCTTTATGCCATTACATTATGTAACACTCTTTTGTCAAAACACCTTTTCATTTACGAATGGTACAGGCCGATAAGAGTTCACACTTTCCTTTTCCGCCCGCCGAATCGTATTTATACCGTCATAACTCCCGTATCGCACGAAAAGGCCGTCGTTCTTTTATCACAACCTCTACTCCGATAGCCAGGAAAGCCTCCCGCGTACGGACAATAAGCGGATCCGCCCACGTGGAAATTCGGAAGAATCCCCTACGGCCAAGGGAGAAGATAAATGCTCGAAAGGTGAGAACGAACCCGTCCCGAACATGATCATTACGCATTAACTGTCCGCTGTAGGGCCGTCCATCGGCGTAATTATAGAGCAATCAAAACACATTGGTTATGAAAGGCCACCGTCAAACAATCCCTTCTTTATGTTTGTTTTTTCCTCGATACATAAAAATAAAGTGTTTTTATTTAACTGATGCAGTTAATCGAGAGAAAACTCCTTGAAAACAGTCTCCATTTATATGAACCTCACACCAAATCATATATCTCAAGCATTATTATTTTATAATTATTTTTTTAGTTACTAGAACCCATAAATAGAAGCATTGAACTGACATAAAAAGAAGTGGCAAGATTACCAATGTGAGACATAGATGGATAGATGAAATTAAAACTTCAGTCGATAAATAATCATAAATCAAACTTTAGTTTCGATATCGGCCTTTGATTATAGTGACTTAAAGCATTGTTTGCTGTAAATTTTTCTGGATTATTGTTTGTCATTTAGAGTTTTAAGCAGATGATCCGAAAATAAGTAATTTTTCGTAGGATACCATATGCTCCTATTGTTCTGAGCGGCAAGTGCGTCCAGTGAAATTAGGGAGCGTCTAGGAACCAAAATTATAGTTTGTTGGGGTCCTGGCATTGTCTAGACGGGCCGTACAAATGGAGGGCCCGAGGGGCGCACACTGCCAATTTACACCGGTAATCCCTCACAGAACTAACCCAATTTGTGACGGGGATATTTCCGGATGACTTACGACCGTCGCCCATTATTGCTTCCACATTAGACCGCCCCCACGGCCCATCCATTATTCTTAGCCGATCTGGCTAATCACAAGGTCTCGGCTGCCTTCGCTCTGTCCCCCGGGGCCCTAAACGCCCTTGACCGAACGCCGACGAATTATGTAACTTCGAGGGCCTCTGAGGCCGGACCTTCGGCCGTCGATCTCGCTCTCAGGACCCTTGGAGTGGCGAAAGGTCGAAATCGAAAAACCTCAAATCAATTTTCCCCGTACCTGATACCTTCTGACAAGCGACCCACTAAACTTTACTATTAAAACTAAACAAACACCCTTCAGTCTTCCTTTCATTTAGTCACTCTTGTCAAATGTCATACCATCTCAAGCCAACCTTGTTTAAACATGCTCATATATCTACTTACCAAGCATCCATTCTATCCACCAACCTATCTATTTGCGTACACCAACATTCACAAAGTATTTATCTACCTACATAATTCGTCATAGAACTTCTTTTTCTATCCCTATTCCATTCCCATCTCTAAATTCATAGCAATCTCTCTTGAGCTTACATCATTATTAATGATGAAGGGGAAGCAACCTCTTAAAAGAGACAACACACAGTCTGATACTCTACAGCTAGTTTACTATAATAAAATCTATAACACCGGACAACGATGATGGTACTAGGATTTGGTATCAAGTTTTTACTTATTGTACTTTTCCTAGCTACTTACGTCAATTGACTCGATCTCTCTTTTAAGACGTAGTTGGCCATGTAATGTTATCTGCTATTTTTCTCGTGACATTTCCTTGGTATTTATCCTACAATTAGGGGGTCATCGTTGAGTTTACCCATATACCCCCGCTGTAGGTTTTTTTCCTCAGGTTGTGGAATTTTGGCGTGGTTTAACAATACGTTCACTCTCTCCGGCACTTCTATATTTCATCCATTTTTCTCTACTTTAGACATATTTTGACAGTATCCTATATTTGATGTTGTTATTACAGTTCTGAGCATGGTCTATTTCTTTATTCTCATACAACGCCCGACCTGTGGACGGCTGTGGTTAGGATATCCGACTGGTATTTCCCAAGTGATCGGTTCTTGGATTGAACCCTGAATTAGCCCATGGAAGTTTAATTTTGAATAATATGAAAATGTATCGTAAAGTGGCTTTGATTCCTCGGGTGGTTTGGCATAATGCTGTTCTGTCATAGAATCAATCATTAATATTTTCTGTTTTTTTCATCTTACGTTTCTAATAATTTGACCGTATAGTTCCTATACTTAAAACTGTACAGCTCCCTTTCGTTATTGTGTGGAAGCCCTGGCAGAGGTCAGACCAATGATTCTGTATTGTCCCTGGGCATTCGGGGCTTAGAGTCAATGAGAAAGTAGACAAGTTGGCCAAAAAAGGAGCCAATATGTATTCCTAAGGCCTGAAACCTACTGTGGCCTAGCACCTTGTCACAAAAAAGATACATACGTTCCCACTGGGGTTGCAATGTCATGTAACATTGAGGTTCTTTAGCGTACGGTCCTGGCCGATTAGGCCTTATCACACGTTTTAGATTCTCAAGTTTCGAGCGAAATACCTCCGCACACGGAAAATCTGCTTCTTCCGTGGGGTTTGGTGTAGTAGACGGCAGAGTAATTGACAGACATGCTGACTTTTCCCGCTTGCCCCTTCCGAGGGGCTTGGTTAACGTTGTGCGCTTAACCACTGCCGCGCGTAAAGGGATACCCAAAAAGTGGTCGAAATGCATCGGCTCCCATGCACTCCCTAGACAGAAATAACAACTCTTTCTCCTTGGGTGTAGGGGCTCCGCTAGCGTCGAAACCTCAGGGTACGTTCCGGCCGCGGTTTGGTTTTTAGTAGAATGTCTAACCACCCCCTAGAGGAGTATGCCTACTGTAAAGGCAGCCCAGAGGGCCGCCACCAACAAGCACCCTCCCCGCCCACCATTCCTTACGCATTCAAGGGACGAGCTCGCTCTATCCGATTCCCACGAGATCGGGAGGTAATTCGGAGGTCATACACAAGTACTACGGTCCACGGCCACAAATGAAACAGCCTCTTCTCTAGTTACCTGCTAGGGATCTCACCACTAAACCACTGCGAATCCTCACTCATGCAGCTGCACTTGAACTTAGAACGAAAATACGCTGCCCCGCAATTATGCACCCTTCCCCGACCATATATATAAAAAGCATCTATTTAGACAAGATCTGGTACTCTACCCCACGTGTGCATCTGATGCAGCACCCTCCGTTCGTGGACAGCTCTCAAACCAGCAACTCCCTTAACGCGTCTCGAGGAACTAGGTAGACGTAGACTTAGCATCCTCGCACGCTATACGCTTCCTTGGTCCTGTCGTCCAAATGCACGCAGAGGCTCCAAGAAACACAAGCCAACTTGTGCTTTAGAGAGTATGTCACGTTCTCAAGGCTACACCATTATTTTATGCCTGGAAACCATCCCCAACCAACAAAAATGAAACACCTAAAATGGATCCTTAATGGATCCATCCTTGGAACACAAACAACAAGTATAGAGCACCCAAAGCACGTGAAAGAGATTCTGAAACGAACAGAACCAGGGATCTTGTTAGACTCTGACTCTGCAGGCTGAAAAGTCCCACGCAACGGATGCGGGTAAAGGCAGAAGAAATATTGAGCAGATTTGCCAGGAAGAATAGACCGCGATCAAGTTTTATGTTTTTGTAAGGGCGTGAAGGTGTAGAATCTGGCAACTATGGGAGGAAAACCCGCAATCGAGGCTACACTAAGGAGCCACTGGCAAGGCTATGGGGGTTGATTAACAATCTGAATCTAGCCAGTGGGTTATTCAGCATAATAGATCTACTCGAGTTGCAAAGGCCTTGTGGCCACCGCATTTATCCTATCCCTTTCGTTACATCTCAGTCACTCCTTACTCGCTGTCCTTATCACGCCATCCTTCTGTTCTGTTCTTATTGTATTTTGAGAGATTGCCTTCTTTTTGTTCACTAAGTTTTTAACGTAAATTAATTGTTGCTTTGTTTTAAAGAGTTTGTTAAAAATTTCAGCTCATTTGCTTTTTTTAATGAAAGTTTTTACGGTTCGCAGCAACTAACTGTCAGAATTTGTGCGCATTCATTGTGTAATTATACTAATTCGGAATGACGGTTAAGTGTGCCATTAAGCAATGTGTCTAAGATTATAATGTAAATATAACCTTTTCGAGTAATTTATTCAAAACTTTTTTTCCTTTCTAACTTTATAATTACAGCCATTTATCTGTATAACAAGTGGCATCGTATAAAAATTGATAGAGTCGTTTTCTGACAGTCGTTAACTTTCCTCTAACACTTGAAGTCAAAAATAGGACGGCAGATGGCATAATAACCCAAGGTTTTCACGTGTAATTTAAAATGCAAATAAGCAGGTGGGCACCCGGGTCAGAAATGTGATCTATGAAAGGATGGCGTGTCGGAGGCGGATGTGTCCGAGATGGATGGAAACTCGCGATCCGAGGATGCCGATGGTATGATCCATGCGAACAGTCCATCGCTTAGCCGGGAGCCGGGTGACACGGAGGATGTGCCACTGCCGTGGGTAACGTTTTCCGTGACGAGGAAGAAGGGGTTGAGAACGTGACACAGGTGCTAAAACCCCGGATGAAAAAGAATTCAACAATGACACTTATCTGCCCGGGCGAGGTTTTTTTCTGGGAGGCCTCTCTGCGGATCACGACCCGTTTTGGGTGGTTCCCACCGTCACATCTCAGACCTTTTTACCCTTCGTTCTTTAAATAAACAAACGCTTATGTGCTTTTCAGGGAGTCGTCGGAAATGCGGCTTATTTGTGGAGCTGTCCTTAACTTGTATTTTTCCTTTTTTTACAACTAAGTGGAGTTTGCAAAAAATCTTATCTACATTCATATCTCCCTTTCCTACCTTCTTTTTTAACAAGGTCGCAACTTTTCCCCCGAGCGTGAATGTGTTTTTTCTTTTAATTAATTATTTTAATTGTAGCCTATACATATTAATGCATAACACAATTTAATTTTTTTCACACGGTCATAATTCTAAAACTAATGCCAACACTGCCCTCGGAGGACACATGCCACGAGAAACCAGCCAATGTTGGCACTAAGTGTAAAGTATTCAGGAGGTCTCGAGACCATCGACGATTAAGAAGACGTTTAAGTCCTCGAAGCACAGAGGATTCGAGCAGTAGGGTTAGGATGGATCCCGGGTGTGGATCTTTTGTCCCCGGGAACTGATCAGTTCATTTAAAAAGGAATTTTCAGCTACTGATAGTAAGGAAATTTGACGACTTTTCAGAGGACTTTCGATTGCATGGAAGGATTGCATGTGTTGGATGTTGTACGGCTTGGCCTAAGTTTCGTATAACGTTTTAGTTGACGGCCAAGATAGATGTCGTTCGTAGACATCTTTGTGGATGTTCAAATCTTGATTAGGGTTTCCACGTCACTCTGCTTTCTAGTTAGTCCTAGATATTTTACTTGCATAGAAATCTCTGTTGATGGTAGAGTGGAAGGCAAGACCGTTGACCAATTTGAACTTACACTGAGTACGTTTTTCTTCATTCAGCTCTGAACACTTTTGCACCAGTTTTCGATGAGCTCAAGGTGTTCTTGGATGTTAGAAGTACCTTGTATGAGACTCGAATTAAAGGTCAAAATTTCTATTTACGTAGTTGGTAATGTTGGTATGGAGTATAGATAGGTCAGTATTATAAATAAAAAATAGGATAGGGCCAATTCTGCTCCCTTGGGAGCCGGGGGCTTGTATCTGCCAACCTTCCTAGATCCCGTTGTGAGGAGTATGTATAATGTATATAAGTAAGATAAAGTAATTCCTCTCATACCGGATGGGTTAACGTCAAACCATTCGTTGGTATATATAGATTATATGGTCTCTTTGTTTTCTACATTTTTCTACAGCCACTACATCCCTCTACCTCTTTATCTCTTTTTTTCTCTCTCTGTCTATTTTTTTCTTACACTCTCTCACTCACACATTAACCTCTCTTCTTTTTATTTATTGCTACGAAAATCGACCAACTGCATGACTCTGTTTGACTTTCTAACTCCCTCCCTCTCACTCTCACTCTCTCTCTCGCTCTCTCTCTCTCTCTCTCTCTCTCTCTCTCTCTCTCTCTCTCNATCTCTCTTTCTCTATTTATACAACTGAAAGAAAATCAACTTTTACCAGCAAACTACTTGGCCCGATTTCTGTTTTTCCTTGTTTTATACATATATATTTTTTCTCTCTCTGTCTGTCAGTTTGTTTGTCTGTCTTTGTACCCGGCCATCTCCTCTACTGTTTTAAAACTATATAAGTCTTTTATATGTTTTTTGAAAAATAGAAGTCTGCTGTTTTTGTTAATTTCTATTGGGTGTTGAATGACAAGCCAGTTTGTCTGTCTGAAGTTTTGTCTTTTTGTCTGTCTGTTCGTCGTTTGTCTGCCATTCTGTCGGGTTTTCTGCCTGTTTTTGTCTGCCTTCTGTATTTTTGTATGTTTATATGTCTCGTTGTTTAAATTTATGTCTGCCTTTACGTCTGTGTCAATTTGAATGGCTTTCTTTAGTTCCGCCTCTATTTGTATCTTTATCTGTCTTTCTGTCTGTACCTATTACCTTTACCTACTGTGTAATTATTTATCTATCCCACAAAAGACACAAAAGGAAAATATCTATATGTAACTTGCCTAACTTTTTCACTGTCTTTCGCTTTCCCTCTCTCTCTCTCTCTCTCTCTCTCTCTCTCTCTCTTTCTCTCTCTCTCTCTCTCTCTCTCTCTCTCTCTCTCTCTCTCTCTTTCTCTCTTCCTGTGCTCTTTTATCTCTCTTTATCTATTCAACATGATATTCATTCAATTATGAAAGAACAGACAGTCCATCTCGCTATTCATCGGTGTTGAGACAAAATAAAGGGTATACTAAATAGTGATTGGGTTTCCAAGAGTCCAGTAGATGAATAATTTATTCAATCACAAACTCCTACTCTACTACTTCTGAAGTGGCTCTATTTCAGAGACTTCAAACAATGGAGATAGCCCTCAAACTGTAAAAGGAATATAGGAAAAAAATGAGTTCATACCCCGAAGTGTGCAGTAGTAAACTTATGTTAGCTGTTTTTTTTAATCCTAAAATCCCTAACCAACAATTATTAATGCACAATTATGAATGGCAGACATTGTTCCGTATTATGTGGTGCTAAACGCTTCTTCTACTTATGAGCAAATTTTGTTTATGCGTGACAGAGCAAGCATACTGCCCTTCGTGATGTCACTATTTGCATGGGTGGCCAGCCAATTTTCTTTATCCCTGTGTCTTGAGATGCAGCGCAATAATCCTCTTGGTTTTAGCTTAGTTATTTAATACGTTTATGCCAAGAAGATAAGAGTATGCTTGTGTAGCTATGTGTATGTTCTATTCAAAGTTTTAGCATTATTTCCCTACCAGAAGAGGATCTTTTTCCTAATAAAGATTCCGAAACGGTTCAAAAAGAGAAACTAATCGATTTTTCATGACCCCGTCAGGTTAATATATCATCCAGAAGGCAATTTACTTTGCAGAATATTGCCAATAAATCCGAATTATTGTTTCGAGACTGCCATACACGCCCCATACGATCAAGCGTCGGACGCGTGACAATACAAAATTAACAACTAGCATCTGCGTTCTTACCGTAAATCTTGTTCCGTAAGAGTTATGTTTGTTTGTGGAATAGACGAAAGTAAAGCGGGATCGAGAGGCGGTAGACTTCAATAATAAAATGGGGAGCACCCCATCAATATTTCCCCGGAAGTAGACCCTAGTGGTCTACGGTGACATAAATAATGACATATACGAAGACGGATACTTGTAACAAGACGGTTATGCTTCCACTAACTCGTCCTAGGAACATGCTTTGGGGAAAAAATCCTGTCTTAAATTTATCGATTGTTCAACAATTCAAAGGTATGCTTTATTGACTTTTTGCTACTAGACCAACTTTATATTAATTTTTTTAAATTAATAATGAGTTTAGGACAGCCAGAGAGAGAGAGAGAGAGAGAGAGAGAGAGAGAGAGAGAGAGAGAGCATATTTGTACTATACTAACCAGTATATCTACGAAAACAAAATTATATGGAATTTCTAAGACTCCAGGATGTTTCATTTCGAAAAGGTACCAACGGATCGTGAGAGCCGATGAAATGTGAAGAAGACAGGGCGAAACGGGGTTATAAACTCCCCATCGACAGGTTGCCGGGGGACAAAGGGATCACGGTTGTCATCGGGGTCACGGGCCAAAGTACCTAGGGGGATACGGACCTTTCGTCAAAAGTAGAAAAAAAAGCAGGAAAGGGACGAAGAACTAGAACTACCTTTAATTTGGCCCGTTGGAAAAATGCGACCGGCCAAAAAATACCTTTATCAATATGATTGGTTTTTTGCCAGTTGGTTGATTAAAAGAATATTTTTGGCAGTTTTGTAACTATAAAAGTTTGCCTCTTCTAAAACCACTCAGTCCCTCTTGTTAATAACGACTTCCTCATTTCCCTGAGTGGTCCTGGTTCATGCCATTATCGGACGTGCTATTTTTCTCTTCTACGTGCCTCGGGTCCATGGGACGGGGTCCTCGTCCATTTCACGATTGCCTCCAGCCACCTGAAAGTGGAAACCTTAGGAAAACAACAATTCGATTCAATTTCTATTCTCTTACATGCTGTCTGATAATCGAGGTGTATATTAGGCCTTAGTATGAAATTTCGATGGGAAAACGTTTTGTCCGTTTACATGTATCGTACAATTTTAATCGGTTTGAGGGAAAATGTATTCATTTTTGCTAGTCTCGCTGTAATTTTCGTTTTCTTCCTCTATTTGTTAATGTTCGATTCTTTTTGCGCATTATATATTATATGTTATTTATTAAACACTTACTTTTTATATAACTTTGCCGTCTCTATGTACTTTGCTTTTTGTCTCAGCATGGTATATTTGTCCTATTTAATTTTATTCTGTCTTCCACTATCTATGCTATTATAATTTTTTTCGTTATTTGTATTTCAATGTTCTTGCAAATCTAGCAATTCTCCTCTCTCTCCCTTTCTCTCTCTCTCTCTCTCTCTCTCTCTCTCTCTCTCTCTCTCTCTCTCTCTCTCTTTCTGTCTCAGATTCTATATGTGATTGTCGTTTTTCTATCTACCTCTTTTCCTATCCATTTATGTTTCTCTGAAATTTCCCTTTCAATTTAAAATTCTCCTCTCTTTGTCTGTCTGTCTGTCTGTCTCTCTCTCCTCTTTCTCTCTCTTTCTGTCTGTCTGTCTCTCTCTCCTCTTTCTCTCTCTTTCTGTAGCAGATTCTATATGTGATTGTCGTTTTTCTATCTACCTCTTTTCCTATCCATTTATCTTTCTCTGAAATGTCTCTCTCAATCTCACATTCTTCTCTCTCTCTCTCTCTCTCTCTCTCTCTCTCTCTCTCTCCGCTTTATTTATTTCTCAAGCAGACACTATATCAGATTGTCAATTTTTCTATCTATATGTTTTGCTTGTTACTCGTGATTCTCTCGATTTTATCTCTCACTATCTTTCTGTATCTCTCTGCCTGCATCTCTCTCTCTATCTCTCTCTCTCTCTTTATGTTATCTATCTATTTCTTCCTCTGCGTTTTGGCATCGCTCTTTTTCTCTCCCTCTCTCTTCCTCTCTCTCTCTCTCGCTGTCAGATTTGTCTATTTCCCCTCTGTCAGATTTATGTGTCTTCTCTTCTGGGCAGCTTGCTTTTTCGTTTAGTTTGTCTGCATTTCTGTCTGTCTGCGCGGTCTGTCCGTCTACTTAACCATAAAATTTTTTCTGTTCATTATCTATGCTATTACTTACTAAAATCCACGAAAAGTATGAACGTACGTCTATCTCACTCCCTTCCAGTGTTTGTTTTTCTCTCTCTTGTTCTTTATATGATATATTTGTTAAATGCATATCGTTGTAATACCTAATTGATCACAAATTACGTATAAAATTTAGGATGTTTTCGCAAAATCGAGTGGCCCATAAAATTATGCTTTTCGTAAACTTCCAATACTCTTTTTCACTGCAATCATCTGGGTTTCATTTATTGTGTTACTATTATTTGTTACACCCATTATATTTCGTGGTCCGATTGACCAAATAACTTCTCTCAATTAATATTCTTTATGTAAGGTATTGGCTGAAATGAAAAATTTAGTGTACAAGCGGGATTCGAACACACGACCATCGGCTAAATACGGCGCTACTCTACCACTTGAACTATCGTGACTTCGATCCACTCGGACACCAACTTGCCATTTCAACCTACCTTTCGAATTTTCCTCCTTTTTGCCATTTTTCAAATGTCGTGTAATCATCTCTTTCATTTCACCCAACGTCTTACATAAATATTAATTATGAAAGAAGTTATGTGGTCAATCGGACCACGAAATATAATTGGTTTAAAATAGAGGTTTTAAATAAAACAAGGTATACCTTCAATAAAGATCTACGTAGCCATTTGTTACCGAGAATCGAATCGTGATAACACGACATTTGAAAAATGGCAAAAAGGAGGGAAAATTCGAAAGGAAGGTTGAGATGGGAAGATGGTATCCGAGTGGATCGAAGTCACGATAGCTCAAGTGGTCGAGCAGCGGCGTATTTGGCCGAAGGTCGTGGGTTCGAATCCCGTTCTTGGCATTAGCTTTTTCATTTCAGCCAATACCTTACATAAAGATTAATTAATTGAAAGAAATTATTCGTTATGTTTTATATTTTTGAAGTTTATTCGTTGTGTTTTTGGCAAATAAAATTGTTGACTGTTTAACTCACTGGCGGTTTTGATGGATTTCGTGCCCTGAGCAACTTTAGGATGATTTTTACGTTGTTTTTTTTCATTTGGGCAATTAACTCTAACTCTAATACCGTAAAATTATTTAAGAAATATAAATTTTAGTGCGAGTTGAATATTGCTTACCCAGTTGAATTTTCTCTGATTATATAAGTTCAATTGTGTTTCATGATTATATTCGACCTTCTTCGTCTCAATCCGCGGACGGTTTTTCCGCCAGTTTCTAGTACAATTTGTGAAACTGAAGAAAAACCCCTCGAACCATTAAAGTTTCGATGGTTCCACCGGTGTTGACTGAGTGAGTAATTGGCCTAACAACGGAATACCCAATTAAAGGGTTCTACCTCTCTGCCTAAAAAGGGAGATGGTCTTAAAGAGGTAGGCTCTTTTTTTCTCAATCTCCCTCTTTCTCGCACACAGGCTCGCTCTCTTTCTCCCAGTCGGAAAAGAGAGACCATCGGGCAAGTTTTTACTAGGACAGCCACACAGCTGGATAGCCGCGCTCGGCGTTGCCAAGTTGTACCATCTTATTACTAATCACACACGGACAACACACACCTCCGTCTCTCTATTTATTGCATCTCGTAAAAAGCCGGCGTTAATAAGCTGCACGAGCCGGGACCGCCTCCCAAATTAACATTCCACACATTTATTGAACTATTCCATTTACATATTTCTAAATAAACACGGGGCCCCTTTCGGAAAGAAAGAAAAAAAAGGAGGAAGAACTGACCGATCGTTTAATAACTCGTATACCTACATTTTATTATTCATAAGATTATTTAACGCGAATGGGGTTTTCAGCATTCAGATTTATTCATGAGCCTTATGACATTCGTAACACCGCGACACGGCCACCATCCTCTGATTCGAAGATTATGCCATTACCCCATTAATATGGATTATTCCCCATTCCCATTACAAATTACAAAAAAAATTACATTAATTGTACACAACAGTAACGCTTTATTTCTGATGTTATCGATAATCAACAAAACAGCTATTTACATGTTATTTCATTTCATTTATGATAATTTTTCTCTTTAATTTATTCAAATGGATGTTCATAAATTCTTAAAACGCTTACAGAAAAGTCTGCGCTTTTATGCAAAACTTCAACCAAATGTGTAAGCATGTAAGGTGTTTTTTTCGCTTCAATGGCATAGTGAAAGGACAGGAAAACTGCTCATTATAACACCTACTTTACCTACCAATTACTAATTTGAAGAAATAATATACAATCATGATCATGATTAATTTATTTGCAGGCGATTTGTCGTATGGTGTTCTAAACTTATGAAACTGGAACACATTCAAAAGTAACTAATTCAAAAATTACAAAAATATTTTTTACAAGGTGTTCGTGTTACAAACTTTGCCTGTAGATTTTACATCTAAAATGGAACCAAAAAGTCCTAATTAACTATGGTCCGAATCTCAACAATTTCGGAGAAATTCTCCTTTTTCTGAGTTTTTAGATTTCACGACCTTACTTCAAACAAACAAAGATAACTCTAAAACTAAAAGGTTTTGGACAAATCTGTTGATACCATTGATAACCTCATTAAATTTCCAATAAGATGTGATTAATATTAAATTTTTAAACGTTGGTGAAATAAGCGTTTTAGTAGCTAGAACTTTGAAAAAAAATTTCAATTGGTCAAACAGACCACGAAAACTAATGAATATTTTTCAAAGTTGAAAAACTTACTGTGGTGATCCTAAACTACTATTTCCAAACCTAAAGGACAGGAAATTTCAAAAAACGTACCCCATTTAATATCCTTTTTAGGGGTGTAATTGCTTTTTAATTTATTTTTTCAAAGGTGAAGAAATTTATGAAGGAAAGGAAAAAAACCGTGGTTGATGGATAGGTAAGGTGGACAATTAAAAAAAATATATATATAAAAACTTAAGGAAATTTTGAATGAATTTACTATTTTTTTAATTTGGGTTAGATACCAAAATAGTGCAATTGTTTACTTGCTCGACTGAAACTTTGATTAAAGGATTATTTTATAAAATACAACCCTGGATAAAAGAGGTGTAAGATTCAAGACTTTTTTTTTGCATTGATTCAAATTTCCTTACGATTATTATTTTTTATTATTATTAATCATTCCACCTTACCAATCCGTCAACGGCTTTTTTATTTCCTTCATCAATTTCTTCATTTTTGCAAAAAAATAATTAAAAAGCAATGAACCACTATAAAGGACATTAAATGGAATACGTTTTCTGAAATTTGCTGGTCTGTAGGTTTGGAAATAGTAGTTTAAAATAATCATAGTAAGTTTTTCATATTTGAAAAAAAATTTCAAAGTTCTGGCTACTAAAACGCTTACTTCGCCATCGTTTATAAGTTTAGTATCAATTACATCTTATTGTAAAGTTAAAGTAGTTTTCAATGGTATCAACGGATTTGTCCAAAACCAAAAGGTATTGATCGTTTATTTGAAGCCAGCTCGTGAAATCTTAAAAAATCAGAAAAAGTGAAATAACACCGAAACTGTTGACATTCGGACCATAGTTAATTAGTACATTTTGGTTCCATTTTGAATGTAGAATCTACTGGCAAAGTTTGTAACAAGAGTAGCCGAATAGCGAGTATAAATTGTATCAAAACATCCAGTCATCTGTACATCTTTATACGGGCGGCCCCAAATCATGGGTCAAAAATTCAAGATCTTATAGGAAATTGCACACTAAAAAAAAGGTCGTATAAACCTAAGCCCGGAAAGCCTTCAGTACAATGCTAGAGTTAAAAAAACAAGAAAAAACATGTTTTCTGACCTTATTTGTGAAACAGTAAACTACTATTACCATAAAACAATTCGAGACAACATTCATAGTACATTTATTTCATTATCGAATTAGACTAAAACCAGCATGATTGGTTGAGAATTATAATTTTCGTGATTCTTCAAAAATTTTATAGGCAAATTCAAAATATGCACTCCTACTAAAAATGTTTCGAAACAAACCTTGTCGATGAATGAATTAACCGTGAAATTTGCGAAAATGACCGTAGTTGGACTTCGCGTAAAAGGTGCAAAGGCATCACAGCTCGAGGAGGGTAGATTGAATCGTGATTAACAAAGAATTTTATTGTTAATAAACTTTTGTAATGACTTTTTTAAAAGAATAAAATGTACATTCATTAAAAGACACGTAAAGTTTAAAAAATTGTTAAGTAACCGCTAGAAAATTTATCGAACATTATTTTACTCAATGGGGATATCGATTAGAAA
This sequence comes from Cimex lectularius, assembly GCF_000648675.2. NCBI lineage: Eukaryota > Metazoa > Arthropoda > Insecta > Hemiptera > Cimicidae > Cimex > Cimex lectularius. Next base: position 999,657 of record NW_019392922.1, on the reverse strand, counting down.
ACAGTGATTTTTCGATTTTAATAAAGTAATAAATTTTCCAAAATTTGACGGAGAATTCCATCCCCGGGAAAGTTTGTTTCGTAACATTTTTTTTTAGAAAAGATGCATCTTTTGAATTTATGCATAAAATATCACATCTTGTCACAAACTGTGAATTTATTGTGCTCATCCCCTCCTTACTTTGAAAAATCACGAAAATTATAATTCTCAATCAATCAGGCTGGTTTTAATCCTATTCGACGTTGAAATAAATGCAATATGAATTTTTCCCATATTTTTTATTAGATACAAAAATGTGACCAATGGTAACCCTCGTTACATTTATGCGTACATACCAAAAGCGTCGTCAATTTTTTTTCGACTCTCTCTTCCTATATTTTTTCTATCTGTCTGTCTCTCGTTCACTCTCCTGGTGTTGTTTTTATAACTATTTTTTTAATATACTTCCACGAATTCAAAAATCGATGTCAACGCGCACACTAAATGTCTCTCTTTCAATATAACTGTTGTCTGTTTGTATCTCTCTCTCTTTCTCCCTCTCTCTCTCTCCCTCCAACTTACACACGACCTATCTTCTTTTTATTAATTCCTAGGAAAATCGACAAACTGCATGATTCTTTGGCTTTCCCCCTCTCTCCCCTGTCGCTCTCTCTCTTCTCTCTCACTCTCTCTCACTCTCTCTCTCTTTCTCTCTCTCATACTCACACACAACCTCTCTTATTTTTATTAATTGCTCGGAAAATCGACAAACTGCATGGCTCTGTTTGACTTTCTCCCTCCCTCCCTCTCACAATCACTCTCTCACTCCCTCTCTCTCTCTCTCTCTGTCTCTCTCTCTCCACTTTTCTTATTTGTATATACACCTCTAGGAAAATCAACTTTTCCGAGCAAACTACTTGGCTAGATTTTTGTTCTCTTTTTTTTCTCCTTGTTGTATACTTACGTATCTATTTCACCTTTCTAAGAAAAATATTTCAAACTAATAGCTATCTAATTTTGCTCTTTTATTTTCCCTTCATCCATCTGAAAAATAACACGGAAAAAAATAAATATGTACATATAACATATCCTGGCTTTTTCAGTTCTCTCTNCTCTCTCTCTCTCTCTCTCTCTCTCTCTCTCTCTCTCTCTCTCTCTCTCTCTCTCTCTCTCTCTCTCTCTCTCTCTCCGCGGTCCGCTTTTTAAACTCTAGTTTAAATTTTGTTAGTTTTAACAAATCCTAAAAGTTATATGCAATAGCTGGCCTATTAAAAGGACAATTTTTTACGTAAGTCACAGTAGCCATGGCAGATATTTCTGTTGATTATCAGTAACATCATTCCCTCGTCGAATCCTTGCCTCTGGGAGGTCTTTGCAAACGGTCGTTTCCAGTAGCCATCAAAGTCATTCCAATCCCTTTCGAAACGGATTTGCCCCCGTCGGATTAAACAGCAGCTAATCCGCAAGTGGATATTTAGCTTGTTGTATTGACAATTGGCCGTTGATTGAGCGCGCTCCAGGTCACGTCCGATCGCTAATGAACGCTGCACGTTAGTCAGGTGTAATGACTTTGTCCTGTACATAGATCGGGCACAATTAACTCGCCTCTGAAGCTGTTAGCCAGACGATGGCTTCACGACATCCTCCTGATAACAGACAGTATTTGAATTAAGTGGTGCCTTGGAAATAGACAACCTGTCCGGCTGTGAGCTTTTTTATTTGAAATCTTCCATCTTATTAGATAATCAGTGACATAGGTGGATTAATAATTAAAATTTTGCTATCCTACATATGCACAAGTTGTTTAATGTGCAAAATATATTTAAAAAATAAATGAATCATGGGTGTTACTACTTTCTACAACAAAAACCAGCATGAATGGCGTTTTCTCTTCATAGATCCCGTATGTTAATGAATGACGCTGTGTCAATCGAGTTCATCGGGATAAAGATGAAGTGAGCCATAATTAAAATGTGCTGTAAACACGGAATACACGCTTATTGAATATCTAATGAGGCGAATCGTTGATTCAATATTTCAAAAATTATGCTTAAATGGGTGTTTATATTGTCGTTCATAAATTTTCAATATGCTAATAACCAACCACTTCCTCCCATCTACGGCGGGATTTTAAACATTCTGAGTGATTCTTAACAAAATATATAAACAAGCGTAATTATTTTGTCACTCCCTGAGACGATCGGTATAGAATACGGTTTCATAAAAAATCCAATAAAAACATTTACGTCTGTATATGTAAATTAAAATGCTTGTAAATCATCGTAATTAATAGCTTTTTAATTATTTCCTCAGGTATAAAATATATTATTAACATCGGAAATTAATGAAAGCGAATAAAGTTAAGAAAAATAAAAACAAGTTTTTATGGGTACTCAAGCCAACTGGCAAACCGGTCACTTAATTAATTATTTATCGTAACGTTTGTGCTTTATTACATTGCACTGTTTACTTACTATTTTAATGAAGCGTAAAACCGTTAGTTTTCTAAGATGATTAAACGATTTAATTATGAAAATATCATGGCAAGCATGTTGGCATGATTATTTTGAATGAATAAACAAATTAAATATTGTTCATGGGTCAGACATCAATATATTTCGTGTAAGCTCGCCGTTAAAATATTTTGGCTAGATAGTATAAAAACGTATTTTTGCTTTCTTACTCTTCTCATTTTAGAAGAAGAAAGAGAGAGAGAGAGAGAATAGAGACGAAATAAGTAGACACAGTGAAATAAAGATAAAGGGAAACTATCAGAATTATAGGCAAAACATACGGGCCTGGAAGAAAATGAGAAAGAAAAGAGTGACAGAGTAGTAGGAAAAAAAGAGTACGAGTTTATAACAGACTAGCAAGTTATAAGCAATGATGAACAGTGAAAAATATAAAAAGAAGAAGAAGGAGAGCAATATAGAAAGAGAAAGGAAAAAAAAGAGAGAGAGAGAAAGTTTATAACCGAGATAGCCGACCGGCAACAGGGAATGAGATAAAAAGAGAAAGAAAGAGAGCGGAAGAGAAAGATGAATGAAAAAATAAGATGGAGAGAGAGAAAAATTACCGAAATTTTTTTTCAGTTTTCGCTGTTTGTGTAGTACGATGAGTCAGTAGGGAGATGGGGTGAAAACAGGGCAGTAGGTCGATAGACAAGATAGGTAGTTAGCACAAAGAAGAAGGGATAGGAGAGCTGAAGAAAGATTTAAAAAAATAGAGTGTAAAAATCAGCAAATTTTAATTCATTTATCCCAATTTTGCCTGTAAAATGGAGGAAAATTGTTGTTAAAACGTGTTTTTATTTTTGTTAGTCCCATCAGAAACGACTAATTTCATAAATCATCTATCGAATTAAAATAATTTCTAACCTTTGTGAAATAATCTAATATTGTATTTTCGTTGACCCGTTTGCTGTACCATTTGACCAGATTTCATCATAAAATTGCTTTTCCAAAGATTTAAATGAACATTTATTAAAATTCAACAAACCTTTTTTGCCATATTTTGTACCAATTGATCCAAGTGAATGAAATAAGATATCTTTGTGGGTGTTCTTAATATTGCATATTATTTTCTATTTTTGACGAGAAAAACTGTAATTAGAAGAAATGAAACCCTACGAAATTCAAAAAATACAATTTATTACGATTAGTTAATATATTGACTGGGTCCGTCTAATGGCGCTGATTAACAATGGGCTTTCTTAACAGGACGAACTGACACTAGCAAAATACTTACATTAGCCTGTTGCCTGGGGTAGGTGCAGAAGGCTCTGCGCCAAGAAGTAGGGTTATAACCCCAAAATGACCCTATGGCTATACACCTGTGTCCTAAGACCAACGTTGACATATGGGACTGTGGTGTGGTGGACCAAAACTCTTCGGGCCAATGCAATAAGGCTATTAAGTGGCACCCAATGACAAGCTTGACTCAGTGTCACTGGTGCCATGAGTACAACGCCAACTGCTGCCCTGGATGTTTTGTTAAATCTCTCACCACTTCACATTTTAATCCAAGAAGAAGCCAGATCAGCAGCCACAGGCTAATAAATGGACAACCATCTGCTAGAATAGGTCAGGTAAATAAACAATGGAAACTGAGGGAGGAAATTCAAGCAGATGCCATTCTAAGTATGCCAATTGATGCCACTACTCCAAAATACATTTTTCCCAAGAAGTACAAAGTACGGGAAGAAGTACGGGAAGAATGGGCCCAAGTAACACCACTAAAGGCAAATTCCTACTGGTATACTGACGGCTCCAAAACCGACAAGGGTACATCTTCGGTATTAACCCCAAGACCGAATTGACGGTAAAACTAGGCAAGCATGCCACAGCTTTCCAGTCTGAAATTATAGCGACTCAATGTGCCAGAGAAATTAAAAGGCTAGGAATACATTCCCGGAAGATAGCAATTTTCTCTGACAGCCAGGCAGCACTCAGGGCTTTAGCCTCATGGGAGGCAAAGGCAAAGAGTGTTTGGAACTACATGGAAGCCCTGACGGAAGACAGCGACACTAATGACCTTACCCTGGCATAGGTCCCTGGGCACTCGGCAGCGAAAAGGTCGACATGTTGCCCAAAGAGAGGGCCAACATGGACTCTCTGGGCCAAGAACCATACTGCAGCCTAGCAGCCTGCCACAAAAGAGGATACATCTTAAAATGGATCCTTAATGAGTTCAAAACCTGGTGGAATAATACCACAGGTATGAGGCACGCGAAGAGATTCAGAAGGACCATCCGCAAAACTTACAAAGAATTACTGTAAGGCAACCGCAACCGAACCAGGATTCTGGTTGGGCGCCTGACAGGGCACTGCCACTTAAGAAAGCATATGCGGATAGGAGTACAGACAGAAGAAACACTGTGCTGATACTGCCAGGAAGAAGAGGAGACTGCAGAACACATTTTATGTTTCTGTGAAGGTATATGTAGGTGTAGGTTCTTCCAATTAGGGCAAGAAAAACCTCAAACAAGATCCTATACCAAGGAGCCGCTGGCAAAGCTGTGGAGGCTGGTTAATAACCTGAAGCTAGCTAGTGAGTTATAAATAACGGGAGCAAAATAGATCTATTCAGGGTCAGTACGCTTTGTGGCCGCCTCTTTTATCCCTATCCCTGCATTAGCCTGATTCAAAATTTGCAATTTTTGTTCGTTATTCTGCCGTCTAAGGTAGCATTTGCTCCTTCTCTTTTACTTTTTTTTTTGTTCACTACGTTTATTGGATTTTTTTTGTGTGTGTGTGTCAAGTTAGTTGAGCTTTTCACTTTATAAAAATAGAACTCTATTTGACTGTATAGAGGAGATAAGGATAATCTTGAATATTAAAGTCGTGTTTTGATGGAATCGCTTTCGTTTCTGTGTATTTGTTTGGTCCAGCAATTATCGCGTTAGCAGAAAAATAGTGACAATTTTAAAATATGAAATAAATAAAATTTTAAAACTATGTGTCATTGGATCAATCAGCACAGATCGATTAATATAAAAATGCGCCTTCTCCTTGATAAAACTTATGTTTGTTGTTAGAAAAATTTTCAAAATCATTGTTATTTTAGCTCAAAGCCACTTTCAGGGCCAGGGTGTGGGTGATGATGATGTGGACACTTGGCGTTTCGCAACGGATTCGGCCTTTGTGCCTCACCTACGGCAATAAATCCGTGGCAAGAGCGCATTTTGCCGAGGTGAGACCGATTTGGCAAAAATAGGTGATTTTTATTTTGAGAAGTGTTCAACACGAGGTGGTGTTTTGTTTCTGGTTTCCTGGTTTATTACGGGGGGCTCTACAATACTAAAAATCCACTGATGTCGGGAAATGTAGTGCAACTCCAGACTAGTTTTCCTATGCAACACAAAATTATCAATAATAAGACCTTCTTGATATGTTATGAACCTTACACAATCAGAGAGAAATAGTATGTATATGTCTTTTGCATTTTTTTGCACAAAAATATGTTTGTCATATGCATCGATTTGATCAAATCTTGTAGATCCATTCAGACGCTTGTCCTTGATTCAAGGTCACAGGTCAACTTGTGTGATGAATATATTGTGTCCTGGTCGTATCCGATCATTTCGGTCTGCCTGATAATTCTGCCGCTTTCGTCTTCTCAACATCTTCAGTGGAGGATCTCAAAAGGAAAGGATACTACTGTAGCTAAAATAATTTGTTAAAACTGCTATAACTAGGATTAGTGAGTGTTCTCTTTGGGTCTGCTGAATGATGAATGTTTAGTTTGGTCGTATCAGATTATTTTTGTTTAACTGTACTTGTTCTTTTGATCTGTTAGACTTCTCAACATCTTGAGTGGACGATCTCAAGAGGAAATCTCAATATGATTAAAAAAATATACTAAATACGTTAAAATGTATCTATTTAAAGAAAAAACGTCAGTGTGACTGAAGCAAGAAACGAAAAGGAAAAAGAACTGAGGGGAGAAGCCACATTCGTCAGACGGACCTAAACATAAACGACAGGCACACAAAATGATCGGTATAAAATGATGTTTTGGACAGACTGCAATGGATTCAAAGGGTAAGAGGAAGAAGAATGAAGCGTGGTTAGGGAGACCAAAATGATCTGAAAACATCAAAATATAAGTGCATCTCCCCCCTAGAAAAAATCTTACAAAAAGCATAATGAGCATGCAACTGGAAAAGATAGAAATCAATGGGGACGGCGAAAGAAAGACAAATTATCTGTAGATATCTGTAAACAAAATTCACAATAGAAAGAGCGAGAGAGAGAGAGAGAGCGAGCGAGAGAGAGAGAGAGAAAAATAGAGAGAGAATAGAGAAAATGAGTGAGAGAGAAAGAGAGAGAATAGAGAAAATGAGTGAGAGAGAATGGACATAGAGATAGAGACAGAGAGAGAGGGGGCGAGACAAGAGAGAGAGAGAGAGAGAGAGAGAATAGAGAAAATGAGTGAGAGAGAATGGACATAGAGATAGAGAAGGAGAGAGAGAAAGTGAGAGAGAGATAGAGAGAGGGAGAGAATAGAGAAAATGAGTGAGAGAGAATGGACATAGAGATAGAGACAGAGAGAGGGGGGGCGAGAGAGAGGGAGAGGGAGAGAGAGTGAGAGAGAGAGAGAGGGAGAGAGAGAGAGAATAGAGAAAATCATTGAGAGAGAATGGACATAGAGATAGAGACAGAGAGTGAGAGAGAGAGAGAGGGAGTGCGTGACTGAGCCGCAGGCAGAGATGCCGTAAAGTAGTTTGTAAAGGATTGAAACTCGTCCTATTTTATTTTGTTTTTTTCTCCAAAATTGTATTTTAAGAATTCTTATTCATATAGGGAAGAGGTCGACCTTCCAGTCAGCCAAGAAAAAGAGAAGGGAGAGCCTTGAAGTGATAGGGAATTTGAAAACGCATACAGGTGTTGCCCGTCCAGGCGTCCACTTTCTCCAGGTGATGTCCACCCGGAGTTGGAAACTAATAGGGACAGGGCCGAAGTCAACTTTCGAATATAAGTATTAAAAGAACAATTAATTAATAACATATAATTGCTATAATTTGATAGTTAATGATTGGATTGAACTGGCAAGGAGAAGTCGTCAAAGTATGTTTTTACACAATTTTATATTTGTATTTATCCATATTTTAACAAGAAATATAATAAATATCGTGTTGTTTTTTATTGATCATAAAATTGTTGAATTATTGTTTTCTATTAGTTATTCCGATATCTCAATAGTATATGTTTTTTCCTTCAAGCCATAAACTTCATAATTTCTTGGTTTATAGAAAAATCTTTGATATGTATGTAGGGTAAATTAATATGTAATTTTCCCCCCTTATAATCAAAATGCGATACCAGGCGAGTCGAGTTGGCCGGGGGACATTTTAGGTCACCTTATCTTCACCACGCCCATGCGTTTCAAAAAAGAAAGGAAAAAACTAGAAAGAAATAGATAAAATCCAGTACCAAGAAAATCTATTAAGACCCCGATGTTAAAGTCGGATTTATAGTGATTGGCTCGGCACCAAGTTTAAGTTACATAACTTAACGGTTTAAACTGTTGCCTGTCACCTTAGCGCGGCCTTTAATTTTTTTCCTTTTTTTTCACTTAGCTTCTCCTTCGATGGTGTCGGGAATGTAAATAGTTTTCCGTTTTTCTTTCCAATGGCAAATCTTGGCGGATTAAATAAATTTTCAAATCAGGAATTGGCCTTAAATTGGTCAGATAGAGCCAACAATAGAATATCATAATTTATCACTCCTCACTGAATTTCTGGCAATGGAGTCAGACTAGTCAGCCACATTTTTCCTTTTTTTCTAAATATATTTTCTCTCCTGAGGTCTGCGGGATGTTGAACCTGTAGTTTGGTCGTTGCATTCGAATTTTACCGTCCAGACCTATCTTGGTCTGTCAGAGTTCACGCTATTTTGAGTTTAAAAGAGTTTGGGGATTGTTTGAAAGAGTCCCTTAAAAATATAGCTGTATGGAAGAGAGATAGAAGAGTTCGAATTGTTCGTGGGAAAGTAAAATCTTATATCATATCATTTCTCTCTCTCTCTCTCTCTCTCTCTTTCTTCCACTCACTCATTCTCATATTCTCTCTCTCTTTCTCTCACTCACTCACTCACTTTCTCATTCTCATTTTCTCTGTCCCTTTCCTCCACCCACTCTTTCTCCTATTCACTCTCTCTCTTTCTCTCACTCACTCACTTTCTCTCTCTCTCTCTCTCTCTCTCTCTCTCTCTCTCTCTTACTCACTCTTTTTTATATTCTCTCTTTCTTTCTTTTACTCACGCTTTCCCATTCCCTCTTTTTTAATTTTTTTTATAAGCGTTACATAAAAACCTCAACCTTTCTTTCTCTCTTTATTTTTTTAATCTTCCAATAACAAAATCAACCTCGCTCTCCCTCTTTCATTCTCCTCTCTCTCTCTCTCTCTCTCTCTCTCTCTCTCTCTCTCTCTCTCTCTCTCTCTGCGCTCTCCATCCCTCTCACTCAATCACTCTTTCTTACCCTCTCTCTATTTCTTTCTGTCACTCACTTTTTCTCATTCTCTCCTTTTCACTCTCTTTTAATGTTTTTATTAGCGTTCCATAAAAAACTCAACTTTTCTTTCTCTCTCTATTTATTTAATTTTCCAATAACAAAATCAACCTCGCTCTCCCTCTTTCTTTCTCCGCTTACTCTCTCTCACCCCTCTCCATCCCTCTGACACAATCTCTTTCTTACCCTCTCGCTATTTCTTTCTCTCACTCACTTTTTCTCATTCTCTCCTTTTCTCTCTCTTTTAATTTTTTTTTATAAGCGTTCCATAAAAAACGCAACCTTTCTTTCTCTCTCTGTTTTTTTAATCTTCCAATAACAAAATCGACCTCACTCTCCCTCTTTCTTGCTTCCATCTCTCTCTCTCTCCCATCTCTCTCTCTCTCTCCTCTCCATCCCTATCACTCAATGTTTCTTTCTTACCCTTTCTGTCTTTCTTTCTCTCACTCTCCTTTCTCATTCTCTCTCCTTTTCTCTCTCTTTTAATTTTTTTATAAGCGTTCCATAAAAAACTGAACCTTTTGTTCTCTCTCTATTTTTTATCCTCAACTAACAAAATCAACCTCTCTTCCCTTTCTCTTTCTCCCCTTCTCTCTCTCTCTATTCCTCTCAGTCAATGTCTCTTTCTTACCGTTTCTCTCTCTTTCTTTCTCCCTCTCATTCTTTCTTTCTCTCTGTATCCACCTATGCCTATCTACGTCTCTCTCTCTCTCTCTCTCTCTCTCTCTCTCTCTCTCTCTCTCTCTCTCCCTAAATTACACCGAGACTGAAATGCATTTGTTTTATACAATTTAACGAGATTTTTTCAAGGGACCAGCAATTTCTTACGATATATCGGTATAGATAATTTTGGTATCGAAAAAAAAATTAAACATATATATATATATATACAGTTCTATGACCGACTGTCAGCTATGGCAACAAGGATAGACGCTAAAAAAAATATTTTTTGAAATTCCATCCCTCATCATCTGGAGATGGACAATTTTTTTTTACCATGTATATATATACCGAGGTGAACCGAAGACGAGAAGAATTTGAGAAACGAGACATATTAGAAAGCCATACTAGGATTGTGCATCACATTAGAAAAGAAAACATTAAAACAGAGTCACTCGAGGACGAAATCGCGGGTAAAAGCTAGTAAATAAATACAAGAAGGCAGCCCATCGGATCTGCGGAAACGCGGTTCCTCCGGAACATGTCGCCGTACCGACCGACGTAGAAGGAATTTTTAAAATTAAACGTCAAAGAACATATCAAAGCTACGTGTCTAACACTACTTTTCATATTGGCATACCGAAGGAAGCTACTGCAGAAATGGAATATAGGTGTCGAATAACCAACCGTAAGTCCCTGTCAAACGGAATCCGGGAAATTTTTTAATTTTTTTCCCGATACCGATATTTCCGCTCTATTTTTTCCGACATAAACACGACATGTGTATTTTATGCATGTTGTGATCATTTTGAGCATTTTAAATTTTTAGATGTCAATTTTAAACTTTGACAGGACGAAATGTAACGTATGCATAATAGTATATAACAATAATAGTAAACAAAATAAAACAAAACAGGTTATGATTTATAAATCATGCTACAATCGATTGGTAAGACTGTCTGACATCAATTTATTAGGAAGAGTTTACATTATTAAATTTTTGACGTCTAGCCACCGAAGTATTAACCAATTATCGACTGACATATTTTAAAGAGATCTTTTATTTAAAGCATTTATCAGGTTTCCTGGCCAGATTGACCAAATAAATTATTTTCAATTAATTAATCTTTAATTAAGGTTTTGGTTGAGATAAAAAAAGTCAGTGTCACGAGCGGGATTCGAACCTATGACCTTCGGCTAAATACGCCGCTGCTCTACCACTTGAGCTATCGTGACAGGTCGTGGGTTCGAATCCCGCTCGTGACACTGACTTTTTTATCTCAACCAAAACCTTAATTAAAGATTAATTAATTGAAAAGATTTTATTTAAAGGCTTAAATTTCTTGAAGATGGCTCGCATGTACCTCTTCCCTGGTTCATATATAGACTTTACGAAGCACGATTTTCTATTCAAGGATAAAAACAAGAGTTGGCCATAATTGAGATTTAAGGCCTTCTTTGTGCGCCGAGTTCTTTTTCAGCTCGTCCACATTAATCAAGGTATAACCGTACTGGTAAGAGTATTGAACAAGAGATGATGAATCACGGCCGGATTCCTAAGTGAATTAAAAGACGCACTTAATCTCTCTATTTAGAGCAATGATAAATGACAATAATGATGATTAGATTACCGAATAAAGGTAATAACACGGGTCTTAATGCGGTAATGGGCGTGATGACACAGGTCTGTAGCATCATTTCTCTCCCTCTTCCTTCATTTCCAGGTAGTGGGGCTTTCGAGGGTCTGAGCAGTGTCTGCTCTGCACTCCTGGCACAATTGATAAATTGTTCTAAAAGGCCCAGCGGGACTGCATTGTTGGGCCCTCAGGTGCTCCCACAAACCCTCGGCTTCCTCCCCATTATTAAAGCTAGATGGAGACGTATAAAGGTTGGACCATTGGAGGATTTTTTTAGACCGGATTTCCGAAACGTAAGGACGTATCGAAACGTAAGAAAATAATTACTCTGATCTGTTGGGTGTTCTTGTCATATAGATATTGCTTTTTATTTCTTCGGTTTGATCAAACCTCATCGGAACATATCAACATCTGTTCATAACCCTCCTTGACTCATAATGGTTAAAAATCATTTTTCCAAGGTATTCCAGTAAGTGATGAAGTTGTGACACCTTTGATACTTCCGGCATAACACTGCTCAGAATCTATCGTCTACTAAAAATCAGCGTTGCTTCATATTCTTAGTATGCGCTGAAATATTTAAAAATTATAAGCACTGGGTCAATTGCTGAATCTTGATTTCTCTCAAACGCCTTTCGTAGTAAGGAACCCAAGAAAACAGGAAAAATCTTCACTGAAGAAAGCGCAAAGCTAAAATGCGATGAAGTGACCTGGAAAGTATAGACCCAATCCCGGTTCAACGTATGTTATACATAATGTCCTGTATAACCCAGAAATTGACTGTCGTAAGAACAAAGTAAGAAAATGTTATTAAAAAGGAAGCTACCTACAGGCTGCCCAAAGAACATTGCTGGAACAAGTATTAGGAAAAATTCACTAGTGTTCGAGGTCCGATTGACCAAATAATCATAATTAATTAATCATTACGTAAGGTACTGTTTGAAATAAAAAAATCAGTGTCACGAGCGGGATTCAACCCACGACCATCGGCTAAATACGCCAATGCTCCATTTTTCATTTTGAGATGATAATTTAGTGTCCGAGTGGATCGAAGTCACGATAGCTCAAGTGGTAGAGCAGCGGCGTCGAAGGTCGCGGGTTCGAATCCCGCACGTGACACTGACTTTTTTATCTCAAGCAATACCTTACATAATGATTAGGAAAAAGTTTAAGGAACATTGTAAGAAATTAACCATGTTTGGGTTGTCGCGAGTCATGACCTAATTTACAATATACACTGCACAATTTAAAAAAATGGCTAATTAATAAGATGGCTTTTAACGTACGTTCTTCAACAAGTTAAAAATGAAACAATTGCACTACTATATTTGAGAGCAATGAAAATTTAAAAAAAGTCACAATAGCTCAAGTGGTAGAGCAGCGGCGTATCTAGCCGAAGGTCGTGGGTTCGAATCCCGCTTATGACACTGACTTATTTAACTCAACTAAAAACCTTATTTAATTGAAAGATATTAATTGGTCAAGCGGACCACGAAAACTAGTTAATTTAAAATAAAAAAAGTTTAAAAACTGGTCTGTATGGTGATGATAACAAATAAGAGAGGATAGAGATACTGACACAGGGACAACTAACATAGAAAAAATCGAAGGCGTTAAAAATAAATTTTAGCTCAAGACACATTCTTAAACAACTCTCTAAGGTTTAATATGTAATTTTGAATGTTTTTATTTCTCATGATTTATTGTTTTGGGTATGCAGTGATTAATCTTATCACGGGTAACTATAATTACACTCTCCATTTTAAAAAAAGAAAAAAAAATCCTTTAAAGTCACAGAGCTGCCCTAGGTCTCATCTTTTAGAAAATTGTATGCTTAATAACATGGCTTTTTAAAATGTTTTTCTAGCTTCGGTTATTCATTGAAGTATTCAAAAACTTGTTAATTGTGGCAGTTTTTACGAAAACTTCAAATTGAGCTGTGGAGCCAGGAAAAATAGCAATCGATAAGATATTTTAATCAGTTTTCAATTGGTCACCTTCCACTATGCCCGATTTCTCCAACCATGATTGGCGATTTTTGGGCAAAAATCTTGATTCTTTACGTGTTTACTAGTACCGTCGTGATTTCCCAAATTTTACTCTCTACAACTTTTGTTCTGAGGACTTATTGAAAAAGTGAACAGGAAAGCGACAATTCTTAGCTTCTTCTCGTCGATAACCTAATCACGGAAATTCAACTTTTCTTTCCCATTTCACAGGTGTTGTGGCAGTTTGGCTTCGAATAACGTATTGAAACAATAGGTTTATGTATGGTAAAATCAAGAGAGAGTGGTTTTATCCATGAGCATGTAAAAACTACGTTTTTCCCTAAAAGTCGCGAATAACTCGAAAACGGTTGAAAAATCTGGCAAGGTGTAAGGTGAATAATTAAAAGCCTATGAAAATTACTTAACATTGCTATAGGTTGCTATAGGTCGCCGCTCCAGGACGATTTCCAGGAGATCCTCAGCTCATTTTGAAGTTATGGTAAAAAGAACAAAAATTGACACGTTCCGGAATTTTAATTTCGTGATGAATGACTGAAGCTACAAAAACATTGTAAAAAAGCCATTTTGTTCAGAGCAAAAGTTTCTCCAAAATGAGACTTAGAGCATGTCTGTGGCTTAAAAGGCTGAGAAAATCCAGTTCGTCCAGAAACCAGGTGGTCACTCGAAAATGATTAATTTCTTACAATATGTTCCTTAGAATAGGTATATGTTACATTATATTTGTATATGTAAATGATATGTTGTTTATACTTGTTCCAGCAATGTTCTCGTAGATAGAAAAATAAAGCTTCCTTTTTGTAATAACATTTACTTACTTTGTTCTTACCACGGTCAATTGTTTTTTCTTATTTCGTTGTTTACAGAACATTATGTATAACATTAAATTCATTAAGGTTTTTAGTTAAGATAAAAAAGTGAGTGCCACGAGCGGGATTCGAACCCACGATCTTCGGCTAGATACGCCGCTGCTCTACCATTTGAGCTATAGTGACCTCGATCCACTCGGACATTAACTTCCCATCTCAACCCCACCTTTTGAATTTTCCCTTCTTTTTGCCATTTTTGTAATGTCGTGTTCATTTGACTCTCGGGCACAAATGAAATGCCACGGAGAGCTTTAGTGAAGATATACTTCATTTTACCTTTAAATTCACTGGTTTTTGTGGTCTGCTGGACTAATTAGTTAAGGTTTACCAATTAATTAAGGTTTTTAGTGGAGATATTAGTGTCCGATTGGATCGAAGTCACGATAGCTCAAGAGGTAGAGCAGCGGCGTATCTAGCCGAAGATCGTGGGTTCGAATTCCGCTGGTGACACTGACTTTTTATCTCAACTACAAACTTTAATTAATTGAAAGATATTAATTGGTCAAGCGGACCACGAAAACTAGTGAATTATCTATAACAATGTTGAACGTCCGTCTATACTCGCTAGTTTCCAGGTCACTTAAACGCATCTCAGGTTTGCGCTATGTTCAGTGAAGATCTTTCTTGTTATCTTGAGTTCCTTACTGAAGAGAATGAAAAGATGAAAAGCGTTTCGGTGACTTTTTTTTTGATCAGTTCAAGAAAGCTTTACTCCCAATGCGTTCATGTCCCTTTTGTTTTTTCTACAACAAAGTTAAGACATTCACCAATTCCCATGGCGGTTGTTCGAATGCAGAGGGCATCCGTATGAAGTGCGGTGAGGGTTACGGCTAAGGCCAGCGGGCAATAATAGCCCCAAACCGAACAATAAACAGATTATCGAGGAGTCAAAGTTCACTACCTTCCTGTCCTGGACACAATGAAGAGCATAGAAATGTCCTCGGGGAGATAGTGTTTTTCTGTTCTGTTCTCCATTGTTAGATAGGGTCGTGAAGGGACGTCGTGTCTGAGATGCTATTGACTGATACTTGGGCCAACTCCTAATTAAAATATCAGAACATGAGACCAACCTGGCAGTATATGGAATATTGAAAGAACCCCTTCAATGTTCCTTGGAAACAGACACATTCGCGTAAAAGATTTTTTCCAAAAGAAATTTCTCAATTTTCCCAGTTACAGCATGACAATTTTTTTGAATTTTCAAGTCGCACAAACTCCCCGTAAGAATCTAGTGATACAAAAACTTCCTAAAGCGAAAGAGAAAAAAAACACATAATTTTATGGTGATAATAACGACTGGAAAACATCCGAGGCTAACTATCGCTTTTATCACCTGTCTGGAAATAGGTCGTAAAACTTCATCAGAGCCGTGGATGGTAAAGGACGTCTGTATATTTAGAGGTTAGGATGAGATCGCGGTTTTACCGCTACGCTAATTTAAACTGTTGAATTTAAAATTTAATGATCATAATTAAGTTACTTTTTTTTAATCATTAATCGACAGAGCTTCTTCAATCCAGAAGAATACTAAAACAGCGCAAACAGGAAGCAACCCACAAGCCACTGAAAGAGAAAAAGAGTATGGAAAAGAGTAACAGAGTGATGGATTAATAAAGCTAGAGATAGATAGATATTGAGAAAGGGAGCAAGAGAAAGAGAAAGAGGGAGACAGTGAGTCAGAATGAGAGAAAAGTGATAGAAAAAGCAAAAAATGAGAGATTAAGAATAGAAACAGATAAACATAAACAAAAGAGAAACGGAGAGATGGATTGCGTAAAGGGAGATAGATGGATATTGAAAGAGTAAACTAACAAACGCAAGTGAGAAAGAGAACAAGTGAGTTAGAGATTGAGTGAGAGAGCGACAGAGCGACTGAGAGAGAGAGAGAGAGAGAGAGAGAGATTTTCTCACGGTGCCCCTGTAATGGGGAGTATATTTTTATATTTCTACATGTTCCCTTTTACGATTACATGTTAGATAATACTCCCCGACAGGGAATCGAGATAGTAAGTGAGAGTGAGAGAGAACAGAAAAAGATAAGTAGGATAAATATTCAACAAATATTATTGTTATTAAGGATGAAAATAAAGACATAGTCGGGGTGAAAGACACACGCATAAATGTATAAAAAATAGGGACGGAGTGAATGAGATAAACACAAATAAGCACAATCACAGAAGCAAACTACAACCAAGTGATAGAGATATATAGAAAGAGGGTGTGTATGAGACAGAGAGAGAGAGATGTGTTGGCGATGCAGTGACAAATGGACATTTTAGCAAAATCGGACGGAAGACGTGAGTATGATAGGAGGAAAGAAAGGAAACAAAGCGAACCAGAAAGAAAGAGGCACAAAGAAGGAGAAAGTGTAAGAAAGAGAAACATAGCCAAACATACTACAGAAGAATGTTCAGCGGGGAACACACCCGATGCAACGCTACCCGATGCTACCCGACACATATCCAAAGTCTAATTTTCCATAAGATTGTATTATCCCAGTGCACAACTGCCCGATGCCACGCAACGCTACCCTAATCTACGCTACGCGATCATCACTGTCCAGATTTTCGTCGGGTCGAGTACAATCGAATACAAAAGAACCGGGTACTGATGTTTTTATTTCAAACTACATGTATTATTGTCGATATATTAATTACAACATACTTATTTTAATGTAAACCAATTAAGCGAGATCAAGATTAATTAATTTTGTTAAATTATTTGAATGATTTGGCAGAAAATTGATCAAAATCCCGGAATACCATTTAGTGATAGAATGAATTTAACTAACAATTTATCATATGGATTTGCTCATAAAATTTAACTATCAATTTATTTCATGAATTTGCTCATAAGATTTAACTAACAATTTATTTCATGGTTTTGCTCATAAAATTTAACTAAAAATTTATTTCATTGTTTTGTTCATAAAATTTAACTAACAATTTATTTCATGAATTTGCTCATAAGATTTAAACTAACAATTTATTTCATGGTTTTGCTCATAAAATTTAACTAACAATTTATTTCATTGTTTTGTTCATAAAATTTAACTAACAATTTATTTCATGGTTTTGTCCATAAAATTTAACTAACAATTTATTTCATTTTTTATAAAATTTAACTAACAATTTATTTCATTGTTTTGTTCATAAAATTTAACTAACAATTTATTTCATGGTTTTGTCCATAAAATTTAACTAACAATTTATTTCATTTTTTTGTTCATAAAATTTAACTTACAATTTATTTCATTGTTTTGTTCATAAAATTTAACTAACAATTTATTTCATGGTTTTGTCCATAAAATTTAACTAACAATTTATTTCATGGTTTTGTTCATAAAATTTAACTAACAATTTATTTCATGGTTGTGCTCATAAAATTTTACTAACAATTTATTAGATGGATTTGCTCATAAAATTATACCATTTTTATCGAGTAGAATCAGAACCGGACACTCATATTTTTTGTAGTTTATTTTGAAATATGTATATGTAATTTTGTCGTTATATTAATTACAACATGCTTATTTTAATAAACCAAATTAAACGAGATCAAAGATTCAGGAGTTTTTGTAAGAATTATTTAGTTATAATGGTTAGGCAGAAAATTTATCGAAACACCGGAATAACTTTATTTAAACAATTAAATTTAACTACCAATTTATTACAAGGTTTTGCTCAAAATAGTGCATTAAGAAGCAAAAGAGGCGTTGCGATTGAGATACTGATTTGTGATAAACTGTGTGTGACTTTATGTGGCGTGCCTTGTCCTCGAATAGATGTGCACACCCTACCAAAACGTGACAAGGCGTCGGGTAGCGTCGAATGGCGTTGCATCGGGTGTGTTACCCGCTTTAGCGCGGGAAATAGTGTGTAGTGAGGAAAATAATAAAAGGCAAAGAAGGATTTTGTGACATAACCACACGTAAATTATGTATACACACCCTTTGCGATACTTTAGTATCATTTACATAAAAAAGTATATATATTGTTGTGTTAAAGTTTATCAGAGTAGTAAGCATGTTAAAAATCTGAAAGGCTTGTTCGTTCAGTAAGGATGAGTGTTTAAAACACGTTAAGTTCCAATATATTTTCTTCTTCTTTTTTTCCAAGGTACAAAATGGTTTTTGTCGACTTTCTTCGGTAATGATTACTTATCGCGTCTGACTAATTGTTGGCGGAGAAGAGGCAATCAACTGAGACCGGTAAATATAATAGAATCGGCCCTCGGAAGAGAATTAACCGAGCAGCTCCCGGGGCTACCGGCCCCACGGTAGCCCCAACCACTAAATAATAGCCCAGCCTCTTTAGCCCTGATTGTTTTTCAAACTGTAATGAGTAGGCTTGCCTCCTTTTATTATTTATAGGGTTAAACTCACTAATGGAAAAGGCTACTGGTACCAGATCGCCCACTCGTCCCGTCCTCATCCCGTTTAAATATTTCTCAACAAACATTATAACCCTAATTATAGGGAGTGGAGGAGGGCCTAGCATGTACGAGGGATTAGTCGTAATTTGACACTGCGGTACTCTCGGCGACGGTCATCGGGAGCAATCACGATCAGAAGTCCTCCCTTAAATTATCACTAATATCCGCTCTTTACCGCTTTCCTCCAAAGTCCTTCTAATAATGGGTCCGTCGGTAGCGCGATTATGTCTTCAGATGATGGGTAATCTCGCGGTTCTTCGACCGGTCTAACTTAGATTTGTCAGTTAAAAGTGATAAATGCCAACTGGATCCAATATTAATTCTAAACCTTTGCGTAATTCTGATTTCCATCGAAAATTTTAATAAAACCACCATAATAATATTTATGTCACATCGAATTTTAGCTAGTACAATGTAAACAAAAACCTATGAGAGAAAATTACGAACTACTACCACTCGAGCTATCGTGACTTCGATCCAATCGGACACCAAAAGATCGTATATGACTTGTGTTGTCATATAGTTGCAATTATTAATGAAAGAAAACATCAGATGCACTAACGAAGGGAAGGCTTTTGTATTACCTGCTTTTGAACAGAATAAACAAAACTATAAACAAAAAAGGGTACACACATATAAAGAAAGGAGGTAGGGTAAGGAAGTGCAGGAGTGACCGAAAGATGTATAGAAGGAAAGAGTGAGAAAGGGTAAAACACGATAACGAAGAGAGAGAGAGAGAGTGAGAGAGAGAGAGAGGAGAGAAAAGTATAAGAAAAATAGAAAACAACAGATATATAAAAGCGAAAATGATCAACATCCTTATTACAGTGTTAAGATAATCGAATCATACCTCGTAGATTCATAGTATCAGTCCAAAATGTGAACAAGGCAACGTGGCTGTTGGAATCTCAAAAGGCTCTGTTCTGGGACCAACACTATTCCTGATTTTTACGTATGATTTTCTGAAAATTCCAGATGTTGAATCGGCGTTCGCGGACGACACTGCACCCACTACACTTTATCATGGATGATGCCACGTCGAACCGACTCAGCAAGGCTGTGAAGAGGATTGTCGGGTAGCGAGATAGCAAATCAGTGTACATTGGACAAGACCGAAGTCATAATTTTCACAAAATGGCGACCAACCATGGACCATAAAGTAAAATTTCACTAAGACTTAATCTGGTCTCCGTTTAAAGGTACCTCGGTGTTCGATTGGACTTCAAACTTTTACAGCTCATGACAATTGTTGTTTGTGTATTGTTTCCACTGCTTTCCACTGCATCTGCTAAAAACCAGACCCAAGCATAAAACTCTTATGGACCTGGTTTAGAGGCTCAAAGGTCTAATGCCTAATCTAAAATAAATTTAGATGTATCGTTTTGAAAATCGATTTTCCTCTATGATTATAAGACCGTGTAGAATAATGAGCTATTTTAATTAATTAATCTTTATGTATGGTATTGGTTGAAATGAAAAGGCTAGTGTCAAGAGCGGTATTCGAACTCACGACCTTCGGCTAAATACGCTGCTACTCTACCACTTGAGGTTGTGGGTACGAATGCCGCTCGTGACAACAAATTCCCATCTCAACCTACCTTTCGAATTTTCCTTCCTTTTTACCATTTTTCAAACGTCGTGTAATCGGGATTCGATTCTGAAAAAGCTAGTGTCACGAGCGGGATTCGAACCCACGACCTTCGGCTAGATACGCCGCTGCTCTACCATTCGAGCTATCGTGACTTCGATCCAATCGGACACCAACTGCCCATCTCAACTTACTTTTCGAATTATCCCTCCTTTTTGCCATTTTCAAATGTTGTGTAATCAGGATTCGATTCTGAAAAAGCTAGTGTCACGAGCGGGATTCGAACCCACGATCTTCGGCTAAATACGCCCCTGCTCTACCACTTGAGGTTGTGGGTACGAATGCCGCTCGTGACAACAAATTCCCATCTCAACCTACCTTTCGAATTTTCCTTCCTTTTTACCATTTTTTAAATGTCGTGTAATCGGGATTCGATTCTGAAAAAGCTAGTGTCACGAGCGGGATTCGAACCCACGACCTTAGGCTAAATACGCCGCTGCTCTACCACTCGAGCTATCATGACTTCGATCCAATCGGACAACAACTTCCCATCTTAACCTACCTTTCGAATTTTCCCTCCTTTTTGCCATTTTTCAAATGTCGTGTAATCAGGATTCGATTCTGAAAAAGCTAGTGTCACGAGCGGGATTCGAACCTACGACCTTCGGCTAAATACGCCCCTGCTCTACCACTTGAGGTTGTGGGTTCGAATCCCGGTCGTGACCCTAGCTTTTTCATTTTAACCAATACCTTACTTAAAGATAAAATAATTGAAAGAAGTTATTTGGCCAATCGGACCACGAAATATAATGGATTTAATCATTTGCTATGTCAATTGTACATAAAAACTTTTAAGAGGGAAAAAGGAATTAGGTCACTGATGCTACGAATATTGTATTATACATTTGTATGTAAAATATTGTAAATAAACGTTTATTATTTATTTACTACTTTGAGGAGAAAAAAGTTAAAGCGTTTATAGAAAACTCGTGGGATTTACGTCCAATAAAAGCCGCTTTGCATGAGGGTTGGCACAGTTCTTTACGACCTAAGCATACATCAGGTAGTCACGTTTTAGGTCACATTGTTGTATTAGTTAATACTTCATCTCAGGCTTCTATTTAATATCTATTTATGCTTGATTAAGCTGCACTTTTGATTGGGTTTAGGGAAATGGTATTTATCTTCAAAATCTAAAAGATGCGAAATGATTCGAGCCGAAGATGCAAAAAATAAGAAGGGAAGGAATTAAATAGATACAGTCTCAGGCATTCCGTCGATGCTTGGCACGCTGTGCCCAGCAATTTCGCAATCTCCGACCATTTCCGAGTATTGCTGAAACGGCGATTGGGTTAAGACCGTAAGACGGATCGGGTAATTGTATAAACCATCGCCTCGGGAAAACTTAACGGGTCACCTCGGAACGGAACGAGTCGTTTTCCTTACTTTTCCCCGGCTGGCCTAGGATTCCGCGGGATTTTCAACGGAATTGCAATTATCGCCGACCTTCTCGTAATGATTTATTTATATTCAAACCATGTTTGGGCCGTATTCGAGGATGTGACTTGGCTTGGCGCAGCAAATTGCGACGTCCCTCTCGCGAGCCATTGTGCCCGGAGCGTTTCACCAAGGACATAACGCAAGATAATCCTCGGCTAAAACCATAAAGCAATTGAAATATATATATAAAATCCTGTAAAGAAATAAAATAGCTTTTTTATTTAAACTCTGAATATAAATTTATAAACTTGTGAGTACCTAGAATAAGCAAATGACCTCGCATAAACTATGTTAAAAATGTTATACCCTCATTTCGCAAGGTTTCCTTAAAATGTTACGAACTAGATCTCCGTGGAATCAAGTTGACTTCAAAACTTTCGGTGGATTAGTAGTTTCCACGTAGATCTGTTACTCTCCATCTTCAGTGCTGCATTTTTGTGAGTACTTGGTCGACCGTGTCTTATAAACTAGTTTACAAATTCATACATACACACACACACACACACACACACATACACAAATCGTCCAAACCTCAGGGTTATCACCCTGCAAACCCCGACAAGCACCTAATTCCTCCTTAACTTTATAAATTGCAAACTGCTGTCTAAAAAACTTCCGTTGGAACTGGTACGGGTTTAGAAAAATAACAATGCGAAAAAGCTTGAAAACTGAGAATATAACAGTAATGATATATTGCTGTTATAATAATTTACCCATTTCCTTCAACATTTCCTTTATTTTTATAACATTTCCTTTCTTTTTCACTCTGTTTTTTGATTCACTCTGTTGGAGTTATAAATAAATAAATAAATAAATAAATAAAATTATAAATAAATATATAATTTATAAAAAATATAATACAAAAATACAAATAATATTTGTTTTCATTTTCATAGAAAATTCAGTTCAAACTTCAGTTCTACCAACTTACAACTTTCAAATTTGTAAGGATTATGCAAAGATAGAAAGAAAAGTAAAAATATAGCGGAAGAGAGAGACAGAGAGAGAGAGAGAGAGAGAGAGAGAGAGAGAGAGAGAGAAAGAAAGAGAGAGAGAGAGACAGTCAGAAGAGAAAGTAGGTAGAGAGAAAGACGATGAAAAAAAAAACAGAGGAGTTGTATATACGTAATTTTTTGTCTTCATTGTTGGATAGTTAAATAAAGTGTGTGTGAAGGGAGAGAGGGTGGGTAAGAGAAAGAAAAGAGAGAGAGAGAGTGAGAGAGAGAGAGAGTGAGTGAGAGAGAGTGAGAGAGAGGCAGACAGACAGATAGAAAGAGAGAGAAAAAGAGAGTCAGAGAGAATGGACATAGCGATAGAGAGAGATAGAGAGAGAGAGTGAGACAGAGAGAGACAGACAGACGGACAGACAGACAGATAAATAGAGAGGACAAAGAGAGAGAGAGAGAGAGAGAGCGAGAGAGAGAGACAGACAGACAGACATACAGACAGACAGACAGACAGACCGACAGACAGACAGACAGACAGAGACAGGCAGACGGTCAGAGGAGAAAGTGGGTAGAGAGAAAGACGATGAAAAAAACACAGAGGAGTTGTATATATGTAATTTTTCGTCTTCATTGTTGGATAGATAAATAAAGTGTGTGTGAAGGGAGAGAGGGTGGGTAAGAGAGAGAAAGAAAAGAGAGAGAGAGAGGCAGACAGACAGATAGAAAGAGAGAGAAAAAGAGAGTCAGAGAGAATTGACATAGCGATAGAGAGAGATAGAGAGAGAGAGTGAGACAGAGAGAGACAGACAGACGGACAGACAGACAGATAAATACAGAGGTCAAAGAGAGAGAGAGAGAGAGAGAGAGAGACAGACAGACAGACAGACGGACAGACAGACAGACAGACATAGAGAGAAAAAAGGAGTGAGAGAGAATGGACATAGAGATAGAGACAGAGAATGAGAGAAAGAGAAAATGAGAAGGTGGAGTGAGAATTATTCAAAAATTATTGAAATTTATGTTTTACTATATGCCGTAATAATTATTTTCTCTTTGGGTTAAAGGGATGATGAAGAGCGTGGTTATTTTATTTTTATCCGTGGCCGTTTAAGAAAGAGATAAACTGGAGATTATTATGGGCTATAATACCATTTGAGATAGTAACTTTACTCATGTGATGTGTTTGTTTACGATTTGGAGCCTTTTACAAATGCATAAACTTGGTATATAAAAATACATATGTTTTTGTTTGCTAAGAGTCAGTGGATCCGAATTTATTAGAGTATTAGTAAAGTTCGAAGTTTATTTTTGTTTTTAGGATCTTTTCAGGTAGAAGTTCGTTTTGTTCTCGGATGAGCTTTGTTAAAAAAAAATTACTGAAGTTTCTATCTGGCGAGGGCGAATTAAAAGCTATAAATGGGAGAGCAGTTGGAATTGATAGGGTCGATTTAGTTCTATTATAATATTTTATCTTCACTGTTTGCTCAAGGATATCGCCAAGGCAAGAGCGATTCTAATTACTCCAGGGGTCTCATACCCATAAAAAAAGAGGCCGATATTGGATCCTGAGGGGTGAGGGAATCGTTTAAAAAATTAATCCGTTTCGATTAGCGTTGGCTCGCCAGTGTAATATAGGGAGCTTGAGGGTGAGGCACCCCGTATTTTAGAACTCCGTCACAGATTAAAGTCTTGTGTGGGGGTCGGTCGAAACCCCCGAGGGCGAAGGAGAGAAGGAAAAAACCCTCACCCCGGGTACTCATGAGCCTTCGATTGGGTTAGCCGGCAATTTTTATAAATCACATTTACGATTCGGCTCCCTCACGGAGAGCTGGGGTGGAGTTAAATTCTTTAAGATACTGTTCCATTTAGTTTTATGCGCGGCTTGGGACCCCGGCCCCGTGAGGGGGCTGAGGAACACACGCTATTGCGTGAAATACTTTAGATTAAACCTGAACCCCTCCCTTTATGCTCGCAAAGATCTGGGGATGCCTATTTATAAGAATAAAAACAAATAAGAAACAAACTCCACCCGGCTCTGGCAATTGTGGAGGTTCGGGGCTATTTGCGTTTAAAAGGGATGTTCCTAGACAATCACTGCCGAACCTTCCTTATTTTCCCTTTAAGGGACGGTTTTTCAAAACAAATACAATTTCGTCAAACCTGTTTTCTCACTCCTTATTCAATCAGTATTACTGATGTTTTGGGACATGACAAAAAATTTAATTCTCTCTTGTCGGATAGAAAAACTCAATTTAGAACAGGAACAGTAAAAGTGGCCCAGCAATGTTCCTAACCAAATGTTACCTTTTTCCCCAAAAAATCAAATTGTTGATATCATTAACCTCACAGATTCACTAAAAACTACCCACCCAGCGGCCCT
The DNA here is from genome assembly GCF_000648675.2 of Cimex lectularius. Classification (NCBI taxonomy): domain Eukaryota; kingdom Metazoa; phylum Arthropoda; class Insecta; order Hemiptera; family Cimicidae; genus Cimex; species Cimex lectularius. Next base: position 974,645 of record NW_019392922.1, on the reverse strand, counting down.
GCATTCGGCATACTTATGACATAACAAATATTTTTTTGTTTTTTTCAAAAACACCGGCACCCTGAGGGTTTATATGACCTCTGCTGCTGCGAACCCTCGTAAAAATAAATAAATAAAGTTAGAGGTTTGACCAATTTTTCACTCGCAAACATTCTGAATCAAGGAATGCATTCATTGACTTATTTAATGTTACCTTTCTAATGGCTGCTTTGCAGTCTGACATATGAGGTTTTTTGTCTGAGGCGTGCTTTTTCCTAGGGTTTTTAACATTTTCTAGGGCACAATAATTGATATGATGTATTTCAGCTTGAAAGACCGAAGTTTGCATCCCTAATGAGTTCCATTTCTCAGATTTTGGTTTTGAACAGAATACAGATTGTATCAACTTTTATCGTCCACCCAAATAATTCGGAAACGATCAACTTTAGCTAAAAATAGTCTTATACAAACCCCCCTGATGTGTCTTCCGTTAAGCATAACTTGGTCGATCAAATTTTTTCTTTTAGTAAAATTAGCATAAAATAAACTCTACAATCGAATTCTACATTAAAAATATGGGATTCTTATTTAAAATGACAAATTTAGTGTCATTTCCCAGTTAGATGTGAAAGTAATGTTAAATCTTTTGGTTATTCAGATTTCGTGAGATGCTGTCGGGTGTGATGTAGGTTTCAGAAAAACATTTTCTTTATCGTGCCAACGTTTCGATCTTTTATTGAGATCATCTTCAGGGCCTGGGATTTACAAACAATGTTTACATGTAACAATTACATTTAGGATGTGGAAAAGTGAATTTATACAATGCAAAATATATTTTATATTCAAACAGATCCCAGGCCCTGAAGATGATCTCAATAAAAGATCGAAACGTTGGCACGATAAAGAAAATGTTTTTCTGAAACCTACATCACACCCGACCGCATCTCACGAAATCTGAATAACTATAGATTACCGGTCACTAATCTCTACACACGTTAAATCTTTTATTACAATGCGATTCCTAGCCAAAATTAACTTGGAGTTTGTATATAACTATTTTTTGCTAAAGTTCATCGTTTCCAAATTAAATGGTTGGAGTGTTGAAGTTGATACAGCCTGAAAATCTGACTTATTTTCTTCGCTGGTTTTGGAGTATACTTTCTTCTCTTTTTTCATTTTCTTTGGTTCTTTCAGGGATTGTATAATCAGTGTCCATTTCCAAGAATAGGTTCTGAATTTTATTATTATATTATATTTAGGTAAGGTATTAGCTGAGATAAAAAAGTATACTTCATTTAACTTATTAAATTAACTAGTTTTCGTGGACCGCTTGACCAATTGATATCTTTCAATTAATTAAGGTATTTAGTTGAGATAAAAAAGTCAATGTCACGAGCGGGATTCGAACCCACGACCTTCGGCTAGATACGCCGCTGCTCTATCACTTGACCTATCGTGACCTCGATTCACTCGGACACCAACTTCCCATCTCAGCCCCACCTTTTGAATTTTCCCTCCTTTTTGCTTTTTTTCAATTCAAAATCCAAAATTCAAAAGATGAGCTGGGAAATTAGTATCCGAGTGGATCGAAGTCGCTATAGCTCAAGTGATAGAGCAGCGGCATATCTTGCCGAAGGTCGTGGGTTCGAATCCCGCCGGTGACACTGACTTTTTTATCTCAACTAAATACCTTAATTAATTGAAACATATCAATTGGTCAAGCGATCCACGAAAACTAGTGAATTTAATAAGTTAAATGAAGTATACTTTTTTATCTCGGCTAATACCTTACTTAAATATAATATAATAATAAAATCCAGAACCCATTCCTGGAAATGGAACCTGAAAGAACCAAAGAAAATGAAAAAAGAGAAGAAAGTATACTCCAAAACCAGCGAAGAAAATAGGTCAGATTTTCAGGGTGTATCAAGTTCACAGTCCAACCATTTAATTTGGAAACGATTAACTTTAGCAAAAAATGGTTATATACAAACTCCAAGTTAATTTTAGCTAGGAATCGCATTGTAATAAAAAATTTAACATTACTTTCACATCTAACTGGGAAATGACACTAAATTTGTCATTTTAAATAAGAATCCCATATTTTTAATGTAGAATTCGATTTTAGAGTTTATTTTATGCCAATTTTAATAAAAGAAAAAATTTGATCGACCAAGTTATGCTCCTTAATTAATTGGTCAAGAGGACCACGAAACCTAACTGATTATTTTATATATTTTTTACCCATTCTAGATTTTTTCTCTAGCCCTTTTACTAGTAACTAATAACTTATACACTGTGGAAATTTATAATTTCAAAGTCGTTGGTAGAGTGGAGAGACAGCGAGGGAAGGAGGATACATCGTTTATGAGTGAATTCTTTTGGGATTATTTTAGCAAATTAATACACCAAATAGTTTCCGTTAGATGGAACAGCGTCACCGCTTGTAAATCATAGTCGGTCCTTGGCTAACGGTTCCTCCGTTTGTATTGTCGAGTGGCCGTCACCATTCATCTCCGAGGGAAGTACGGCGTGTTAGTATGACGCAGATATTTCATATCTAGCCGTCCTAGCGTTTATTACACGCTAATACACTTGTCCGACAAGGGACGGTTGCGACGGAATAAAATGGTGTTGTTAATAAATTCCCCAACAGGTCTTTGGCCGTTTGCATTCCTCGGCGGACATCTCATCGGTCCGTTGGTCCCTTTTGGACCAAAAAGCAAACCTAATTGTGTAATTAAGGGAGCACGTGGTGTTCCGAGGCCGGTTCTGATTGATAGACACGCTCGGTGTTAACAATTTCATCTTTCCTGTAATTACAGTAGCACGAGTCTCTTTTTACTCCCTTAATGGACCGATTTCTTCCTTTCCGGCCTTCGCATACGATACAAATTCCAGTCGCCGATCGGTCAACTTATTACAAATGAATAGACAAAATAATTGAACCGGTCTCTGCCTTGACTCATAGTACTTAGATAATTATAACGTTGCTTTAACATCCAAAAAACTAACAATTTAAGGCTCACGTGAAAAATAAACTGCGACAGTTGGAAAGATAAACTTAAGCGGGGAACAAACTTACCCGATGCAACGCTACCCGATGCCTTGTTTGGTAGTGTGCACATCTACGTCAAGCGCACGCCACGTACAGTCACACAGCGTTTATCACAAATCAGTATTTGTTTTTAATGCATTACTTTGAGCAAAACAATGCAATAAATTGTTAGGTAAATTTTATGAGCACAAAGTGTTTGTTTTCCGTGTATATGTGTCATTCTTCTGTCACACTTTGAGCCCTGAAGATGATCTACATAAAGATCGAAACGTTGGCACGATAAAGAAAATGTTTTTTCTAAAACCTAAGTCACACCAGACCGCACATCACGATCTCCAAATAATAATTGGTTAACCGACACTATGCAGCACATATTTCTAAATAAAGATGTGACCATCCCCCTTTAGAGGAAGGAAGTCATTACAATGAATCCTAAAAGGATTCGATCAGGAAGTTTCAAAATAACTAAAAGTTCTTACCGAACATAAATCTATTGTCATTATCATAATTCCAGATGTGGAATGCATTAGTCCTCAATAACAACCCTGACTGTTAAATACCCAACACCAAGTTCAAACAAAATAGATTCTTCTGGTAATAAAACTTATACAAAAATGAAATAAATGAAGATTAATAATGAAATAAATTCCTGTGCTATTAAAACGATAAGTAATGTTATAAGATACTAAAACAATAAAATAAATTGCGGCAATTTATACAAAGAAGCACAGAAAGTACTAGCACAGTATAAAGTAACACCCAAAATTGTCAGTGAATACACCCAAAGACTCCAAACCTGGAAAAACATGATAACTCGTGTTAACTCGAATAGAGAAATGTCCAGTAAGATCGTGAATGCCCTCTTGTATTCTTAGCATGTTAAACGTTAATTTTTCGGCAATGCTACGCGTGGCGACTGGTAGAACCAAAAATAAAGCTATAACAGTCTTTGAAGGCTTGTTGTTATTTGTTTTTGTTTTATTTTGTTTAAAATTGTAAGGTGCCAGAAGTTAATAAAAAAGGAAAATTTACCAACTCTTTCATTCAAAATGCTATCTATGCACACGATATGTCCTGACAAATGACATACGATACTTCAATTCGTGCCGATATACCTAACTTGTATCCTAACCTCTAACAGCCTACAACTTTATAGGAGAGGGGATGCATCTATTATGAAATGCATGATAATCTGCTAGAGTCCAAATGAATTTTTGGTTAAAGTACAATCACACAAATTAGCCAGATACCTGAAAGATTATACATAGGTCAGAACCTATCAAACATAGACGCCTCCACCATAGGACCACAAAAAACCAAAGGAGAAGTGGAAAAATTCAAGAGTGAAAGAGAATAAAACATACAGGGGCTCTGTCATCTAGGAAACCACCTCATACGGCATGGGTATACTTAAGTAAGAATGACGAGGGTTTTATAGCTACTACAGTCAATAACCTCCTTTTTACAAGAATTGGATTCAATTGGATTCTACTGGAATAAGTAAAATAAGCCACAATTCTGTACACAAAATCTCTCTATTTCCTAATAAACCTAACTGAAGTGTAAAGCAGTGAAAGCAGCCAAATTTTCGAAAACCTAAGAAAACAGATCAATCTAAATTTTCGATGCCAGGGGACAAAGCAGATTTATGTCATCTCTTGGGAATGAATAAGCAGATGAACTAGCCAGACGAGAATCTGCAAAACCCAAAAACATTTTTAAAAAACAATCTTTTAGAATGAAATCTAGGAAGAAAAGCGCCTGTATAGGGAGCGTGAAGGCAAAATGATTCTCCTTCATCCTTTTTTCAAAATTAATCATTCATAACTGCTACTTCTAAGTATTTGACCTTACACTAAATGTATACGAAGCTCGTCACTTAAACATACAATTAGAATATAAAGAATAAAGCAGAACCGATTTAATTACAAGCGTAAATATTAGAAAATGCGGTATGGGACTCTGAATGGAAGATAACGTTTTAAAATGACAACAATGTTTTAAAAAAATCTCCCCTCAAAAAATTATGTCCGAACATTCTTTTTGATCCATGTTTAACTAAGTTTCTAAAAAGTATACATCTAAAACGGGTTTGTTTTTTGATTTAAGGTTTAGTTGGCACACATAACTCCTGTACAGTAGCGAAGACAATCGGACCCAGTTGGACTAATTTTGACCAATCGGTACAAATATCCACTTACAATTATCGAAATAGTGGATTCACTTTTTTGCTTCTAGTGACTATATAAGGAGTGTGTAGGCAAAATGACATAACATTCTTCTCCTTCAGCCTTTTGTTAAAATTAATCATTCATAAAAACCACTAATCGTTTGAGCTCGTACTAAATCTAAATTAAGTACTGAACTTACATAAGACTAAAGAGTGTAAGGCCAATTTAAGTACAAGCTGGCATAAATATTAGTGAAGGCGATATGGCACTCAGAATTGAATGATTATTTTTTTATGACAATAGTTTTAAAAAAATGTAACCTCAAACATATGTATCCTGTTCTTGTACCTCAATATTTGCAGAATGCCCAAACTAAGCAACTAAAAAATAACAAACACCTCGAAATCTAGATGTCAGGTCAAAAATAGAAGAACGACAATGAAAATTAAGAAATTCGTTATTAAAACTAATGAAACAATCTGGACCGAGATTGTTTAACATTTTATTATAAAAAAGAGTTACTTTGTATATAAAGCCACACAATTAGCCAAATTTGATTAATTACAATCTCTTACACATCAGATCTCAAGATTGCGTTTTATTCCCTTCTCTCTAACTCTAACTATGTCATAATAGACACGGGAAGGCATATCAATAAGCTGTCTAGACAGTTGCAGTTTCATTGTTTGTATTGTCAGTCGCACATTCTCTAAACGGAACAGTTTTACAAATTAAAAATAATGGTCTCGAGTAAGACCTTAAATAGAAAATGACAAGAATGTTTTCCGTGTCCGCCTTCTCAGGCAGTTTTTATTTATATTGACGAATATTCCCAACTGGTACAGTATAACACAATATAGCTATATTGTTGCTATAATATATCGATCCTTAAGGATTTAATGATATTCGTTTAATAATAAATATCTCAATTTGATCAATTATACAATTTTTTCTGGCTGTTATGAACAATTTTTCATTTAATTAATTCCTGCTTTGAAAGCGATATAACAATAACAAATAGTTAATCTTTACGTAAGGTATTGGTTGAGATAAAAAAGTCAGTGTCACGAGCGGGATTCGAACCCACGACCTTCGGCTAATACACCGCTGCTCTACCATTTGAGCTATCGTGACTTCGGTCCACTTGGACACTAACCTCCCACCTCAACCCCACCTTTCGAATTTTCCCTGCTTTTTGCCATTTTTCGTCACATTTTGGATTTCAATTAATTAATTTAAAAAAAGTTATTCGGTCAATTTAATGATGTTTAGTTTTGATTAATTAAATTTGTACTGCGGTCCGTTTTGTCTCGCTACTTGAATCAAGCTACTAGAACTATAGGTGGTTATTTGTAATATTTCTGTATCTAGTTTCACCATATCATTTTAAGCATTAAAGCCACTTGAATACAAATTTTCCTAAAAATAAAATTTATACATTTTTAGGGCTGAATTAGTCGGGCGTAATTTTTTTTTCTCCGAGTTAAAATTTTAGTCAAGATGACCCAAGAAACAGATTTGTATGACAATTTGTATTTTTCAAAAAAGACCGCGCCAATTTGACTGAACAAAGGATCTAGAAACATAATTAGGCAGAAGGCCAGTGCTTGAGGAAATCCAAACTGCTTTTATAAGCCAGTATACATTTTAAACAAAAGAAACTACAGGGTGAAAGTGTTACTTACTCTCTTTATGAGTTCGTGGCAATCTGAGTGGATTGGAACAGAGTGAAAAATCATTTGGCAATTCGTACGCTGTTTACATCGAATATATTTCTCCACCTTCTGTATTGTTTGCCACTTTTTGCACCAATATTCGATGAGCTCGAGGTGTTCATGGATGGAATTTCAATATGATTCGAATAAGAATAAAAAGTACGGTAACATCCGCGGAAACAAGGCTGTTGAGATTAATTTAAATTTAAACAAGATGGGAGAAAGTATGCTTCCTCGTGGGACTCCGGCTTGTATTGTTTTAATATGTTGCTCGTGGTATATCCAACCATTGGTCAATTTAATAAAATTCTAGGATAAAACAGTTTTGTTTTCCACTTTTTGGAACGGTTTTAGCATAGCCAGTAGTATAAACGGTATACAAGATGGGAGATAATATGCGTCCTTGTGGGACTCCGTGCTCTATTGTTTTAATATCTAACGAATCTGAAGAAGCAGTATTTGAACAAAATTTTAGGATAAGGTAATAAGGATTTTCTCAGTATTGTCCTTTATATTTGCTTCAGTTTTTGATAACCTCGAGTTGTTTGTAGTCGCGAGGATTCAGGTTAGCAGACCACATTGCGGTATCTTCCAGGTTTTAGTGAAATTATTTAGATGTTTAGGAACGTTAGCAGTAAAAATACAAGGTGGGACCGAGAATTCTGCCCTGCGGGACTCCGACTTGTATTGGTCTTATGTCAGGCACTTCCGACTAAAGAAGTAGTAACAAACACATTTTTTATAGATTGTGATTTTAATAAATGTAGTCTTTCTTGAATAAAAAAAACAATGAAGGGGAAGCTCGCGAGGGTCAGAAAGTAATAAATTAGACGTGAATTTATCCATTGGTTTTCGTTCGTCAAATAAGTACCAAACGTTTTTCCTGTCTAAAATATTTTCTTAACTATTTGTTTTATTAAACTAAAACCTGTTTGTACAAAGTGAAACTAGCCCAATGAAAATTTGAGTTTCAAAATTTCTTCAAATATTTTTTAAAACTTGAGAATCTTGAAATTGATGGATACACTCATTAGATGGATTGGGACTCTATGAACCTCTCGAATTTTACGTATATTCTGGAGACCATTTTATCTCAAATATTGTTTATCTACTATCAACTTATTCGGAATTAGGGAGGAAAAGGGAAAAATTAAGATCTAAATGAAAAAATAATTTCCCCTCAAAATTCATGTTTTTTCACCATTCGGTACACTTGTATCCAAACGGTAAGATAATTAATTTATAATCCGATAAGACTGTTTGTTTATTTTGTAGAACAACACTAGTAAAATAATTATCGTAAACATTTTTTTTTTCAAAAACACTTAGAATCGGAAAAATGAATGTTTTTTTATAAGGAAAAGGTGTAGAATTTTGAGTCATTGCTCAAACATATTATTATAATATTAATTATTTAACAATTTTAAGTTATTGCTTAAAATATGATTATTCAGAAATCGAGAGATGGGGTCTGGCGTGATGTAGGTTTCAGAAAAATATTTTCTTTATCGTGCCAACGTTTCGATTTTTATTGAGATCATCTTCAGTGCTCAAAGTGTTTGTTTTTCGTGTAGATGTGTCATTCTTGTGAGTTTTTTGGCAAAAGGAGGGAAAACTCATAGAGGGTTGAGGGGGGAAGTTAATGTCCGAGTGGATCGAGGTCACGATAGGTCAGGTGGTAGAGCAGCGGCGTATCTAGCCGAAGGTCGTGGGTTCGAATCCCTCTCGTGCCATTAACTTTTTTTCATCTCAACTAAAAACCTTAATTACTTGTGAATTGTGTTGAGAGTGTCACAGTCAAAGAGAGACGCTCTCAACACGACACGCAAGAATTACGCAGAAAACAAACACTTTGAGCCCTGAAGATGATCTCAATAAAGATCGAAACGTTGGCACGAAAAAGAAAATGTTTTTCTAAAACCTACATCACACCAGACCGCATCTCACGATTTCCGAATCATCGACTAACGGTCACTATTTGCCTAAATTTAACCATTTTTTTTTTAAACAGTATTACTAAGTCGTGTAATACTAAGAAAAATCAAACTTGTAAAAAATCAAACAAAACGTGATTGGTAGTCATAGAGCAAAAAGATTTTGAGAAAATATTACCAAAAAATTACTACTTTTTTTTAGTAAAGTAATCATTATCAAGTACTACTTGAAAAGTTAAAAAAATTATGTATATACAAGGATTTACTACTAGATAAAATATATATAAGTATATTTGTTTTTTTACTTTTCTAGTAGTACTTGATAGGATTTTGTTTGGGGTATTCGTGACAAATTGGTTTTGTTAGAGTTATTTACGATCGAGGGAGTTTAGAGGGTTTGTAAAAATACAGCCCCTCTTGTGTTCAATGCTATAAATTCACGTTACGCACCAAATAAAAATGCAGAGGTTAATTAAATATAATTAATAAAAAATTTCGTTGCTATGTAGAGCTGTGCGCTTCGTCCTGCTGGAAGTGCGGCCTTCCTATTATCCTCGAACCGTATTTCCGCTCCTGGAGATTATGCTCTAATATCCATCGAGGGAACTCGCAGATACCCTGGTCTAATTTAAAATAATGGCATCTCCCTCTTCCACTTTCCGCCTGCTCGTCTGCTCGGTCTGCTCTCCCTCTCTAGTCAGGCTATTCAATAGAACCCAATAAGAAAGTGCTCCTGGAATTAGAGTTTTTAGAATCCCATAAAACCGAGGGGGCGGAATGAAATATGGCCTCGATATAGGAGAAAGAGTGAAGGATAGAGGGAGCGAGGGAGTGAGAGAGAGTGAGAGAGGTTCAAAGTCGTAATTTAAACGGTGGTTTACATGTGTCAGCTTACGCTTCAATCGACCGTCTTTAAGCCGGGACTTTATCATTGTCATAACTGGGAACTTCGATCTTCTTAACAGAAAGTAAATGACAATCTGCTTAAGTAAAATACTGCTCAAATCGAAACCGACAAAAATAATGAATTGATTTTTTTAAATGTATTAAGAACTAAATTTTATTTATGATTTTTGATATAATAACCAAGTTTTCATGGCTGTTCGCTCTTTAAAACGGGATATCCAAACTAGACACTTCGTACAATAAAACCAAGTACTGGCTTTTGCACAAATGCGTGCTCTACTTTTCCCATCTTAAATCGTGTTTTTATTTCCCCAGTCGGACTTTACTTCATAAAACCGCATAATATATACATATATAAACAAAATACCTGTTTGTTACCAGTACAGAATTTGTGACCTTCTTTTTTGATTCGTATCCGATCGACCTTTATTTATGAAAGTGAGAATACGAAAAGGCTTAGAAAGTGTCCTGACAGAATAACCTTATTAATAAATATTAATTACAAAAAAGGGTAAAATATTTAGTAAATAAATGGCTTGTTGAATTTTTCAGAATAAGGTTCCTATTATTTTTATGCGATCTGTTCTCTCTTTTTGGGTGTCCCACTAAACCGTATACAATACCAGGTATAGCAGAAAGTAGTATTTTTTACCAACATGTATGTTTTGTTAATGGTAACATAACCACATACCCATGAATTAACACCCCTAATCGTACTGGATGTTGAAAACAGCATCATTTTTATTGTCTACACATCTTGTCTGTTTGTTTTTTTCTGTCAGAGAGAGGGGGAGAGAGAGAGAAAGAGAAAAGAGAGAAAAATTTTATTTCCGTTTTGGATCCTAAACGAACAGTGGATACATTTAGGCAGATCCGGCGAACAGACGAATTACACCTAATCTACGTGATCCAGACTATCTAAGCAGTAGAAAATTTTATACCGCATTTAATTGCTACTTATCCCAACTCTAAACGCTTCTGCAGAAAGTCAGGTTTATTGTATTGGTTCTTTACGCTCACAACACTGCTATGCCTTCTTTAAAAGGTTGGATACAAACAATGATGATAATGAAAGGCAAAGAGAGGTTTTGAAAAAATCTGAACCCAACAATCAGTCATACAGTTTAAGACTTTACTATTCCTAATCTGGAAGAATGGGACAATCAGCCTCGGGGTGGTACTTGACTAGAAATGGATTATTTGCCTTCATATTTTAAACTAACCCAATTAGTCTCACTAAACGAGCTTTGATCATTTTCGCCAAACCCAGCAAGCAGATCATTTTCAGTTTTATAAGTGCAGATGGGTATTATGCAGTTGCATTAAGTAGAATAGACTTTATGGTTCTCGGGGTTGAAAAATTGAACGATGAATGGAAGAGAAAAACCAACCGAAAAAAATGTGACTGTACGTTTCATAAGTTCAGACCAATACTATACAAGTAGGTTGCAGGGATGAAACTATCTGCCACTGTCGTGTTATTTTCTATTCTGGCAAGGGAGAGGGTCAAAGAACGTACGACTGACCCTTTACGCTTATAATATTGCCGTACTCACCTTCTTTAGGAAATTGGATGCAGTTGCTAATGGAAAAACTAAACCAATGAAGAGACAAAGACAGTTAATGGAAAAAAAATGGACTTGACTGTTCACTAATCGACTAATACGCTTTATGTCTTGGGGTAAGAAAGTTATGGATAGTTGTCATCTACTCTTCTTTAATATTGTACACTTCAGAGCAACTAGTAAGATAAGAATCAAATAAACAAAAACTAAGATTACTGTGCCATTAGTGCAGATCGATGTTGTAAAAGCACCTGCGGGCCATACTCTAAGATAATCAATTTCGTATTCTTTAGAATTGGAGTCTACAACTGGCGGTATTTTTAATTTTGCCAGAAGACTCCAGCTTGTTTATTGATAAGTCATCTATAAGTAGATAAAGCCTGTGCCTCTACCTTCTTCGTCCTTGTGCTGGTTATCCACCCAGAGGAGCCATACCCCATTAAATGTGGGACTACGGTGACAATGGGTGGTACAGTGTGGCCAAGGCAGGAAGAAAATATACTCGTAGTGGCTTAGTGGCGAGGCTCCTGGCGAAAACTTAGTGTGAACTTGTTGCCCGAGGTACCGTTAGCGGTATCCTTCCGAGGGCAGTGTTCCTCTAGGGTGTGGTTAGACATTCCACTTTAAACAAAATCACGGCCGGAGCGGATCCGGAAGTTACGCTGGAGGAGCCCCAATACTCTGGGAGATAGGCCTTCTCTATCTAGCGAGCTCGGCGGGACGACCCAGGCTGATGCATTTCAGCCAGCTGGGGTTACCCTTTCCGAGCGGCACCCGGTCTGGTGCTTAATGCAGCCCCATCCTCTCGGAATGGACAAGCGGAGAGTGAGGTCCGTCTCGGCACCTCGGAGCCGGGGCGGCTTTTACACCAACACTTGCTGCTGTAACACCCATCCAGTCCCGAGCAGAGGTGCCTCATCTCTCATCTAGAGAATCAAAACGTCCTGAAGGCTAGATATGGACGTTAAAGATCCTCATGACCTTTTAACGGCTCAGGGGAAATACGGGACGTCCTTGTGCTGGTGATCAAACTAAGACCCACACCGCCTCGGTACAGAGAAAAAGTACAGATTCTTGAGTTCCCAACAGACTCCACAAGCTGTACTAGGATATCTGATCTACATACATTAGCCTAGTATGCCAAGTACAACAAACCGAAATTGCATTTTCTTATCTTCTGTGTGGAATCTAGGAAGAACATTCCGGTCTTGAAAAAGAAAGCAAATTCATATGTTACTGCCAGGCTTTCAACCTATGTTATGGTTATAATCATGGAAAACAATCTTAAATATGTCCACAGATTGACATATTTAGTTTTTTAACATTGCCAAAGACAGTTACGAAAATGTAATGTGTAAATAATGTTTGGACTGAGTCGGTCTTTAAGGAAATTTGAGATCAATTATAAAAGAACTTAAATATGTCAATCTGTAGACATATTTGAGATTGTTTTGCCGTGATTATGACCTTAAAATAGATTGAAAGCTCGGCAGTAATAACTAAATTTGTTTTCTTCTTCAAGACCATACCTTGGCCCAGAGTGTCCGTGAGTGAAAAAGTGGTAGATATTTCTGATACCGAAAATAGAATCAAGGAACTAAATGGTCATCATCCCTCGGACTACATAACCGCGGTGGGCGAGTAGATAGGGCGTCCGATTGTAAAGTGCCACACAAGTGGTTCTGGGTTCGAATCCAGGCGTAAACATGGATTTTTGATTAAGAATATTATTTTTAAAAAAATATTGTAAATCGACCTTTCGTCCGCGACACCCAACGGGTACTTGGACGTTGAACTTTTACCTGTGCCCCAAGTATTACTAATACTTACGTTTTTACTTACAGAGGTTAAATTTATAGTGAAATAAATGGAAAGATAGATAGAGGTAGAGGAAGATAGATGTACAGATTCAGAAAGAGAAAGGGAGAGAGAGAGAAAGAGAGAGAGAGAGATGGCTAAAAAGGTCTCACATGTATCACAATTGCATAGCCAAACGTTATAGACATTATTTCATGTATAATGAGTGCGTACAATGATTAGGCATATACTGATAAAATAGAAAATAGACTGTAGCATTTCTTTGCAGTCAGCCGAACTTTAATTACAAATAAAAAATAGTGACTTATTAACAGGCTTTGTATAATAACATGAAAATGTTTAGAAAAAGTACAGGTTTACTGATTTATTATATATAATAATAATAAATATTCTTTCAGCCATATCATTGTATTCCGAACGTTTTACAAGGAATAGGATTCTTATTAGCAGAATACGATAAATTTTGTTGTTTGCTGTATTTGGATGTCATATTTTGTGTTTTTTTAATTTATGATCTATATAATATTGCAGATATTGAATTCTTTGGTCAGGTTTTCCGACCAAAATGTTTCGTCCGATTATAGTTTAAACAACAGCTCGTCTATTATCACATTTCCATGCCTAGAGTGCATTCATGAATAATGAGAATATACTTACCTTAATGACTATATTTGCAATACAATAATTGAAGAATAATGATTAAATTAGTGCCTGTGATTGGCTTATATTCAATCCATTTTTATTAGGCTGGAAAATTTTGTTTACTGAACTATTAATAGAATCTAATATTGCTTGAGTTTGTCAGGGGGAGACGCTTGTTTTCATTTGTCTTGGGTTTGATTTCCAGTTTCGCCCTAGGGATTTTTTTCAAACTTTTTACCCTTGATTATTTGGAGATGGTGAGGTGCAGTTGAGTTGCCAACGTTTCGATCTTTGACGGGGTCATCTTCAGGGCCTGGGATTTATAAACATTGTTTAAATTTTACAAATACATGTAGGATGTGAATTTATACAATGCTAGTCATTTTAGATAAAATAAATTAATTTATACAATGATAGAAAATTTTAGATTAAAAAATATATTAATTTATACAATGCTAGAAAATTTTAGATTAAAAAAATTAATTTATACAATGCTAGAAATTTTAGATAAAATAAAAAAATAAAATGAATTTATACAATGCTAAAAAATGTTAGATAAAAAAAAGAATTTAAATTCATTTTTTAATCTAAAATTTTCAAGCATTGTATAAATAATTCTTTTTATATCTAAAATTTTCTATCATTGTATAAATAATTTATTTTAACTAAAATTTTCTAGCATTGTATAAATAATTTTTTTAACTAAAATTTTCTAGCATTGTATAAATTCATTTTATTTATTTTATCTAAAATTTTTGGCATTGTATAAATTAAGAATTTTTTTAATCTAAAATTTTCTAGCGTTGTATAGTCATTTTATTTATTTATTTATTTTATCTAAAATGTCTAGTATTGTATAAATAACTCTTTTTTTTAATCTAAAATTTTCTAGCATTGTATAAATTATTTTTTTAATCTAAAATTTTCTAGCATTGTATAAATTCATTTTTTCACATCCTACATGTATTTGTAAAATTTAAATAATATTTATAAATCACCCCCAAAAAAAGGATATTAATTCATTTTTTAATCAAAAATTTTCTAGCATTGTATAAATTCATTTTTTTAATCTAAAATTTTCTAGCATTGTATAAATTCATTTTTTTAATCTAAAATTTTCTAGCATTGTATAAATTAAGAATTTTTTTAATCTAAAATTTTCGAGCGTTGTATAGTCATTTTATTTATTTTATCTAAAATGTCTAGCATTGTATAAATTCATTTTTTCACATCCTGCATGTATTTGTACAATTAAACAATGTTTATAAATCCCAGGCCCTGAAGATGATCTCAATAAAGATCGAAACGTTGGCATGAAAAGGAAATGTTTTTCTAAAACGTACGTCACACCAGACCGCATCTCACGATCTCCAAATAATCATTGGCTAACGGTCACTAAACACCACACACTTTTTACCTTTTTTTTCCCCATTTGGGTTCCATTGAGTATATTTTTATGGATTTAAAAAATTTAATTATTTTATTATATGTTGTATAGGAGCTCTGTACTTATCATTCCGTAAGAAAATCAAGTTTCCATATGGACCAGAGTGTTTCTGTTATTGTATCATGTAATTCCAGGACCGTCCAGCACTTTCTTTACCTGACAGTCAGTCGAAAAAGGCGTTGAGGCTTTGGTCATTATTTGCCCTATCACGGAGTAGGCGACACCGTGACACGAAATTAATTGCGATTTGAGAAACCGTTTACGCCTGGAACGTTTCAGGATCGCCGACTCCTGAATTGAAAGGGAACCAGTTTCAAACGCAATTAAGACTGTAAACGATTAATCTTATTTTTTCCTCACTCGGATTTTATTTACTGTTCAAATAAACGTAGATAATTAAGAACTTTGGTTTCGGTTATGACTGTAAGAGTACAATAGAAACATTTTTACAGTGTTTCAATAATTCTTCTGAGAACAATGCTGCGTGTTTTATGCTCCGTCGTTCACCCATTTTCCAATTTAAACCCTTTTCACCGATGAGTCAAAGGATAACGGCCGTGACAGGATTGAGACCATTGTTCGACGATTTCCGGATGCCGAAGCCGGTAAAAGGCAGACTTTCTTTCCAGCAGCCTTTGAAGAATCGCGGCGTTGTAAAAATTTATGCCGGCGGCTTTGGGATGCGCCGACGATCCATGCCGCGGTGAAACAATGCCCGGATCGAATCGATTCTCGTACCTTGCGTGTAAAAGCCAATCGGAGAGAATTCACTCTGCGGCAGGACTCCCAAATGAATATTTCCGGGCCCGGGGTTTAAGAAAAGAACGGTTTCCAATAAAAGTTTATTTATACAAAAAAAGACGATTACAACATTTTTTTTCTTTCTCTCTGCCGTCTAAGCTCGTTTCGTCTTGGGGGCTGCAGTCAACATCCACATAAACTGCAGTCTAAAATCTGTAATAAAAAAAAATATTTTAGGAATAATCGCAATTCTAACAAACAATATATTATATCCATTATATTTAGTGGTCTATTGACCAAATTACTTCTTTCAATTAATTAAACTTTTTATGTAAAGTTTTGGTTGAAATGAAAAAGTTAGTGTCTCGAGCGGGATTCGAACCCAATGATAGTTGAAAAATGGCAAAAAGGAGGGAAAATTCAAAGTTGAGATGGGGAGTTGGTGCCCTAGTGGTAGTAGTCACGATAGCACAAGTGGTTAGAGCAGCGGCGTATTCAGCCGGAGGTCGTGGGTTCGAATCCCGCTCGTGACACTAACTTTTTCATTATATATTATTAAATCAACTTTGATTCAAAAATACATAATTAAAAACATAACAATTCTTGTAAAAATATTTTGGCAGCCAGTTCATAGCACGAGTAATGTTAACAAAATGTTCACAAACCTACACTACCGAAAACAAAATTATGAACTATAAAGCAAACAAATTATAGCCTTGATTTGTACAAACGTATTTCGGTCCGGCCATGTTTTAATGTATTTTCCTGATGTGCTTATTGCCGATTAAATCTAATTGATTTTTTACAATTTATGAAAATTTGTTAGATAATCTGTAGATATTAAATGGAAAAAACGCAGGCAAAAGTTTCAGAAATGGCAGGAGTCAAGCGACTTGCCTCTCCCTCCTTATATCCCTGACTTCAAATGGATGACCAATACCAGCTATTGATTCTGTTGTTTTACACTTTATAAAAATATGTTGGATAATTTGATATAACATGCAAAAGTGCAGATGAAAGGTTCAGAAATGGTATGAGTCAGACGAGTTGCCTCTCCCTGCTTATACCCTGACGTCAAAGGATAACCAGTACTAGCTACTGTTCGGTTGTTTTACACTTTATAAAAATATATTGGATAATTTGATATTACATGCAAAAAGTGCAGGTGGAAGGTTCAGAAATGGTATGAGTCAAACGACTTGCATCTCCCTGCTTATAACCCTGACTTCAAATGGATGACCAATACCAGCTACTGATTCTGTTGTTTTACACTTTATACAAAGTTGTTGGATAATTTGGTGTTAGTAAATGCCAAAAATGCAGGTGAACGTCTCAGAAATGGTATAAGTCATGCGACTTGCCTCTCCCTGCTTATAACCCTGACTTCAAATGGATGACCAATACCAGTTTTTGATTCTGTTGTTTTACACTTTATACAAATTTGTTGGATAATTTGATGTTAGGAAATGCAAAAAGTGCAGGTGAAAGTCTCAGAAATGATATGTAATGCGACTTGCCTCTCCCTGCTTATACCCTAACGCTAATGTTGGAAAATGAAAAATACTGATTTATGTACTGAAAAGTAAACCGCATTTATTAGCATTTAAATTAATAATTCGTGTTCAAAAAATTGTACGGGGGGGTTATTTGTTTAAGGTCAAAATTATCTCGAAGAAGCTCGTATTGGGTCCGCTCAGTCTTGCTGTATTTGATCACTTTACCACAATTGGTAAGCATTATTACAACGATCAAAGGTTCGATCTAGTGAGAACATTATGCAAATATAAGACAAAGTTGCTTTTATTTAACATCTTGAACCATTGAGAAGGTGGGGTCCGCTTAGTCTCGCTTTATTTGATCAAAGGGTTTCAGAATAATGCGAATTTTAAATGCAATTAAATGTATTATAGATTCGATCTAGTTAGACTTTTATTTAAATATATGTCTAGGTTTCTTTTATTTAGGAGTGTTGTTTTGAGAAGGTGGGTCCGTCTCGTCTCGGTGTATTTGATCAAACATCTCACAATTTAACTGATTATTAAGCCTCAATGTAGCAGCCAAGTGCAAATTAATAAGGTCGTTACTTAAACGTAAGTTAAGATTGTTTTATTTTTATTTAACAGCTTCGACCTTGAAAAGTTGGGTCCGCTTAGTCTCGCTGTATTAGATCAGACATTGTACAGTATAAATCGACAGTTCAGTGCAAATAAAAATATTAAAGTACGATCTAGTGAGATCTTTATGAGAAGATGGGTCCGTTTAGTCTTCCTTTATTTGATTCTACGTGTTTCGATCTGTTTAACGCGATTGGTAATATGTATGGAAATATTTCTTTAAATATAAGCCCAGGTTTGTTTTATTTATTTCGACTGTTGAGTAGGTTTGTCCGCATGGTCTCGCTATATTTTCCAAATTCCTTAACAGTTTAACGGGCTATGGGGTGTTAAAAGAAAGATCAAAAGGTCGAACTTGAAGAATACGAACGTTGAGTCGGTGGCCGCCCCGGTTTAGGCGTTGACACGGTGCTTATCACTGTAAGGTAAAGGTCCCGGGTTCGAATCTAGCGGACATACTAACAAATGGGCGTTAAAAAAAAAAAAAAAAAAAACCGGTACCCCGAGGGTTGCCTATAACCTCTGCTGTTGTGAACCCTCATAAAAAATAAATAAATAAACAAAAAATAAATAAAATAAAATGTGTGGTGATTAGTGATCGTTAATCGATATTTATTTAGAAATCGTGAGATGCGGTCTGGTGTGATGTAGGATTCAGAAAAACATTTTCTTTATTGTCCCAACGTTTCGATCTTTATTGAGATCATCTTCAGGGCTCAATACCGTCACACCAGACCGCATCTCACGATTTCTAAATAAATAAAATAAAATGTGGGTCCGCTTATTATCGTTTTATTTGGTCTTGTTTCCATTCTATATAGAATGATCATTGTGATAATAATGATTTTTAATCAAATACAAAAAGGGGCGTCGGTGGCCGCAACGGTTTAGGCGTTGAAACGGCGCTCATCACTGTAAATTAGAGGTCCCGGGTTCGAATCCCAGCGGCCCTGCATTCGAGCCCGACATACTTACAAATGGGCTGTTTTTTCCAAAACACGGGGCACCCCGAGGGTTGATAAAAAAATAAATAAATAAAATTAAAAAAAAATCAAATACAACCGATTATCAAGTTCGAACAGATGGCTGACAAAATAAGATTGGTCCGCTTATTTTCGCTTCTTTTCACCCTGCCAGTCGTTCCATCGGCAAAATTTTTATCAGAATATAGGCCAAGGTTGTTTTTTTCCAAACAATTTTTTTTCAACAATTTCCATCTTTGGTATTTTAGCTCTGTTTGATCAGTTTCATGTGATAAAATTGAAAAAATAATAAATTAAAATTAGCCAAGGTTCTTTTTTAAACCAATTTGGACCGTTGACAAGGTGAGTCTGGTAATTTCTTCTATTTGGTTGTTTTTAATTTCCTGCAATGCTCAGTGACTGTTTTTGAACTATAAAATCCTTAGTTTCGTTTGATTATTAAAAAATAATATCGGTTTTTTGTATATCTAATCTATAAATAACAAGGGAAAGCATTTTTGAGATACGATATTGTCATATTCGGTTAAAAGGGGCCACAGACAATATTCTAGATATCGAGTATGTCACTATTGTGATGAAGACTTAGCTTCTGAAATCGTCGTGTGATAGGTTAATATCCTTTGTGTTGAGGCAGTCGATTGTTTTAAGCCGTCATCAGTATCAGAGGCTAAGGTTTATCGAGGCAATTGTGGTGTCAGTCAAGACGGAGAAAGGAAAAGGCGGTGTTTATGCGATGGGCATCTTAGTCCGCCAGTTTGAAAAAATCTTGTCGCGTTTCGAAAAAGGACATAAAATATCAATTATCCGCAGCCGTGGGTCTCGTGTTTCCGTGGATTACATACAATTGCTTCTAGGCTTGTCAAAGCAGATCTTCTGTGACGGAGTTGAAGTAAAGAAAAATTTCACCAGGCAGTTTGACGTTTATGTAAAATATTTCGTTTTGTAATTTGACTTTTAAGTCGGTTACTTCCGTCTGTATCTGAACAGGGAGAATTCCGTTTTTAATTGTGAGGACATTTTCTGTAGAATATGTCCGGTGGCCGGCAAGGTAGCCGTTTCGAACCGTCCTTATTATCTATTGTCTCCCCTCTTCCCGTCGGTGCCATCGGCCATGTCATCTCGAAACGTTTGTGGGCGGAGGATAGAAACTGGGAGAAAGCGGAGTTTTTCACTTGCCAGCCTTCCATCCCATTGTGCCAGTGGCCGAGTGGGCCGGTCCACATTCCACGGGCCCAGTCCTCATTCAGGACGTCCACATTTCGACCGTCCGTGTCAAGGGAACTGGTCCGGCCGACGGGTCGCTCGAAATCAGTCCGGTGTAACGGGCGAAAAAAATGGGATTTCGGCTGGAGAATTAAAAAAAAAAAAAAAATAGAAATACGGACCCGGCCGTTCCCGAAATGCCACTCGGCTCCTTTGAACGGCCACGCGACAGGATTAATATTTTATTAATTTTTACGACATGAAACCTTCCCAAGGAGCTAGGAATAGTTTTAACAACTCCGTACATTTTTTCTGAATTTTTTACTTCATTCAAACGCTGTAGCATTACTCCGAATAATCGTAATATGATGATAATATAAAAATATCATCGAAAGATGAAAATCGTAAACAAAATAGTATGCGCAGTGTGAATGCACAATTGGTTCTATGGACAAAAAAAGTATATTTTGTAGACAAAATTGGTCCCAAGGAAGTCCAGCCTTATTGCCATTGGTAATGGTAGATCTCCTAGGATGCTACTCATAATGTGCTATGACCGGCAATGTTATGTAGATAACATAGTCACAACAATCAGAGGCAAATTGGACCAGCCTTTGTTTTTTATTTTTTTTTTTTTTACGAGGGTTCTCAACAGCAGAGGTTATATCAACCCTCGCGGTGCCGTTGTTTTTGAAAAAAAAGCCCATTTGTGTGTGTGTCCAGGGCCGCTGGATTCGAACCCGGGACCTTTACCTTACAGTGATGAGTGCCGTGTCAACGCCTAAATCGTTGTGGCTGCCGACGCCCAACGAGGCTTTGTTAAAACTGAAATGATTCCAGGATAAAGGTTTAAACGTAAACCTCCCAAAAAGCAATACTTTTGCCATTCATCAGGAAAAAGAAGCCCAATCTTCTCAACCTAGAAATGAAGACTTCCAAAGAAGTCCTATAAAGTCCACTTCAAAAAAAAAAAAACGCAACTTCAAAAACAGTTCGTTTCCACAAAGATACAAACCTATCACATAACCTAAGAAAAAATAGAAAACTCAATTTGTAATCAAGAAATTGTAGCTACATCGATTTAGACAGAGCATGTGACAACACCTCGTATGAATAGATCAAATCTACAAATAAAGGAATAGAACGATCAATATTGGATCAAAACATGCTATTGGGTTGTCCGGAAAATAATGCAGGATTTTGGTATTAAACAAAAAAAAGAAACTAGTTACTTTAAAGCAATGTTCTTTAATCAAAATAATTTCCCATACTCTCAATACATTTCTCCCAACGTGTTGGTAACTTATTAATTTCCGTCTGAGTAGAATTCAGAATTTTAGAATTGATAAAGTCAATAAATGCATTTTCCAGTTCCGTTTGATTTTTGAATATTATGTGTTGTAAGTAGTGGTNATCAATCCACTGGTTCAAAAATCTTAAATTTTAAGCTGAAATAATGATGGTGTAAAAATCTCCCTCAAAGGCAACAATTTGGCCATAGAACCATCGACAATGGATCACACCAAGCTAATTAGCCGAAAAAACTTACAAGACTACCAACGATAGGCTACGCCCAAGGTGTACTATTTCCAATAAGGCCACTGGTTCAAAAAGCTAAATTTTAAGCTGAAATAGTAATAGTATATGAATACTTAACCCCTAAAGGCAAAAATTTGGCAATAGAAGTCGATCACACCAAGCTAATTAGCCGAAAAAACTTACAAGCCAACCAACGATAGGCTACGCTCAAGGTGTACTATTTCCAATAAGGCCACTGGTTCAAAAAGCTAAATTTTAAGCTGAAATAGTAATAGTCTATGAATATTTAACCCCCGAAGGCAAAAATTTGGCAATAGAAGTCGATCACACCAAGCTAATTAGCCGAAAAAACTTACAAGCCAACCAACGATAGGCTACCATCAAGGTGTACTATTTCAAATCAGATCACTGGTTCGAAAAGCTAAATTTTAAGCTGAAATATTTATATTATATGAATCTTTAAACCCTCAAACGCAACAGTTGTGCCATTCACCAGGAAAAAAGATCAAATATTCCAACTCTCACTCTGCGAAACCAAGACTGAAAACATTTGATATTTGCCAACGAAGGAGAACTGTACGTTAGCACGTTTGATAATTTTTATAACGGGAAATCTTCTTGTCTTTTCAACTCTTGTAAATAAAACTGAATAGTCCGACGTGTCTCGAGGCAAGAAAGTGGTGAAAAGGAATTGTTTTCTTCAAAACTATCGCCGGCAGTTAAAGTTGTTTGTTGGCCGGTTGTAAAAAGTAAGAGAACCGGAGGCCTTGATAAAAACGTCCGTCGATAAATCTTCTCCAGCGACAACGGGTTTTTATGCTTTCCTCGGCAAAACTTCTGGATTTTCCACTTCGAGATTCCTACAAGGTGCCCATTTTTTTGTATTAAAAATGTTTACGATGCATTAAGTAATATTCGTAGAAACTTTAAGGAAATTTGCTATCAGTATGTGTTATTGATTATCCTAGAAATTTTTTTTTTTGTTTTGTAACTTATTTGGAAAGAATTGTTAAAATGTTTAAAACAATGTGGCGTCGGACATCGATCAGCTTTTGGGGCCACCACGAAGCGGAAATTTTGCGGGGGCATGTAAATTTATGTTATGCGGTTATGCGATAGACAATGTTCCCTATGTACTCGGGATGACACGTGGCTCGGTTCAGACGGAAGTTTTAAATAAACAACGATTTACCTGATGGGTGTTAGGATTGAATAAAGTAGCTAACTCTCTGCTGATTAGCTGACAGCGAATTAATTCCCGGCGAGCAGCCTGTTTCCAATTCTCGATATGAATTCTCGGCCAACTCTGTGGGCGTTTAATTAGCTCTCCATTCGCGAAATCGGGCATAAAATATCAATACTTATCGGGGGTAACTGGAAGCCCTTCTATAAAAAATGGGTCCGGCTAGTCTCGCTGTTGAACATTGGCGAAATGTGTTAGTACTAACCGATTCAACTCCATCATTAAATATTTAGAGATTTTTATTTAATCATTCGTCGGCATGAAAAGGAGTTAGTAAGAGTTATAGAAACAAATAGATACATATTTAGATACTGCTTAGAGAGAGAGAGAGAGAGAGAGAGAGAGAGAGAGAGAGAGAGAGATTGAGAGAGAGAGAAAGTGAGAGAGTGAGAGAGGGGGGTGAGTGTGTGTGTGTGTGTGTGTGTGTGTCTCTTTCTCTCTCTCTCTCTCTCTCTCTCTCTCTCTCTCTCTCTCTCTCTGTGTGTGTGTGTGTGTGTGTGTGTGTGTGTGTGTGTGTGTGAATGAGAGAGAGAGAGAGAGAGAGTGTGAGAAGGAGAGAGATTGAGAGAGAGACAGACAGACGCAGATGAAGAGTAAATTGTGAGACGGGACAGCTAGAAAAATATTGGAAATATATACAATGTTTTGCTTGTTGCATTTGAAAGCTCATCATGATCGATAGAAATCACAAGAAGAATAGAAAGAGCGACTGTGGGAGACGAGAGAGAGAGGCAGAAAGCAGGCGGACAGTCACATAGTTAACTAGAAAACAATATTGGAAAAATATATATAATACTGCTAGTTGTTTTTCAAAACACGTCATCATCGATGGTAAACAAATGAGATAAAAAGATAGATAGAGGAGAGACAGAGATATATAAAGAATAAGAGAGAGGAAAGAAGAGGAAAAGATAGAGATAGAGTAAGATTGGAGAGAGAGAGAGAGAGAGAGAGAGAGAGAGAGAGAGAGAGAGAGAGTGATCGTGTGCGTGTGGCAGACAAAATGTGAGGGAGAAGGAGATCGTGTGCGTGTGACAGAGAAAATGTGAGGGAGAAGAAACAAAAAGAGACATATTATGTAGAGAAAAAGGTCGGGAAAGATAGAAGATGAGAACAGAAAAGCTATAGTTGATTGAGAAAGAGAGGGAAAACATCGAGCTTTTAAATATTTAATCGTTGTTTCTGCCAGTGCTTCATCACCGACGGAAATGAGAAAAAGGCTTCAGCAAAAGAACCCAGTGGCAATAATTGCCATTCAGAATGGTATGCAAACGTTAGATTGGAATTTTGTTCAACCACGAACAGAACCCCGAAAAGCAGCTTAGACCAAGCAGTCTTAAGTTGTTTTCAGTGTGAAGAATTTTCGTGCTGTTTTGTTTTGACTTATCCTCCACTTATAAATAGCCTGGGTTGTCATAAGTCTTTTCAAATATAGCCGTCTGTTATCTTCACTGTTATCAACCAAGTCCTTCCTTTATTTCGACGTTCTATTCATACTGTTCCTTTCGACCTATTGTTACCCAGGGTATCTTCACCCGGCCGGTGGAGGCGCATTATCTACGACTCCCGCAACGATTTGTCTAAGCCCAACAGAGGCCGAAGATTCTATCTGACTGGTTATTAATGACTATTTTTCACTGGGCCGGTACCCCCGGTATATAATTGATTAAAAATCCTCGAACAAACGGATTCGCCCGTGGACACAGGGAACCGGTCGAGAATAATAACACTTGCCCGAAGGGAGGGGGAGAAGAATTACAAGAAAAAAACCTTATATTTCTTCCAAATTAATTATTTTCCTGTCAGAGGTGTGTATCAAAGATGATCGCCGTTATTCTTCCACGGTTAAACGGCCGAAAAGCGCGGACAGGCGGACCAGGTGGCCGTTGAATCTGCGACTTCCGTTTTCGGCCTAAACGAACGTTGATCATTTTTGACTAATCCCGCCAACAGACCGAGCATAAATCCTAAGCCAGGTGATCCAGTTTAACCACAGAATCTTTCATCTACTTAAATCCATTTAGGTCATCATGGTCAATTGACTAAGTTACTTCTTCCAATCAATTAATTAATTGAAAATGTCAAAAAGAGGGAAAATTAGAAATGTTGTAGGTGTAGATGGAAAGTTGGTGTCCGAGAGGATCGAGTCACGATACCTCAAGTGGTAGAGCAGCGGCGTATTTTGCCGAAGGTCATAGGTTCGAATCCCGCTCGTGACACTGACTTTTTATCTCAACCAAGACCTTACACAGAAAGAATAATTAATTTCATACCACGTTTAAATTCGTCATTGTCCAACCATGTAACTCTTCTGATGGGATTCGGGGTTGAATTATCGGATGTAATAAACATTTTTCCCCGTTCAAAGAACCAGCCCGTTGCGATGATAACCTCAATATTACCTTCAATATAAAATTAAATCAAAAGCAAAATAAAGCCATGAAGAACAAAGGTTTTCAAAAAATTGATAGTAAGCCTGAAGTAAGTTCACTAAATAGGAACTGACATTATCAATTGCTTCGGATTGACACCTGATAAGAAATGAACTATTATGATTTAAATCTCATTCTAAGAAGCTGATCTCGATAAAGAAAAGTAAAAAAAATGTTTTTCCGGAACTACATCACACCAGACAGCATCTCATGATTTCTGAATAATCTAAGAAGCAACTTGCGCCTCTTGACGAAAGTTAATCACTTTTAACCAAAACCCGTTAGCCCAATTCTGAGATGGTACACAGCAGAGTCACTAGTTAGCTCAGAACCCATTAAATAAACACAGAGACTTCTATTCAATTAGTGCAGATCGATGCAGGAAAAACAGCATCCAGGAATAGAACTATCTACTTCTTTCATACATATGTTGATACATGATGAGGAATTTTTTATGGCGCTTCATATTCGTCGTAATCAATTTCTTGTTTAATTTTAGTCTCTGAACTAATCTGCAACTAGATTTCTGCTGACGCCTATAATGTGAAGATCCCTGGTCATAAGTATGGTATGGTATGGTGGAAAAGGATACTAGGAAGCGGGGTTTGTATTCCCAGGCACTTCAGCCTTCTGGCTTATCATACGTTCCTAGTTCCTTAGTTCAGTCAATAGAATCAATCCTTCTTCTTAGAAGTATCAGTTCATTGACTGTTGCTGCTGCAATTTGATTCCCTAAGTCTTTTCCGTACGTTAGGTTAAACCTCCATTGAGCTGTTGGTTCGCATTCGAAGATGATATTAGTAGCTGTTTCCTCATTCCATAATCTGCAAATGGGATCATCGCTGAATATACCCATGTTGTGTAGATGTTTTCTCATATGCCAGTGACCTCCAATTGCAGCAGTGTTTTTGCCAGTCTCGGTGAGGGTTGTTTCATCATAAGTTTACAATGTCTAGCACCGCTAGAGTTTATTCACTTCTCTTTTGTTTTGTTTGGATCCATTCTGCGATGGTGCGATTCTATATTAGTTTTAGTTATCCCAAGTTCAAGGCCTATGTATGGTTTTGCAGATCCTCCTATGGCCAGTCTGTCTTCTTTACCCAAAATTACCCTGTGCTCTGGCACCCAAGATATCATGAGGTTGTTGTGTTTCCCCAGGTTTTGGAGATTTTGGATGCGTTCACTGACTAATTTTGATGTGATTTTTTTACATGCTAATGCTTTAATGGCTCCTTGGCTATCAGATCTTATGAGGATTTTTTTGCCAGTGTAACCTCTTTTAAGATTTTCCAGGACATGTATTTCTGCTTGAAAGACCGAAGTGTACTTCCCTAATGAATTTGATTCCTCATGTTTTGGGCTTGTACAGAAAACGCCTGTTGCGGTCTCTTCGTTTGTTTTGGAGCCATCTGTGTACCATATCATTGTATCTGATGCTCCCCTATGTTCTTCCTCTCGTTTATAGTCCATTGAGACTTTATAGGAAGTTGTGAATATTGTTTCCGGGATCATATAATCAGTTCCCATTTCTAATAATGGGTGTCTGATGTTGTTGATTATGGTTGTATGCCCGACTTGTTTAGTTCTTTTCCAATTTAATTGCTTCTGGAGCTTAAGTGAGCTTTTCCTACCCTCTCCTTGTATGAATATTTCCAGTGGAGGTAGGTTTAGCAAAGTTTCTAATGCGTTTGTAGGGGTTGTTCTCATTGCCCCTGTGATGCATAAGTTTGCTAGTCTTTGTATGGTGCCTAATGTTTGAGTAGCTACTTTTTATTGAGCTGGTCATAGCAATATTTTCAGATTATCTAGAAAAAATTTTTTTACCTCCCCTTCTACATGATATACCAGGTCATTTGATCAGCTCATATCATCCAATATAAAATATGTAAAGGATAACACGCAAGAGAATTTTTCGTTATGGTTTGACCAAACAGAGGCGTTTCGCTATTTCTCTAATTTTGAGTGTATAGAAGAATCAGATTGTTCAGATAGAGCTAATATGACTTTGGACTACATTGCCTTGCATTTCTGGTTTGTCAGAAGTGCTTCACAACCTAAATTGTTTGGTCTGTCATTAGTACCAGTTTTATACTCTAACAAGGAATGCTGCTGATGATGCTTTAATGATCAAAAGGTCGGACACGACCAAACCACTCATCACCACGCAGACATCATAGAGACCACGGTGGCTAAGTGGACGCGTAAAGTTCGTATTAGCCACGCGAGCGGTTTTCGGTTCGAATCCGGTCATAACTCATGGAATTTCAATTAGGAGCATACATCGGAATAAGTATTTTAAAATGGTTCAGACCCTTAGTCTACAACACCTCTTTCAGGTTTGAGAACAAGGTAACTCTTATTTTGATACCAACACATAAAGGACACCATGACAATGAAAAGGCGGATGGCCTAGACAAAGAAGGTTCTAATACTGCGTTTGTTGGGCCACAACCGGTATTACCTCACACTATGAACACAGCGCAAGAGAGTATTAATAACTGGGGCATGAAACAATTCCTTAGGGAGTGGAATTTATCCCCCGGACACAGGCAATCGAAAGAGTTTGTTAAGGCGATCAATCCACCAGAATCAAAATGGCTATTCTCAATCTCAAGGAAAGGAATTAGGAGGTATTCTGACGGGCCACTGCACACTGAGAAGACACCTCTTCGTAATGGGTATTTTTTGCCCCTTTTGCCGTTTTTGCTAAATAAAAGAAGAAACGGCAAGGCACTACCTCGCAGAGTGTGATAGGTATGCTAGGTCTAGATTTGAAATGTTTGAAGGAGAGGACATCACCAAATCACTCCCCGAGATAAAATGGTCCAAAATCTTCGGGTTCGTGAACAACTCCAAGAGATTTATGCAGGACACGTGAGCCGACCAAGTCTCGGACCTTTTAGAGATGGGGTACAAGTCTACCCAGGCATTTAACCCCTCGGGTCTTGGTCGCCCACCCTGCATAATATATATATATACAGGGTGAATTGCTACTCGTGCTACAAACTTCTCCAGTAGATTCTTCACCCTAAAATGAACAAAAAAGTTCATATTGTCCATGGTNGAGAATCGGACCATGGACAATATGAACTTTTTTGTTCATTTTAGGGTGAAGAATCTACTGGAGAAGTTTGTAGCACGAGTAGCAATTCACCCTGTATAGTCTACAACAGCCATGGTAGTAGTCTACAGTACCCATGGTAGAGTACATGGTCGGTTTACTTTACCAAAAGGTCTGTACTTCATTGCTACAAGTTTTTCTGCTGGTTTGATAGCCTTGCCTTATCTTCAAATGCCAAAATGATCAAGAACGACCATACGCTCATCAATATCTCATAAACCCGTAAATCCCATACACAACCCCGGAGCAGAGTGGTTAGGGCGTCCATCATCGCTGTGTCCCGCTAGAGGATCTGGGTTCAAATCCTGGGATAGCCCACGGACGGGCATGCCGTTCCAACGGGTACTTGGACGTTAAGCTCTCCTGTACGAGAC
This sequence comes from Cimex lectularius, assembly GCF_000648675.2. Classification (NCBI taxonomy): domain Eukaryota; kingdom Metazoa; phylum Arthropoda; class Insecta; order Hemiptera; family Cimicidae; genus Cimex; species Cimex lectularius. The sequence goes on along the minus strand of NW_019392922.1, from coordinate 945,660 downwards.
TTTATTCACTTTTACAAATTTCACTGCTAGTTTGGTCTGCCAGACATGTTTGGCCTTTCCACGTTTTCAAGTCGGATCTAGCGAAGATAACAGACCAAAATCATCAGAAACCACCAAACTACAGGTTCATCATACTGCAATCTCATTGGCCGAGTGGTTAGGGCATAAAAAAACTTGAAATTATTTTAAGTCTCTAAGCCACTTTCCTGCTATTAGGATTACTGTAATTTATTTTTTTTAAATATATTTTATTTGTCCAATTCTACTAAGCAGGAAGTTTTAACGGAACTTTAAACCCGTGTAAACACTAGGTTAAAATTTTTTTTGTTATTTTCTACCAGTAAATTTTATCTTTGTTTTTATGATAAAAAATTCAACATAAAATGTGGATTAATTTAGAAAATTAGAAAATTGAAGACTTTATAGAGAAATGTAGCTCATATTAAGACATTCCGTTTAATCTGAATGATCTCTGATGCATAAACGTTTACGATCATGAAATTATAGTCATTTGTGTTACAATGTGCACCATGCAAACAGTGCTTATATTTACAGTGACAAGTGTTCAGCTCAATATCACTATTCGTCTACACCTTGTTAATATAAAAACCGCGAGAGGAGGCGGACCCAAAGATAAAGGAAGAAACGTCGCAGGTTGATGACCTGGTAGTTGAACGAAATGAGCCATTACTGTCCGACACCGTGTCCGCCTCTGCATTTACTATTTAAGCTTATATATCGATACGCATACAAAGCGAAAATCCACGGACCCAAGGAGGCGATCGAAAACATCTTTCCAGTCGCATACTCAGCCCCCACAGTCCGACATCGACTTTTAAACTGTTATTCCAGGAAATCCAGTCTAGCCAGTTTTTAATAGGAATCGTTCTCATTAATTTCCTCGTGTTTTAAACTTTTATAAAAGAAGCAGAAATAAGACTGGTAAATAAGCGAATGGGCATTCCTTCGTTGTTTTTTCCCCACTAATACGAAGGTAAAGTCCGTTAATGACCTTAAGAGCGTAAAGGTGACGCAAGTGCATTAACGGGCTTGCGGTGGGTCCGATGGGTTGAAAATGAAATATTCTAAGGAAGAAAAAACGTTATTATGCTCGGCTTTCCTTGCGATTACGTATCGATAAGCCACTGTGTCTTTGGCCGTTTCTGCGCGTCCTCGTTATCCGCTGCGTATCGCTCTTGCGTCAGGTTTTCTTTCGTCATATTTCGTGCGAGTCGGCCACGGAGACCGAGACCTCCTTCGATAAATCGCCGGGCTCGACTTTCGTCTCTCCTCGCCCCAGCAAGATTCAGGGTTAGGACGGCTCGTGTGAAAATAAATTAAATAAAACAAAACGAGACCGGATAATTTATCGTCACGAGTGAATTACAGGATAAACTTTGGACTGGTGGATTCAAACTTTATCGTATCATCATTTCCTTCACAACCCCGTGATACCGTGATCCTGTTTCGAGATAGGAACTACTAGGATGCAATGAAGTTCTGTCAGAAAAAAATAACAAAAACATGTAATAGCAAAAAGTAGCAGCAATAAACTAAATAACCACAGAACAGAAAGTACTATAAAGTCTAAAGATTTGCAGACTAGAAATTTATAATTGCCGATATGATTAATGGAACAAATACTATTCCTACTTAGATTACCACAATTACACAGGTACAAGGTAAGATGAAGGAAAAATGAAAAATAATGCTAGTTGACTGACTGATTGAAAAAAAAATTTTTGTTAATTGATAGGGTTGATTATTTTCATAATCGATATACTCAGTGCTTTTCTTAAATCAAGGACAATAATACATTCCGATTTATTTCATTACTGCTGAAGTTGTAATTAATTCCGTCAGTGTTTTCCTTGTTTTTGTGGCTCGCGGAAATCGGGAGATTTTGAAAAATTACCGTCCAGGATTTATGGGCGATAACAGTGGATGCGATGGATTAAAAAGGGGTGGTGGAACTGGATTGTTAGGACAGAGAAAGAGAAAGAGAGAGAATGAGAGGGAGGAGGAGAGGGGTTACAAAATAGACAAAGAAAGAGAGAAGAAAAAATTCACAAACATAAACAGTGAAATAAAACAGATTGAGGGAAACTGACAGAGTTAGAAAATTTGGAAATAGCAGGATATATATTGGGGGGATAGACAGACACGGGCAGATAGAAAAGTTTACAAGCAGACAGGCATACAGTCTGATAATGAGAGATGGATGGAAGCATATTGATTTGGTAAACAGAAAAGTATAAACAAAGAAAGATAGATTGATGGAAATAGGAACAGAGAAATATGTAGATAGACAGATAGAAATACAGTGGGAGTGATAGATAGATAGATAGAAAAATTTAGAGAGAGAGATATGTATAGATAGATGGATAAATAGATAAAGAGTCAACAAGTGAGGCACTTCTGACGTTTACATCTAATGATCTCTAGGAGGTAACTTATAAAAACGATTCAGCAAAATGAATGCACCCCGACGAAATTATGGATTTGGAAGACAATCCTAATAGTACTGAAAAGGGGGAGGATTTGGCTGAGACAAGGGCAGCATACAAAAAAGACATCCAAAAAAATTGGTGGTTGTTTTCAAGTTATGAAACTAGAACAGTACCAACTTTGAGAGGAAATCAGCAAAAACCAGGCAAAACAGAAATGTTAAAGGTTTTGGAGTGCCTTTTTCTCCAAGGGTAATACATTTGAAAAACAGTTTTCTAATCAAGTCATTGTTAGAAAGGACACAGGTTGCTTTATTTTGTCTAAAAATATTCCTGTCAGATGTAATTAGACTGTATTCTAACATAAACATGCTTGGATTATGGTTCAAGGTGTATAAAGAAATGGCGGGCATGGTAGGTAAGCAATCTGCTCACCAACAACCTACACCGCAAAAATGAACTGGTAACATATTTGGGCAGTCTTTCTAAAAGGAGCTGTTACAAAGAACTTCACAAAAGTAACGCATCAAAATAGCTATAAGACAACACAGACATATCCGGTCATGGGAAGAACGGCGTATCAATTCACAGGTTTAATCCAGAGCAATGTTTGCCCTTGTAACACTTCGGAATGAGAACCACGGTTTCTTCTCCTGTGAATTGTTTGAACGTGAAAAGATAATGTGAGATTCTTGGAGATCACGGGTCATAATAAATGAATTTTTAAATATGCGAAGCGTAGACGTATAGGCCAGAAAGACGTCTGACGATTCCAGAAAATATGAGACACGTTGGATTAAAACAATTCATAATCCATTAGGTTTCGTGGTCCGATTGACCATATAAATTCTTTTCAATAAATTAATCTTTAAGTAATGTATTAGTTGAGATAAAAAATGTCAGTGTCATGAGCGGGATTCGAACCCACGACCTTCGGCTAAATACGCCGCTGCTCTACCACTTGAGCTATCATGACTTCGATCCACTCGGACACCAACTTCCCATCTCAACCCCACCTTTTTGACTTTTTTATCTCAACCCACACCTTACTTAAAGATTAATTAAATTAAAACAATTCATAATATACTGGGTGTCCTTTTTAGATGGCCCAGCTGAATTTCTATTTGTCTAGTTTTATGAAAGTGATAAAAAAAATTAGTTTTATCTAACTTATTACAATAACTGGGTCATTTTTTAACCAATTGAAAATCCTATTGCACCAGTTTTTTAGCGTAAAATATCTTTTAAAATGATATGTCAGGATGTATAGGGTATTTCAAATTTTGAAGTTGAAATAGGCCTGAGGTACCCCGCATAATTTTTCCCCCAAAAGAAGAAAAACAAATTGACATAAAAAATATTAAACACGTATGTTTTATGTGCGTCACTGGTTCAAGGAAAATTCAGCTGGGCCATCTAGAAAAGACACCCTTATATGTTAGTATTAGGTGAGGAGTTTTTGGAGAATTTTTGAACTGGAGTAATTATTTAACCCTAGGTAATTACCTACAAGGTAGGCTAAGCTTGAAAGTCTGCAATGCTGCAGAAAGGGGTTAACCTTTTTTTAAAATCTGAGACGAGAAATTTGTTCAAATGAGTCCTACTTTCATTGTTTCGTTTGGACCACTAGTGTAGTTTACCAAAGTTTCGGGTAATTAATTTACTGAAAAGGCTAGATCAGTATAAATGGTTGTATCGGTGTGTCCTGTTGTGTAATTATCGGTAGACGTCCTTTCTTCGAGATTGGACATCTCGGATGCCGGAGCCGAGTTTAACAGTGGACTATCAATGGTGGTTGTGTCGGATTCCTTGGCTTCCCAGATAAAACGACAAGCCATTAACGTCTCCGCTATTTCTCCGGACGCGGCCCGCGGACAATGGGATTCCTCTCTATAGGCGTATAAACGGTCTGAATTATAAACAGCCTCCTAAATCCTTCCCCTGGGCTACAATGAGCGCTAATTTCCCGGCCGGGGCCCAGAGCTGAAGATTATCCGTGGAGAATGTGAAAACAAGATACTAATTGTGAAAGGAGTGTCACCTCGTTAGGGGGCCGGGTAAGACGCAGCACTCCTGGGAAAAATCTCCGGGGAAATTAACGCCTTTTAGAGGTCCGCGGCACTTGGAGACGGATAAATGAGACCTTTTGTATGTAAGTCGTCCGAAGGATAAGTGGAGACAATTACGTTTTATCTTACGCGCTACTGAAACCGTTTTACAGGAGGATTTGACGCAGCGCCTATTTATTAAACGGATAAATCACTTTTTGCAGCATCGTTAGCGCCTTTACACACGTAATGCCCCAGGAGATAACCGATGATCGGATTAGCGCGGAATGACTGCTTCGATGTGCATCCCCTTCGGCTTGAGAGTGTTTAATAACGTGTATCGGTTCTTCTGCTTCTCGTTTTAAATCTTTCCGCCGGACTTTTCGCATGGGACTTTGAAAACGGTGTCCCCGGCGGATCTTCGCTGAAAGATGTCTTCTCGGCCGTGATGAATCGTTAAGAATGCGGGGACGAGACGTTATGGGGCCTCGCCCGTTCGCTAAACCGATTTGTCTAGCCGTGGAGAAACGTGATTTACTCGCTGTAAGAGCCCTTTCAAAAATATTTATCATCCCTTCAAATCTGTAAACGTGTTTTTGCCATTCTTGAAAATTATTTACAACATATGTAAAAATCGTCGACCTGCCAGATTGATGAAAAATTATTTCTATACTGAACCGGAAATCGAATTCGAAAATCCAACAGTTATAAAATAAATGAGTTTTTGTTCAATCGCATTGTTTGTAGTGATTTAAGAATGGATTAATTGAATCGTAGATGGGGGTCTGGATGAGCCAACAGGTCGGTGAGAAGGGAAATCGGAGAAAGAATCGGTTGTAGCAATTATTCGGCAATAAACTACGGCAGGTCCCAGTGTTTGTGTGAGTGCGGATCCGGTTTTCGGGGGTGGGAAATGCGGGGGTGTTTATCACTTAGAAGGGGGCAACAAGTAGGGCGGATGGGCCCAATAAGTGACCACCGACGGTCATCTGTCTTCCCTCGGCTCCTAAAAAGGTTCCGCCCGGTCGCACCCTCTATTTGTGCCGGCCAATATCCACCCCGGTTCGGTCACCTACTGTTTAGACATATGGGACCGTCCCGGCTAAAGACTCGTCCTGTTATTGCCTCAGGGGCAAACATGGGGTCCGGTACGTTTGCAGAAAGGATCTCGAGAATGGCCATTTAATGAAAGCTTCCTCCCCCCCTGCCTGTGTCAAACCAGAAAGGTATTCCATAGCCCTTCCCCCCTGTTTGTCGAGGCGCTTATGTGATCGTAAATTACATAAGGGAATGGACAGAAAAACACCTTTGATTATTACAAATCGGTTGTCTTATCTGGCAGATTGTAAATCTTTCTAATCACAACATAGACTATACTTATATGGCGTTATATTCTTCATAAATACTCCTTTTTTATAATCTGCCTATTTTTACACATCCGCTTTATTTACAGCACAAGCTTATAAATTATGTTCTACAGCTTGTTGCTGGATAAAAAAAAGCTAGATAAAAATTGTGATGCCAGGTTTCTCAAATAAGTTGCACTGCGAGTGTGTGTGTGTGTGTGTGTGTGTGTGTGTGTGTTTATAAGGGTTCGAGAGAGTAGACGGTGAGCGAGAGAGAGAGAGAGAGAGAGAGAGAGAGAGAGAGAGAGAGAGAGAGAGNAGAGAGAAAGAAAGCAAACTAAAAATTCAAATAAAAATAGATGCAGATGTAAAGAGATACTGAGTGAGAAAAAAATAAAGGCAATGCATAGAAACGAAACATAAAAAAACCGAAGACGTAGATGTATAGTGCTGGTAGAGAGTGTGAGCATGAGAAAAAGCATAAGAATGATAGATAGTAAGAAGGTGAAAAAAGGGAAAGTAAAGGGTTGTAATAGGAAGGAAAGAGGGTGTGAGAAATAAAGAGACATACAGAAGAAATAGAAAATTGATTCGTAGATAAATACAGGTAAAAACACACAATAAAACAGAGTGAAAACAAGAAAGACAAAGAGTGTGAGAATAGGGAGGTGAGAGAGAGAGAGAGAGAGGGGAAGGGAAGAGATTGAGAGAACTAGAATGGGAAAATGAGGAAAATAGAGACAGAAAGGGTAACAAGAGAGAAAGAGAGAGAGAGAGAGAGAGTGAAAATAAACAGAATTTTTCAAAAATTCTTCATTTAAGGGAGTATTACCACTAGCACAACCACTCAGGCTGTAAAAAATCAGTTAAATGTCATACGTAACAATTTGCATTAATAAACCTAATAAATATTAATCAGAATGAAAAATGTAAATAAATTATTGTCTTTTATGTTAAAGCCAAAAATTATGAACACATTAGAAAAATGTAATATATTTATAATATTATAGGTATAAATATTAATTTTTATTATTCGTAGCTTTTTATATAATAATATCTGATCAAATTTTCTTCAAAATCTGGGAGCAACTGTAAAAAATATTTTGCGTAAATACTAAAGTTTAAATTTGTTGAACAAAAATCCGAATTGAAAAATTGAACCAAACAAATTAAAAGGGTAGACTCGCGTTCAAAATCAGTTAAATTTAAATTTAAATCTTTCCCCCAATGTGCTTAAGTATAAAGTGGTAAAAAATAACGAAACGTGGTGTACTTTGTGAGTCACTGAGTATCTTACTTGACCTATCTTCTGACTTTAAGACCTGTCATTCGAAATAAATTCGTTAAAAGGCTGAAATTAAATATACAAATTGGCTCTCGTTAACCACCTTTTTCTACTATAATTTCTCCTACGTCTTTCGCACCCTCTTAGACCAGACGCCGAACACAAAGGGTTGAATTATTAACAATGAAGAAGGGGGAAGAAGGGTGCCCTCCCCAAGGAGGCGTTTTACATGGTATACGGTAAATTTGAATAACTCATGAGAGAAAAAGTAAAACGACAAAAATAAAATCTGTCGTTTGAATCCGGTTAATTGACAGAATTTGTCTGAAGTAAAATTTTAGTAAAACTGCTCAAATCCTTCAAATTTCAAGGAATAATCGGATTATCTCGATATTATAAATTTGTTTAAAAATTCAGTGTTCTCCTTAGTCAGAATTTTAAAACTATTATTAATAATTGACAAGGTTAAGAAGTATGATGAATACGACGAACCATCCTATATAGGAACTATAATCTCCTGTTTAATCAGGACTTTTTCAGTGGATACCACTCTGGAGGCATATTTAAAGACGAGGGCGGCAGAAAAAGCCTGTTCATCGCCTAGATAGAAGAGGAAACTGGCCAACAAGTCCAACGCAACTTGACTTCCCTACTCTTGAGGAAAGAAAAGTCCTGAAGGATACACGGGAGCCCTTAACAAAACTGGAAATTGCCCTAAAGACCAATATTGGTCGCATTTTGCAAGTTCGTTAAGTTTTTAGCTTAAACCTTAACATCTTTCAGTTAATTAAGGTTTTTAGTTGAGATAAAAAGTCAGTGTCACGAGCGGGATTCGAACCCACGACCTTCGGCTCAATACGCCTATGCTCTAACCACTTGAGCTATCGTGACTTCGAGTTGGTGTCCGAGTGGATCGACGTCACGATAACTCAAGTGGTAGAGCAGCGGCTTATTTAGCCGAAAGTCGTGGGTTCGAATCCCGCTCGTGACGCTGGCTTTTTTATCTCAACCAAACCCTTAATTAATTTAAACTAATTCCATAACAATTCTATTTATTGATCATTTTCGACCAACGCGTTGTAGGGAAATCATTTAGAAGCAGTCTATCTACTTCTAACTAAACTCGTCGACTTGCCTTTTTTTGATAATTTGGTCTGATTGCAGTTTGTTAATTGAATTACCTTGTTTTGAAGAGAATGAAAGCTATTGACAACCAGGAGAAGATCGTCGGAGAACAGGAAGTATCTTCCTCTCACCAGACCAAATACAACTCCATCTCCAACTTGGTCTAATAAACTGAATAGTAAATATATATAAATAAATAATTATTAAACAAATTTCGCGATACCTAAATTAACCTAAACCTAAAATTCTTCTAAGATAAAATCCAAGTTGTTCTAATATAATGAATAGAAAAAATTAATAGTAAATATACATAAATAATTATAAAACAAATTTTCCCATAAAATAACCTAAAGTTTTTCTAAAACAATGGTTTTACTGGATTTTTAGAGGAACCCTTTTTTTGTTGTTTAAAAGTATTCATATCTCAGTGTATGTCCATGGATGTTTGAGCATAATATTTGATGAGAAAACTAGTATAATAATGGATTAAATATAATGTTCTTTCAAATTCACTAGATTTCGTGGTCCGATTGACCTAACATCGTCAACATAACATCTTTCAATTAATTCATCTTTATGTAAGGTGTTGGTTGAGATAAAACATCAGTGTCACGAGCGGGATTCGAACCCAAGACCTTCGGCTAAATACGCCCACTGCTCTACCACTTGAGCTATAGCTACGGCGTATTTAGCCGAAGGTCGTGGGTTCGAATCCCGCACGTGACACGTTCTTTAGAGTATTGGGATGTTGTCATTTATTTATTGTAAGGTGCACGTTACCAAAGTACATGGTTGTGAAATTAACACTTCAGCCATGATTTAGACTATTATCTAACTTGTATAAAAATATACATTGTAATTAAATTACCAGCTTCCGTAGATAAATATAACTGTGAATCCAAAAATTTTACAACTATTGTATTTTCTTTTATCGTTTCTTAATGTTCTGTAGAACCAAATGGCCAAATGAGGAGGTCAAAAACTAAAATAAAATAAAAAAGTACTAGTCGTAAGTAAAAGTACATGAACTTAATCGGTCGATACTTCCACAATTTTACTAAAATAAATATAGTTCTATTTTTATTTTTAATTTCAGGCCTTCAGAAAAAATATAAAGCATGCAAATAATGACGATATTTCCAGCACGCTATGTTTCTATTAATCACATTTATATTTTTTATCATTTAAAAACTTATTTTTTCAACAATTATTTATGTTAACGTCTATTTATATTAAGCAAAATAAAAATATATAGAGAATATATTTAACAAATATATGTAGGATGTGGAAAAAAGTGAATTTATACATATATATACAGGGTGAATTGCTACTCGTGCTACAAACTTCTCCAGTAGATTCTTCACCCTAAAATGAACAAAAAAGTTCATATTGTCCATGGTCCGATTCTCAACCATTTCAGAGTAATTTCGCTTTTTATCGATTTTGAAAGATATCACGTCCTGGCGTCGGAAAATCGTGATATCTTTTAATCTAAACATTTCTCTTAAAATCTATAAGCAACGTTGAAATCCCCGTTAATTTTTAGAGAGAATCAAAATCATAATTCCATTGAAATTTTTTAATTTAATTTAATGCCCATTTAGTATGTAATGCTTAAGAAGTTTACAAACAGCTAGAAGGTCAAGGAAGAAAGACCCAAACGTTTTGCCACCTTCATCTTCTTATTGAAAAATTAACGGGGATTTCAACGGTGCTTATAGATTTTAAGAGAAATGTTTAGATTAAAAGATATCACGATTTTCCGACGCCAGGACGTGATATCTTTCAAAATCGATAAAAAGCGAAATTACTCTGAAATGGTTGAGAATCGGACCATGGTCAATATGAACTTTTTTGTTCATTTTAGGGTCAAGAATCTACTGGTGAAGTTTGTAGCACGAGTAGCAAGTCACTCTCAAACATTAGCAATCCTTGAACCACCATTTTTTCTCTTTTTGTCATCAACATCTTGGTCTCACAACCACTAAATAAGAAAATGACGAGTGCGTTGGAAGCGTTATTAAATCAGGTAGTTTTCCTCAAATTTGCTGCCTTCTGAGACTAAAATTAGAAACTCTGGATTACTTTATACACTTTCCGATTTACACAATTTTCCACTCTTTTTGTAGTTCTGGCTGAAATAAAACACAAAAAATTAGCCCAAACATTTTGCCACCGTCATCTTCTTATTGAAAAATTAACGGGAATTTCAACGGTGCTATTAGATTTTCAGAGAAATGTTTAGATTAAAAGATATCACGATTTTCCGACGCCAGGACGTGATATCTTTCAAAATCGATAAAAAGCGAAATTACTCTGAAATGGTTGAGAATCGGACCATGGACAATATGAACTTTTTTGTTCATTTTAGGGTGAAGAATCTACTGGAGAAGTTTGTAGCACGAGTAGCAATTCACCCTGTATATATATATAAATTTGATTGAATATAAAAAATATATTTTGTATAGTATAAATTCATTTTTTCCACATCCTACATGTATTTGTTAAATGTAAACAATGTTTGTAAATCCCAGGCCCTGAAGATGATCTCAATAAAGATCGAAACGTTGGCACGATAAAGAAAATGTTGTTCTGAAACCTACATCACACCAGACCGCATCTCACGATTTCTGAATAATCATCGATTAACGATCACTAATCACAGATATGAACAATTTTGAAAACTTCACATTTTTTACATGCATTTTTTTCAATTATTTTTAAATAGAAGGTAGTTTTTATTTTATTTTTTATTATGTATTTTTTATTCAAATTCATGTTTTGCCATAGTTTTTTTCAATTCTAAAGAATTGTTGAGACTAGGCGGACCGTTATGTCTGAAGTTCCGCCCAATGTAATTTGGCACCTGGCTCGCCGTACCGTTCAGCAACCCCTATTTGATTATCGCGCCACCCGATAGATGGAGCTTAAATAGTGAATAGAAATATAAACTATTTTACCCGGGGGGGACGTCAAATCGACTTATTAAGAAACTGCATTGAACCGAGGGAAAAATATTAGCAGGCTTGGGTGGCCAGTCGATAGGGCTTTTCAAAATCGTCCAACTAGAAGATACTTTAATTATTAAAACAATAACGATATTTAAAATCATAACGAAGCGTGTTATTTCACGGCTAGATGTAAACGATAAAACGAGCTGAAAATTCCGGAAATATGGATTGTGCATAATTTAGGAAAGGCGGATCTTGATAATGTCATATGATCGTATGCGATAATATTATTAAAATATCCTTCGGCCACATGCCTTGGAAATCCTTGAACTAATGACGCTTGTAGAGAAAGTAAATATTAAGACAAAAAAAACGCAAATTAAAAGAGAAAAAAGAAATAGTAATTAAACTTTGTTGTACGTCGAGGATGTTTATTCCGGTCCGGAGATGAGGTGGGGCTTCAGAATTTTCAAGTGGCCATTAATTTGCCGTTTGGAGTATGTGGCCCTTTTGAAATGGGCCGATTGTGTGGGATTTCACCCAGTCAGTGTCTTTTCAATCAGACAGGAAGTGACTAACCCGTACAGCATACAAACCATATCGCCCTTAGCATCTTTACTTTATAATTTCACCTTATAAAAGCGTGTAATTTAAAAAGCTATCTTTAATCAAAGATGTTTTTTTAGTTTTTCAACATGTCCATTTTGTATTGGTTTTTTCGCGAAATTTTTTATTTGAAGTGATACGGGAGCGATGAACTCTGATACCTAACATTTGACATTGGTCGTGGAGTGAGAGTTGATAAGGTGCGAAACGAAACGGTCCCAATAGAACCCGTTACACCATTTCTGATAAAACTCGAGACCTAATACAACTACTCCTTAAACGGTCATGAAATATATCTGGAAAAGACGGTATGACATCCGTTGCGTAAAATCCTCTCCCCCCGCTGACCTCACGTATTTCGACACAGCGACTCGGCTCGGTGTTGTCTTTCGATTTTTCTTTCCTTCTTCAACGGACATAACGCGATAAACCGACTCTTGCCTAATCGCTCGCAATAACAATCACTACTTTATATGGGATTCCTGGCTGTTTACCTAACAACAAAGTCACGGCCGGGTGGCTCTTTTATAGCTTCGGTGCTTAAGAGCAAAAAAAAAATAAAAACGCTTTATGATAAGGAAAAAAATTGGCCGGGAAAAGATATCTTATCGCTAGGCCTTATCGACTTCGCCTGGTATTACTTAAAGTGAGCTTACTCCTTTAGACTTCAGTCAACAACAAAAGGACTTGCCATTATTACGACCTTTGTTCCTTACTCTATTTGGTTAGGCGGCTCAAAAACCAAACACGCCACGGAAAAACAGTTAAAATTTAGGCTTCCACAGAAAAGATATAGTCTGGGGCTAGAAAGCAAAAAAAGACTACAAAAGCTATCAATCCTGATAGCCAAGCTGCGTTGAGAGTATTGGCTTCACTTCAGGTAAAATAAAGTACAGAATGGTTTTGCTTGGGTGTACTAGTGTAGTAGGAATAAAATAAACATATCTAGGGTATCTGGCACCGATGAAAGTAGAATAACCAAAAGGCCGATAGTCTAACCAAGGATTCGCAACATCGCCACCAACATCATATGTACCATGTTAAAAATTCATACAGCAAAAAAGGGTGGCACAAAAAGCCACGCAAAACATTTAGCTAATAATATAATAATATATTACCTGAACTTACAAAAGCAGGCAATACACATACCCGATGCAACGCTACGCGACGCTACCCGATGCCTTTTCACCTTTTGGTAGGGTATGCATATGTATGCGACGTCAAGCGCACGCCTCTTTTGTTTTTAATGCATTATTTTGAGCAAAACCATGTAATAAATTGTTAGTTAAACTTAATTGTTTTAAATAAATTTATTCCGGTGTTTTGATAAATTTTCTTCCTAACCATCATAATTAAATAATTTTCATATAAACTTATGAATTTTTGATCTCGCTTAATTTGGTTTACATTAAAATAGGAATGTTGTAATTAATATAACGACAAAATTATATATACTTAGTTCGAAATAAACTACAAAAAATATGAGTGTCCGGTTCTGACGATAGTCGACGAAAATGGTGAATTTTATGAGCAAAACCATGAAATAAATTGTTAGTCAATTTTTATGAGCAAAACCATGTAATAAATCGTTTGCCAAATTTTATGAACAAATCCATGTAATAAATTGTTAGTCAAATTTTATGAACAAAACCATGTAATAAATTGTTAATCAATTTTTATGAACAAATCCATGTAATAAATTGTTAGTCAAATTTTATGAACAAAACCATATAATAAAATGTTAATAAATTTTTATGAACAAAACCATGTAATAAATAGTTAATCAATTTTTATGAACACATCCACGTCATAAATTGTTAGTTAAATTTCATGAGCAAAATCGCGTAATAAATTTTAGTTAAATTTTATGAGGAAACTCATGTGATAAATTTTAGTTAAATTCATTATACCAAAAAATGGTATTCCGGTGTTTTGATCAATGTTCTACCAAACCATTAAAAATATTTTTTTTGTAAATAAAAACTAATGAATTTTTGATCTCGGTTAATTTGGTTTATGTTAAAATAAGTATGCTGTAATTTATATAACGACAATACATGTAGTTTGAATAAAAATATGAGTGTCCAATTTTTTTTTGTCTTCAACTGTACTGGAAGCTACCCGACGAAAATCTGGACAGTGGGCATCGCGTAGTCTAGATTAGGGTAGCATTGCGTGTCATCGGGCATCGTTAAGAATTTCTCGCCTAAACTTATATTAAAGCTCTTCGGAATGCAGACTTGTTAATATTATTGTTAAAATATGTAAAATGAGTATTGCAATAGAAAACCTTCATTGTGCTTAATACTGCCAAGCACACAGGATATAAGTGTAACGATGAGGCTGGAGCGGTAGCCACAGATGCTCAGCATTACATGTAGGACTATAACACATCCTTAATTTCGAACTTTCACAAAAGGACGACCAAGGAGTCCTGTTAAAGACTCAAACTTGTTGGAAAGAGAGTTGATCAAGAAAATTTTACAATCTGCTGTATCAAGATTAAATTTAGGATCATTGCAGATCTGTTGCATTGCCGACTCAATAGGCACTAAACATAATGGAACTGATAAAAAATAACATGTATCGTTATTTTCGGTCCAAATACACAGGACATAGTGGTAACGAAAAGGCCGACTAGACAGATATCATCAGCATCACGGCCTACTTTTTCTGGTTAGGTGCTGTTGTAGTGGAAGTTGTCTGAAACTTAATAAACGAATTTACCCTTAAGTAAAATTTCAAACGTCCTGAATGGAAGTAATTCCTAAGGAGTTGAGGAGTCACACCTGGTGAAAAGAGACAGGTAAAAAATTCGATCAAGAAAGTTGCAGTTCAAGGAACACTCCCTCTAAAAATTATAACCTGCTCCATCAAAGACGGATAACGGAATCATTGCAGGTTTGGTAAATAGATTTGATTTATGATGAATAAATAATAAGAAATCTTGCAGTCTTTACATCCGACTTATATCCGTCTGCTGACAGGTGCTGAGGTAGTGAAGGTTGGCTGAAACTTATTAGGCGAAGTTTGTAAGCTTGTAAGGAGCTTATGTTAGTATACTTCTGCCACAGTCTTTTACATCTAGGTAAGTTTGTACCAAACAGTTTTGAACCTACCGTTTGTGTTAAAAAAATCTGAAGACGCTATGCTCGATGACTTATCTACACCTATATGATAGTGCAGTTTATGCAGTAGCTTCTAATATTGCCAGATGAATTATCTGATTCGCTTTTTTGTTATTTTGGAGGCGGTCATGTTCGAATTTTGAGATAGCCCGATCTAGTTGAATCTTTAGTCTGATTGTGTCATATATATGGACATCCTCAGTAAAATTTGGTCTACTTTTAATATTTTTTCTTCCAATTGGTTAATTAATTTTGTATGAAAGATGTATTTCAATTAAACAATACTGCATATATAAATCGTTATAAGGATCGCGTGAGAAATTACTAAATTTAACGGGGGAAAGTGTTTTCTTTTGTTTTCCACCCCTGATTCGGACCCTCCGCCCATGGGGGTAACAGGTACCCGCCGAAAGGGGACGCAAATGAACCCTGTGAATTTCCTATCGGGACTGATTGGCAGTAAAAAGGGGGGAGGACTTATCTAAGTAAGACATTCCTCAGACCTCTCTCTTTCTCTTTCACTCGGGATACTTAATGTATTCCCGATGCCCGGACAAATCGGCCTCTTATTAGATGCCACGGGCGTAAGATTTGTCAAGGAATTAACATAATGGACGACATTATTGTGGGAACTTTGCCCGAATGTCGGATTCGGGGAGAAGGGTGATGCAAATTCGGGGCGACACGAGCTCCAGCCAGCTCACACAGCCTGGAAAATTCCTAAATTACCGGGTCAAAAAGTTAGAAGAAAACAAAATAATAAGAATATTATGTAAGAAGGTTGATGGAGTCGCCTGACTATAGCTTAAGGAGTTTAAAGGCTTATAAAGTCACCTAGAAATCAGAAATATCCGTTCTTTTATTGATTATAAATAAATAATTTTAAAGGAATTTTTATTCTATTTATTTTCAATTAATTAATCTTTAATTAAGGTTTTGGCTGAGATAAAAAAGTCAGTGTCACAAGCGGGATTCGAACCCACGACCTTCGGCTAAATACGCCGCTGCCTCAAAAATGGCGAAAAGAGGGGAAATTGGAACGGTTGTAAGTTGTGAGGGGAATTTGGTGGGGATCGAAGTCACGATAGCTCAAGTGGTTAGAGCAGCGACGTATTTAGCCGAAGGTCGTGGGTTCGAAACCCGCTCGTGACACTGACTTTTTTACCTCAACCAAGACCTTACATAGAAAGAATAATTAACCGAAAAAAGTAACTTAGTCAATTGACCATTAAATCGTAAATGGATTAATACTTAATAAGTAAAAGAAGTATCACTTTACTAAACAGCTCCCCGTGGCCACTTCATAAGTCGCTGAGAATCCAATCCTGATTACACGACAATTGAAAATGGCAAAAAGAGAGAAAATCGGTCGGTTGTGATGAGAAGTTGGTGTCCGAGTAGAACTTAGTCACGATAGCTCAAGTAGCGGCGTATTTAGCCGAAGGTCGTGGGTTCGAATCCCGTCTGTGACACTGACTTTTTTATCTCAACTGAAAACCTTAATTAATTGAAAATAATTTATTTGGTGAAGCGGACCACAAAACCTAATCAATTCTTATTTATTTTAAGTTTCTATTTTGTACAAAGTTTTTCTCCGTTCTCAAAACAATAACCGATAAATTCGACGTTATTAATTGTGTGAACGGTTTTCTACTCTGGCATGCAGGTAGTATGCTGAATTAGCGAAGATCGAAGGAGGAAAATCCCTTTACGGCGTTATTCATGTCCCAGGCCAATCAGCGTGACAGGCGTGTAAGATCCGCTTAGCGTAATGATGATAAAGTTATGCTCCAGAGGTAAAAACGGTCCACGGGAGGACTTCCATTCACAGATATAAAGTGCAGCATTTCAAGCAGGTCCCCATAGGCTTTAATTATATCATCTTGGGAATGCTGTTGGTCCGAAAACACAAGAAATGGATGGGACATGTGACAAGGCGCCAGATAGAAAAGGGAACAGAATCGCGACCTATGAAAGATATCACAATAAATGGCACAAAAGCAATTAAAAACCTAATATTGTACGTTTGAAAATTTTAAATCGTGAATTTGTGTCCTAAAGTCAGCGAGGTGAGGAATCTAGTTTGATCACCAGGTCCGACTAGCCTAGTGATATTTCTATGTTGAGTTTTAACAAAATATCTCAAACTCAGCATGACATAGTTTATGAGACATACTGAGATTTTCTCCAAGTCCAGAACTGTGATGAAACTTGTAGTCCGCTCCTTTCCGAATTTTCGCCAAAATAATTCCTTAAATTTTACTACAATTATTAGGTATTGGATTCTGGATTCTATTGGATTCTGCTGGGTGATTTAGTTCTGGTCGTTTTTGATCATTTTTGTCTGGCAAATCCTCACTGTCAGCCGTATCAGCCAGATGGCCATCTTTACGTTTATAACAAAATATTTAATATTACGATATAAATTTTGCGTTTTGTCGTTTTGAAACTCTCAACCGTTCATTTTGTCCCTTGGTCATGTTTCGTAATCATAAGTGATGGGTTTTAGCAAGATATATTACAAAGTATGTGATGCTAATTTTGGCGATTTGGTGTCCGAGAGGATCGAAGTCACGATAGCTCGAGTGGTAGAGCAGCGGCGTATTTAGCCGAAGATCGTGGGTTCGAATCCCTCTCGTGACACTAATTTTTCATCTTAACCAAAACTTTAATGAAAAGAATAGTTAATTGGAATTACCTATTGAGTTCCAATTTTTATAGACTAATTTTATTACATCGCTTTTCATTATGTATATTATATTCTCAGTTATTTTTCCCAAATATGGTAGGCAAATGAATTTACGCTTATTTTTTCTTCCATATTTTAAATTTGCATAATCTATAATGGTAGTTTTTCTGTTAGTAGATTTGATTAATTCGTCTATTAATGAGTCTTTGTACCCGTTATTGACTGCTAGGGTTTTGATTATGTTTACTTTTTTATTGTATATTTCTGGGTTCAACGATGTTCTTAATAATCTGTCAATTAGGGTAATAAAGCCTGCTATTTTGGGTGGAAATGTATAAGGGCAGTATTACCTTTATTTCTGGTCAATGCTAGTCTAGAAAATTTAAGTTAAAAACAACTTAAAAGTTCCTCCTCACTTCCCGACCAAAAAAATATCGTCGATATGTATAAACCATTTTATTACTTCACTGCTTATCCATAACAGTTCGTGGTCCGATTGACCAATTAACTTTTTTCAATTAATTAATGTTTATTGGTTGAGATAAAAAAGTCAGTGTCACGAGCGGGATTCGAACCCACGACCTTCGGCTAAATACGCCACTGCTCTACCACTTGAGCTATCGTGACTTTGATCCGCTTGGATACTAACTTCCCATCTCAACCCCAACCTTTGAATTTTCCCTCATTTTTGCCAGTTTTCAAATGTCGTGTACGCGGCGTATTTAGCCGAAGGTCCTGGGTTCGAATCCTGCTCATGACACTTACTTTTTTATCTCAACCAATACCTTTCATAAATATTAATTTACTGCTTATGTTTATATTATTTGAAAATGGAAGATTATTTTCAAAATGATTCATAAAGAGACGAGCACAGAGTGGGGATAGTAAAGATCCCATTGGTAGTCCATTCATAAAGTAATATTCATTGTCAAATTTAAAATAATTTGATTCAATATAAAAGTGTCAAAAATGATATTATTTCATTTATAACAAGAGAATTTATATTTATACAATTTTACAAACAATTTTAAATTTAAGAAAGATGACAAAGAAGTCAAATTCAGATCAAATTGGTCATATATAGCCAACAGTTTAATAAGGCCATTTTGATCTGAAAATCCTTGCTTTCTTGATTTTTCAAAAGCGTTTCGGCATTTTTTTTTTCTTTGGACTTTCTATAGGTCATTTCATACTCCCACACTGAAGATGACGTGAAGCCTACCAGTATAATCGGAAAAGGCGAAACTACAAGTTCATCACCTCACATGTTCCGGGGCTTTTAGTAGTGAACAATATGGAAAAAATCTAACGACCTCACTTCCGCAGTACCCAAGGTATGACCATCCAGATTAAAATTAAGCCATCCTGTATGAAAGGAATTACTTTACTTTTTTTATTCTACGTTCGTTAAATTTAAACGTTAAAAAAATTCTATTGATCAAACAACTGGATAAACTTGGGCTCGAATTCTCTCCGGGCTTGATTTACTTGACCTGGAGTCTAATCTTGCATTGCCCTATTTATTTATTTTTCATTATTTACTTTGTCCAAATAACAGAGGCTTATTTTTTGTAAATTAAATAGTAAGTTTAAATTGCTCGAGGGAATAAATACTTTTTTCGATTACGTGGCAGTTCTTTAATTTTAGATGCTTAGAGCAATGTAAATATTGAGAAAAAAATTTAAAATTTGGCCATAAAATTATTGTACTTTGTTAAAATGGAATATTCTGTACCGTCAAAAAGATTTATTATTCTAAAATTATTCTATTTTCCAATGAAGAATTAATCTTTATCAACAGAAGAATATCGAGCAAAAAGAATTCTAAGAATGGGCCACGAACCAAAGTCTCCCAAGGTAAAGCCAGGATTAAACACGGGGAAATCTCGTCACAATTCTTTCTCAAGGTAAATTACTTGTTTGTTCGTTTTTTCGTCCCTCCGGCACCTCGGAGGAATTCGAAATGTGGCCAAATTTAAACAAAAAAAATGCATATTTTTCTGGGGAAAAATTGGTCTTTTGAAAAACACAAGTCAACCAGGGAAAATTGCATTTTCACAAAATCAACCGTTCAATTATTCTTTAAATAGAAATTATATTTAAAAATTTAATTTTATAAGAAAAATAGTTATTAAATTAACGTTAATTGTTTAATAATAAATTTACTGGGGTTCACAAGTAATTTATTAATTAAAAGTTTAAACTACTGCTGTTTTCCTGAATTTTAGTACGTTATCAAAGTAGATATAATCAATAAAAAATTCAATAATAACAAAAATCCTTACATTTATTCATACTCAAAAACCAATCGCCTAAAATTTTTTTATTATTTTATGCTTTTATTTTCAGGAGGTTCGAAATATGATGCTAATACAAACAGAACAATGTTCTATTATGCTTGTTTCATTTGATAAAGATAAGCCGTTGTCATCTTAGGGTAGATAATCCGCTTATTGTTTTCTCGTTGGGCGTCTTATCCTGTCTTTTTTTTCCTTTTTGCCTCCGGCATTTTAAACCTTTGACTGGGAACATTTCAGCCTGCATGTTCCAACTTCTCGGGTCCGTCATACGCGTCTCTGCCTTACAACTTTGATTGGGTCTGGGTTATAAACAGGGCGAGACAACAAGGGTAAGCAGTGTAACCGTTCATCACCATGCAGACACCCAAAACTTTACTGACTGTGTTAATTTAAACTCTAGTATTTTTTTATAGTAATATCAAGGTAAAATAGAACTATAGGTCTTTAGCATTTGACTCTTCTTTGGTATATAGTTTACCTTAAATGACTTTATCTTTTGTATTTATATTTATGGCTGTTATTTATTATTGGCATAAAAAATTCTTTTGGCAAGAAGACTTTTCTTTGTTTCTTTTTATGGTGTGAAGTTGAGCTGATGATGGTCTACAGGGTCAGCCGTTAAAATAGTGCATTATCTCTGTAGGTGCATCCGCCACCTCAGTGAGCACATTTCGGCCGGATCTAACATGATTTAACGTAGGGGCGACGTGCATTAGTCCACGTCATTAATAATATACCGTCCTCCGAGTGAGACATCCACCTTGATAAGGGCCGTGAAATCAAATGTCCCGGTCGAGGATGAATTGCGCGGGGCGATTGTAATTTACGAGTCCTGTCCGAGGTTTTTCCAGACGGTGTTAAAAGTCACCCCGGCATGGAGCATATTCCTCGTTCATAATTAAACTATAAATTAAAGGGAAAGGAGTCGGTTGCGTCGGAACGCGGACCGTGACGCAAAAAGCGCCGAAGACTTGTCCGCTGTAATTTGTTGTCAGAGGAGGGAGAGAAATTGAAATTGCCACGAGCTAAGTGTGATTTTACGAGATACGTACTTTTTTTCTACCAGGTTTAGTAGATGTAAAATGTCCATCGCCAGAACTATTTTTACTTGTCTACCCGCAAGATTTTTTTATTGAAGAACATTAAAATCTCAATTACAAAAACAATAGTAATTATTGTTTCTATAACCAGTCTAAGGTTAAGTTTCAATTTATTACTATATATTTTTTATTCGATCATATTCGCAAGTTGAGATTATTTTGGCCAAAGCGATATTCCTGTTCTATCAATGCTGGCATCGCACAAGGGTGCATTCTTAGACCACTCCTTTATATACTGCTGGCATTTCCATTCCCCCCAAAACAATCCCTTTTTTGCTGAAAAAAACAGCAATCCTTTCTTCGCGTAAGGATCCCGTCACTCCATCAAGAAGCCTGCCTACCTACAAAACCTATGATCTATGGATGAAGTGAAAATTAAAATAAATGCAAGAAGGACCAATCTATTAAATTCCAGCACAGGCAAATTACGCCTTCAGATATTTATTTTAACGGAATTTCACTACCCTTCGTTGAAGTAGGACTTTATTTGGGACTTGATGTTGACCAAGTAAATATATGGTAGCAGTTCAAAAGTCTAAAACGGAAATGACTATACGAACGTTATCACTATTATCACCACTTCTAGGAAAAAAAAACTGAAATAGAGATTGATTGTTTGAGAGAGAAAGAGAGAGAGAGAGAGAGAGAGAGCGAGTGAGAGGGGTACTTCATTATCACTTAGTAATCGCATTGAATTTCGATAAAATCCAGAGGTTTTTAGGCTGAAGTGCAACTAGCCAACAGAGAAACAAAAATTCTACTTTTTTGTTAACTACAAAAATTTGTGTACAAGGGCTTTAAAGGGTGTTTAAAACAAATCATAAATTATTTTAAAAAAAATTGTTCTACTTAGCTCAGAGCGTCTTACGATTTTTATTACGTTTTATGTATCCAATCTCATTCAATATGATAGTGGATATTATTTTTCAACGGAATTTAACTACCCTTCCTTAAACGAGTACATTACTTCGGACTTCATTTTGATAAAGTAAATATTTGGAATCCGTTCAAAAGAAGAACTTTACCAACGTTATCAATATTATCACCATTTCTCGACAAACGACCCCAATATAAAAAAAAGAAATTAAATAAAAATATATCACCATGACTCCCGAACCTATATGGGTTCGATCTTTGAGAGTCATCACAGAATACATTGATTTCAGTCACAAGTCTTCAGAAATTTCGTTAACCCTCCTTTTTACGTGAAAAATATCACCCTACACACTGAAATGGGATTGATTGATCTCTGTTACAATTAACGAGAGAGAGAGAGAGAGAGAGAGAGAGAGAGAGAGAGAGTGAGACAGACAGACAGACAGTGACAGAGAAAATAGAGAAAGAGGGAGAGAGACACAGACAGACGGTGACAGAGAAAATAGAGAGAGAGAGAGAGAGAAACAGACAGTGATAGAGAAAATACAGAAAGAGATAGAGAAAGAGAGAGAGAGAGAGAGAGAGAGACAGACAGACAGAAAGAGAGATAGACAGACAGTGACAGAGAAAATAGAGAAAGAGAAAGAGAGAGAGAGAGAGAGAGAGAGAGAGAGAGAGAGAGAGAGAGAAGAGAAAGATAGAGAGTGTGAGGGTACTTTATTATCACTTAGCAATCACGTTGAATTTGGTTAAAATCCAAAGGTATTGTGAAGTGCAACTAGCCAACAGAGAAACAAAAATTGGTCTTTATCCAGCCAACAAAGTCTATGTTTTCAAACAGTTGTATTCAATGGCTTTAAAGCGTGTTTCAAACGAATCTTAAATTATTTTTTCAAAAATAAATTGTTCTACGTTTCTGTGAGCGACTTACGATTTTTAGAACGTGATATGTACCCAATTCTCATTCGAAGATATCATTTTTCAACATATGTAAAAAAAACTGTTTCTAGCCAAATGTAATGACTGAAATATATTCACCACACCACCAAGGCAGAAAACCATTTTTTTTTCAAATTATTTGAATTACTTTAAATAGTTTGGGATAGTCCTAAGGCCCTTTGTCAAGAAAGCTCGGACACACACTTATTTTTATCATCCTAGTATAATCAACACAAAGTATCGGTGATCCCTCGTCCATAGACTCTTTTTACAAGTCGAAATGTAGATCAACAATAATAATTATTATTATTAGACAATAATTTCAAACATTCTCAATTATTAATATTTTAATAATTTTTATATAAACTATATTTTTTCAAGTTTACCTTGACATGGGAAGCAGATAAAAAAACACAATTGTTATGTTGCATACATAAGCTATTATCATTTTTTCACTTGGCTTTCTCATATAAATTCACTTTGTGTGATGCAAAAAAAAGAAGAAAAAAAACGACAATGCTTAATAAAAAAAAGGCACGAGGCATCATTTATGATCGGACCTCTCGGCCTTCCCTTGACCAACGAGGATAATTGGATCGAATTAACACTAAATCAACATAGAGTCGATAAACAATAAATATTTTAACATAATAACGAAGACAGAGAAATAATTAATGATTGGAACTGAAAGGTAAACAACAAAATATGGCTGTTTGTTTATCAATTATATTTTGCAATATATTCCTACGGGTGAATTTTAACGACAGGCTATTAGGACGGATTTTGTTACTAAATCATGACTAAAAATTTAAAAAAATGTATATAATATAATAATTATTCAGATATCGTGAGATGCGGTCGGGTGTGATGTAGTTTCAGAAAAACATTTTCTTTATCGTGCCAACGTTTCGATCTTTTATTGAGATCATCTNTGATCTCAATAAAAGATCGAAACGTTGGCACGATAAAGAAAATGTTTTTCTGAAACCTACATCACACCCGACCGCATCTCACGATATCTGAATAACTATCGATTAACGTTCACTAAACTCTACACATTAATATAATAATGATTATAACTAAAAAGAAAAGGCTTTTCTTGCCTGTAAAGATATACTAAATTGCGAGAAAAAAGTAACTAAAAAATTTGAACTTTTTAGTCATCCGACATGGAGCTAATGAGGATCTTAAATTATCTCCAGAATTTAAAACTGCTT
Source organism: Cimex lectularius (assembly GCF_000648675.2). NCBI lineage: Eukaryota > Metazoa > Arthropoda > Insecta > Hemiptera > Cimicidae > Cimex > Cimex lectularius. The sequence goes on along the minus strand of NW_019392922.1, from coordinate 921,603 downwards.
TTATTAAATTTTTATTCTTACCTAGTTTTGTTTGTTTTTATTCCTCCGTTCACACTCAATGGGCATCAAGTTAATATTCGTTTTTTCCCTCCCCAAAAACCCCTGAAAGTACATTTTTCCTACTCTGTTTAAGAGGGAATTCTAGTAATAAATTATATATACATTTTTGCTGAGTAAGAATACCAATATATACGTTCAAAGAAAGTGAACCTGCAGAAAGCTCTCACGCATCAAAAGCTGATTGGTAGATATAAAGGAAGATTAAGAATAGGCCGTACAAGGTTTACTACTGACATTGATTTTTCGGCTAAGGCCTCGAATGTGTAGAGAAAGGTTGCTCGATATATCCTGGAAAAAGGGCGTTGATTGAGCACGACAGGGAGGGTTGGTCCCAGTACCGATTTTTGGGGGATTCATGGTTGTTTTATGATATATAATTATGTGGCCCTAGCGTGTTGAGGATGAATGTTTTTACTACAATGAATGATCATGGCGGAATATTCAGTTCCCATCGACCCTCAATTAGTTATAGGGGGCGCCCTTTTGGGGAAAAAAACGTGTTGTGTGTACTATTTTTTAGTATAGTTTTAAATTTTTACCTTTTTTTCGGAGAAAAATTATAAAGGGTACCTCAGGCCCAGATCAACTTCAAAATTTCCAAATACGACCCTATACATCCTTACGCATCATTTTATAGGACTTTTTACGCTAAAAATAATAGTGCACTCGGATTTTAAATTGGTCAACAAATGACAAAGTTATGGTTGAATTCTTAAAAAATTCAAGGAAGTAAAATTTAAAAAAAAAGTGGAGTTGAGATGGGAAGTTGTGTGTCCGAGTGGATCGAAGTCAAGATAGCTCACGTGGTAGAGCAGCGGCGTATTTAGCCGAAGGTCGTGGGTTCGAATCCCGCTTGTGACACTGACTTTTTTATCTCAACCAAAACCTTAATTAATTAAAAAGAATTTAATTGGTCAATCTGACCACGAAACCTAATCGATAATGCAAAAAGTTTGAAAAAACGCATTTTTTATCCTTTTCATAGAACTAGACATTTCCTCACACATTCAGACGTCCATATTTCAAGCTGATTTGAGATGAGATTATAAACTTTTAATAATTAGATACATTTATAGATACATTTAAATAAAATAAATTATTTAACAAAAAAATAATATTTGATCTAATTCTAGTCTTAGTGTTATCCCACAGCTATATACGAACTGTACTAGGAGCCGGATATTTGGATTTTTTTGGAAAAGTAACGATCTGTAGTTTAATGGCTTGGCAATACTCTTCACTGAATACGATCTGTGGCTTCGTTGTTAATTTCAATAATTTGATCCTCATTAGTGTAAACATTAATATTCTTTTAATGTTTACATTCTGTCATTCTTTGTCAAATTCGCATTAGGAAAGCAAACCGCAATTCCTGGAAATAAATACATTTTGTAATGGTGCCTATTTGTTACATTCAGCATTTCTTTCAAAATGAACCAAAGAACACATTTTTCCGATCGTGCAGTCGAGTTAGACTCCCAGAAATTGCCTGATCGCCCCAGAATTCAGCACAAAACGTTTATTCGTTGTTCGCAGTATGAGGAGGTACTGATAAATTGCTGTTCCATCACCAAGAAACCGATAGCGTAATTTCGACAAGAAGCTGCATATTTGCTCGTATGTTCGGGAAAATCCGAATTCCTCTCTCCGAAATGTTGAGATGGTTTTAGGTTTTGCAAAAAATAAATTTAGAGAGTTACAATTTTAAGGCGTATCGCTTTCATATTGTCCAAGGACTCCGGGACTCTGATTATGACAGGCGTCTAACGTTCCTTGCACAAATGGCGATTTTGGAGGCTGAAGAAACCGTTCTTCCATACATCCTATGGACTTATGAATCTAACTTCACCTCTAATGGCATACTAAACCGTTTGAATTTTTGATGTTTGCAGAGGAAAATCCGAGAATTTTGTATTCTTGTCATCATCAGCTGGTTCACAGTATGAAAGTTTGGTGTGGACGTCTCGGAAATAAATTACTCGGGCTTTATTTCTTCGGAAATAATTTAAATGGTGCTCAGCTCCTCAATTTTATGAGGGAGATTATTTGGAGATCGTGAGGTGCGGTCTGGTGTGACGTAGGGTTTTAGAAAAATATTTTCTTTATCGTGCCAACGTTTCGATCTTTATTGAGACCATCTTCAGGGCGCAAAGTGTTTGTTTTCCGTGTAGATGTGTCATTCTTGAGAGTCGTGTTGATAGTGCCCACTACGTCACACCAGACCGCACCTCACGATCTCCAAATAATCATTGGCTAACGGTCTAGTGTCACTAAACACCACAGATTTTTGAATGAGGTTTTACCAACACTGTTAGATGATGTTCTTCTTCATTTAGGTTTTAGGTTTTGCAAAAAATAGATTTATAGAGTTACAATTTTAAGGCGTATCGCTCTCGTATCGCTCACGGACATCAGGACTCTGATTATGCCAGACGTATAACGTTCCTTCAACAAATGTCGATTTGAGAGGCTGAAGAAACCGTTCTTCCATACATCCTATGGATTGATGAATCCAAGTTCGTCTCTAAGGGCATACTAGACCGTTAGAATTTTCGAAATGTGCAGAGGAAAATCCGAGAATTTTGTACTTTTGTCATCCTCAGGCGGTGCACAGTATCAACGTTTGGTGTGGACTTGTTGGAAATAAATTAATTGTGCTTTATTTCTTCTTAATAATTTAAATGGTGCTCAATTCTTCAATTTTTGAGGGAGGTTTACCAACACTATTAGATGATGTTCCTTTTGCAACGAAGACAAAGAATGATTCTTCAGCTTGTTGGATTTCCCGCACACAATTCTTTACAGGTGAGACGTTATTTGAATCCACCGGGATTGGTGGATAGGACCTCATGTCCCGATCTTTTCGCTTCCTGGGTCACCCGATTTAACTCCACTTGACTATTTTCTCTGAAGTTATTTAAAAAACAGTGTCACAACCTTAGTTGACGAACTGGGCAAAGGATAGAAAATGCTTATCAATCCATCTCCCCTGACTCTATCGCTCTGAGCACCGGTGAAGATTGGTTAAAAAGAGCAAATCTTTCCGCAAGGCAGGCAGTTCGAAAATGAAATTTGATTAAAAAATAGAAAACCGAATGACTAAAACCCGATTGCATCATTTTTTTTTCAGCGTAAAAATTCCTTTAAAATGATATGTCAGCATGTATAAGGTCGTACTTGAAATTTTAAAGTTGAACTGGGCCTGAGGTACCCTTTATAATTTTTCTCAAAAATACGGAAAAAAATTTAAAGTAGGCTAAAAAATATTAAACACGTATGCTTTGTTTTTTTGGTAGCCTCATTGGTTCAGGAGAAATTCAGCCGAACAATCCAAAAAGGACATCCTGTATAGGAAAGCGTCCTTTGAAAATCTATCCTTGGCCCTTTCTTCGATTTTTACTTTAGTCCACTAATTTTCGCTAAAATTTATTTAGAAATCGATTAACGGTCACTAATCACCACACATTTCGCTAAAATATCTATTTTTCTCTTATTTCTATCAAACTTGTTCCTATACAGTTCAATTAAAGTTTTGTTGTGTAGGAAAGCTTCCTTTGAAAATCTATCCTTGGCCCTTTCATCGATTTTTACCTGAGTCCTATCTATCCTTGCTAATTTTCGCTAAAATAAATTATTTTTTTCTTATTTCTATTAAACTTGTTCTAATACAGTTCAATTAAAATTTTGCAGCATGTCTCTTCAGAGTAGTCCATTTTCATTTTTTGCCATAACTTCGTTATTAATGACCAATTTAAGATCTGATCTCATGATTGTTTTCAGTGTAAAAATCCTTTAAAATGTCTTAGATAGAAAGCTAATAAATAAAATAATACATTTTTTAGGTCGAAATCGATGGCATTTACAAATTCTTTGTACTATCAAATGCCTTACCCTTAATAAATCATTACAATTTTACAACAGTTTTTTTATAAATATTAAAACGAATCCTAGATTTCCATAAATGCGAAAAGTTTAACGATTTTCTCGTTAACTAAGACAATAAATTAAAGTTTTTAAAATCGAATATCTTCACTAAAATGGCCACAGGGGACAATTAGCTTATGTTTCATCTGGATATCAGGAAAATCTTGAAGGAAAAAAAATTTAATACCTGTCATTTAATTCAATATTCCAGTTTTTTGAACCATGTGGCGACTAATTGTCACTATCTGAGTTCTCAGTTTTAATTATCAGTCCGGTCTCAACATGCAACATTTTCTCTTGAACGACGAGATGATTTCTTTTCCGCGCTTATTTCAAAAATTGATGCAAATTTTTGGCGAGAAAAAAGACAAACTGTCATTTATTGTAATGGAATCCATATGGACTAAACAGGACCGTATGTTAAGAAATGGATACATTTGAAAAACGAACTTGACCTATTGGTTTATTTTGTAAAATTACAAATTGTACCTATGGTCATAGTGAAAATGACGACGTATTTTATTACCTTTTAAGCCTTACGAGTTTATAATCAGACATGTGCTAGACTTATATTTACGATTGTAACAATTTTGCATGTTAGCTTGTAATTATGGTAATAAACAATTTAAAAGTCTTAATTTGCCCAAATCCCTCACTATTTCTTTTTTAAAATATAAATGCAATTTCAATAAAATACAATCACACGGTTTGTCATGTGGTTAAGTTGAAAACCGAGCGACAATCTCGTTCCGTTCCTTTTCTATGCAAATTGATATGTGCGTTATTCGCATTAACATATCAAAATTTTATGGTACTAACATTTAACGCCTAATGCGTTTGGATTGCATTCCAAGCGTAAATTGACCTTTTTAACAATTCAGCTCCGGGGGGGTTATAATTTCTTGAAAAAGAGAGTGTCAAATTTTTCCCTTTTTCAGGTGGATATGTCGTCGAGCTTTGCCGGCGTCGGCAAAATGAGCAAGATGAGAACATTTAGGTTCATTTTACAATAAAAAGTTATAGATTAAGATTTGCAATAAAATGAAAATAATAAATGAGATTTTACCTGAATTTCGAGGATTTTTGTCAAGTGTTCCACTTTTTATTCTCTTTTCTTCTCACTATGCCTTTCACTCTCACTCTCTCTCTCTCTCACTCTATCTATCTATATATCTACCTATCTATCTATCTATCTTTCTGTTTTTTTCTCTCCGCTCCCACTTTTGTTTTTGCAATGCGCTATAATTATTTTCTTGACTATCTTTTAACACTTCTACTTAAATTTAAGGTTAAGGCTCTCTCTTCTATCTATCTACCTATATATCTATTTATCTAATTATCTATCTATCTCTATTTGGCTATCTATCTATACCTCCTACTTCCTCTCATCTCTATTTGTATTTCTTTCTCGATCTATTTGTTGTTATATCTCCCTTCTTGTCTGTCTTTCTCTCTCTCTCCCGCTCTCTCTTCTATCTATCTACCTATATATCTATTTATCTCATTATCTATCTATCTAACTCCCTGTATTTATCTATCTCTATCTGGCTATCTATACCTCATACTTTCTCTCATCTCTATTTTTATTTCTTTATCGATCTGTTTGTTGTTATATCTCCCTTCTTATCTATCTGTATCTCACTTTCTCCCTTTCTCTCTCTCTTTTCTCTCTCCCTCTCTCTTCTATCTATCTACCTATATATTCTCTTTTCTTCTCACTATGCCTTTCACTCTCACTCTCTCTCTCTCTCTCTCTCCTCTCCTCTTCTCTCTTTCACGTCCTTCGGGTTTTTGCTCTCTTTCTCTATCACTCTCTCCCTCTTGACTACTGCCGCTCTACAAATCCAGACGATTTTTAATCTCCGCACAATTTTGGCGGGAACTTATCACAAGCCTCCTTGAGGACCGACGTGCCCGAAATTACATCTAGTTGAAAACCTGGGTCGAAAATGGATACGATTGGAGAAAATTGATTTATTATCGACTATCATTGAAGAACATCAGTTAATACACGCATCCTTCAATAAAAAACGACGATGTATAAGTAAACATCATTATTTTCTTTTTACTGATATACAAATAACTCATTCTTTCTCGCTCACTCACTCCGTCTCTCTTTCTTTCATTCTAACCTTCTCTCACTCTCTCTCTCCCTTTCTTCCTTTTCCTGTATCTACCTATCTCTCTTTCTATGTATCTACCACCTATCTTTATCTTTCTCTCCCTTTTCCCTTCTTATCTGCCTTTCAGCCAGTCTGTTTCTGTTTATATCTCTTTTCCTATCTCCAGCTGACTGGTTATCTGTCTACTGCCTCTCACTTTCTCTCTCTCCCTCTCTCTCTTTCTCTCTCTCTGTCTCTCTTTATTACTGATTCTCTTTCTCCCTCTGCCTTTCTTTCAGATTTTCTGTTTCTACCTACCTTTCTACTTCCACCTGATTGATTATTTCTCTATTTTTTGTCTGTCTCCTTCGTTCTCTTTCTTTCTTTCTCTCTCTCTCTCTCTCTCTCTCTCTCTCTCTCTCTCACTCACTCACTCTCTCTCTCCCTCTCCTTCTTTCTCTTTCTCCCTCTTTCACTTTTCCTGTATCTCCCTATCTCTCTTTCTATGTAACTATCTACCTATCGTTTTCTTTCTCTCCCTGTCTGTCTTTCAGCCAGTCTGTTTCTGTTTATAGCTCTTTTCCTATCTCTACCTGTCTATCTACTGCCTTTCGCTTTCTCTCACTCTCTCTCTCTCTCTCTTCTTTCTGTCGGTCTGTTTCTTTTTAGCATGTTCCTACTATCTTTACCTGATTGGTTTTCTGACTACTGTCTGCTGTCTCGTAATTTCTTTTTTTATCTAATAATCTCTCTTCTGATTCTCTGAATTCTCTGTCCTTTCTCTTAAGTATCTACTTCTATATGTCATCTACTAATCTATCTGACTCTTTTTTATCTCTCTCTATCTGTATATCTCTTTCTTCCTATTTCTCTCTTTCTCTCTGTCTCTCTTCCTCTCACCCTTTGTTTGTTCTTTTTTTGTTCCTCCTTATATTTCTCGTTTTCAAGGGCTATCACAAAACTCTCACTCGTTCTCCTTTCTATCCCTCATCTATTTCTTTACCTTTCTCTTTCAGCTCATTTATCCGTCTGCAGGACCGTTCAAATGAGTGTATAAAATGTATACATATGTGCATATGCTAATGGTTTACATCTTAATTGAAACAATGTGATGACAAAATGAAAAGTCGCGTTGTTTATTTAAATTCGTAGGAGGTCATGTCTAAGGTGTTTACAGTTTGATTGGGCGACAATACAGAATTGCCATTGTTTGACTGTTCTCCTAGCGTATATCTCCTTTTTCCGCTTATTTACATATAAATGTTGAATTGGTTTGGTGGAAGATGAATAAAAAAAATCTTTAATTGAAAAGCATTATGAAAGGAAACATCTCTAGAAGGATTGATGTAATTAGCCGGCCCGTGCCGAATTATCATAATCGCCCGTCAGGATCTAAACTTTCGAATTGGTAATTTACCTTTTCGTTTTGTTTTTTTTGTTGTTGTTTTTTTTCTTTATGTTTTTTTTATCACTTTCATGAATTTGGGATTAAGATATATAATGGAATAAGAGGTGTTTTTATGGAAATATGGCTGTTTAGAAATCGTCGGATTGAACACAATAACGTTATAGAATTAATTTATAATTGCCATAGTTGACATCGATTTGTTTTTATTTTTAAACCGGAATGTTATACGTTCATTCTCTGGATGTTTTATCCTTTTTCGAAAGGGTTCTCGCCGGCCTCACCTTGGCCAGCTAGACGTCCGGCGCCGTACACCGTTTTCCACATCTTACACGGGGTGTCGACCTGCCCTGCCTTACTAACTTTCCTCCGTTATTGGGACGTATTCTGTGATGTGAGTCTGTGTTAGGGTTGGATCTGGGAGTCAGCCCTACCTACGCAAGCCTTAAAGAGGAATTCCAGAGATGGAGAGAGAAGAGGGAGGAAGCGAGAGGGGACGAGAGAACCCGTTTTGAGACTTGTTAGGCCTTTGGGGGCCTTGGCAGCACGCGTATGATGACAAAAAACATCACTTCTCACATGGTAGCATCGCGCCCCGCCTTGGTCGATTTACCTGGAAAATGATGAATAAATACAACGACCGTTTTCGACGGACAGAGCGAAATGGATAATCAAAGCTGGGCCGAATGGAAAAAACCCCAATGAACGTAGTGGCATCAAAAAAAAAATTTTCATACTAGCGTACGGTTTACATTAACGATGAAGGTCCGCTTAGTTTCGCTGGTTTACCCCGAACTTACTCTCAATTGCCATATGAGTTAAGATAGAAATGCTTTTTCACACTCTTCAAGTCATCCTCAATAAAATCATTTACCTGAATTGTTCATAGTTTCGGTTCTTGTTGCCTTTAGAGAATAAATTTAATTTATTAAATGGTACTAATTTTACTAGAAAACATTTAAACTATTCGACCTATTTTCTTTCAAATCTCTCTCTCTCTCTCTCTCTCTCTCTCTCTCTCTCTCTCTCTCTCTCTCTCTCTCTCTTCCTCCCTTGTTTTTCCAAAGCGCTATATTTCCATATTTCCACATAATCTGCATACACTCTACATTGATCTCTAGAGGTGACTAATCTGTATTTTGACGTTCGAATACTTAACCTCACTTTGGTCAGATGCAGGCTTGTGTCATCTTCAGTGAAGACAAGAAAGCCAACCACTGAGGATGTAAGGACCGAAAATGATAGCGTACGACCAAAGATTCATCACCCCACAGACCACAGAAATGAATGTCAAAATTACCTGAAGCGTGCTTTATTGCTCGCTATTTTCCTGTTTTTTTTTTTTTTTTTTTTTTCTATGTCAACTAACTTTCTTTGCTCATCTATCCATCTGTCTGTACACTTCTACTTTCTATCAATCTTGCGATCGATCGATCCACTCATTATTTTCTACATTTTGCTGTGAACTTTTTCTATCTCTAATAATTTCATTTTTATTAGTCTACTCGCTCTCTCTTACTTTCTCTCTTCTAAAGAAAATAATTACAAGATCTGATGGAAAATAATTAAAAAATCTTAAAATTATAGAAACATAAATTAATTAATTTTTATGTACTTATTATATTCTGTGTTTTTGCATTTTCTAAATAACTATAATAACGAAATTTATAAACTATTTGGTGAATTAATTTAAAGACGTGTCTAACTATCAGCAATTCTTGTTAAAGTTTTTATTCTTTATCTTTTCATTTCCATTTGATTGTTATTCATTGTTTTTTCTTTATACATTATCTTATAAATTATATAAAGCAAAAAAATGTGACGGGAAATATTTTATAAAAATATGTAAAACGTTTTTTCCTTCGTAAAATAAATTGTAAAGATCAAAAGAATCTGCATTAAATTGTATGTATAATGTATAATGCACAACATAACTCACGTTAAGTGGAAACAAAATTCTCGAGACCTAACTTAGCGTGGTTAAATAAAACTTATTTCAATTAATCATTCTTTCAGAGAAGAATAATTAATATGGTCAATTATGACCATTAAACACAAATCGGTTAAATAAAAGTTTAATCTCTCTCTCTCTCTCTCTTTACACACACACACACACACACACACACAAACTTTTTTGGCTTCTACAATGCCTCTCCCCATATTTGTCTGTATTTCTTCTCTGAATCTGTAGTTTTTTCCTTCCATATCTTTATTTTTTGTCTCTTCTTTTTTCTGTTTACCTGTTTTGTTTTTGGTCGCTATATCCACATACTCCTGTTTATTCAGTACTCTCTCTCTCTCTCTTTCTCTCATCACTCTCTCACCACACATACACACTTTTTTGTTTCTACGAGGTCTCTCTCTATCTACGTGTATAGTACTACCTTTTGTTTTCTGTAAACTTTTTGGTTCTGTACGTATTTTGTAGCCTTTCCACTGCTTTTCTCAATCTCTTTTTCTCTGTCTGTCTCTCTCTCTCATCTCTCTCTCACAATCACACACGCACACTTTTTGGTTGCCATTTTTGTTTCTACGAGGTCTCTCTATATCTATGTGTGTACTTCCTCTCTGTTTCCTGTACACTTTTTGGTTCTGTACGTATTTTCTAGCTTTTCCACTGCTTTTCTCACTCTCTCTTTCCCCTTTTCTCTGTCACTGTCTGTCTGTCTGGATCTCTCTCTCTCTCTCTCTCTCTTTTTCTCTCTCTATTTAGTTCTTCCTATCAGCCTCCTTTGTTTTTTTCCTTTGTTTAGCTATTTACATTCTTGTCGCGATGCCTAATTTTTAACCAAGAAACTGATGTCAAAATCGTATCCCCTTCTCACTCACTCACTCTCTCTTTCTCTCTCTCTCTCTCTCTCTCTCTCTCTCTCTCTCTCTCTCTCTCTATCTATCTATCTATCTATCTATCTATCTATTTCTCTCCTCTCCTACTTTTGTTTTTGCAATGCGCTATAATTATTTTCTTGACTATCTTTTAACACTTCGACTTAAATGTAAGGTTTCCTCTTGTTGTTTTTGGGATGACTAAGTCCACACTTTGTTCGTCATATTTATAATCTTAGAATATAACATCTTTCTGTACCCGATGTCTAATCAGAAACAAAACCTTATCCTACATACCTTCGGTTTTTTAGAGGTCATTTTGGTCGTGAATGGCGACGTTCTAGTCTCGCCAAGTTCCCAATTCGAGACATAATCAATAACACTTACGTCCGGTCTATTAATTTTCTAGTAGAACCTGTTTTGATAGATATCCAAACAGAATTTCTTAAATATGAAACCCGAGAAGGCCTTTTTCATTGTGATATGTCACCATTCTAGTACATTAATTTACAGATTTTATGATATTTTTGATTATTTTTGACTATATTCAGGAATTCAAGAATTTTTGACAGAATACAGATCTAGAGCAATTTATAGTTGAGACAAGTCGATCACAGAGGTTAGGCTATTCTATTATCACTTCCCTGTCTTTCTCTCACCTTGGATCCCCTCTCTCGCTCAGAAAAGCTATTCGCAGAGGTAAAGGGCGAATAGAGCGGTTTTTTACATGCAGAGACCCGTTTGGCTGTTGCTGCACCTTCGCGGTTACGCAACGCGCTGACAACGGTGACAGTTCCGCATATGAATACCTTGGGAGGATTACAAAACGGAGGAGCGGCCTTCGCGATGTTCTGCACGGTTCGATCCTTCGAGACGAAGATTTAAACCCAGCGATACAAGCGTTCCTTTCTGGTTTACAGTTTCAATTCTAGTTTGTGACCGAGGGTGTTCTAAAACCGGTAGCCGGGTTGACAAGCAGAGTGGTCACGCCCAATCACTCTCTCCCTCTCTCTCTCATTTTCTCTATTTCTTTCTGACTTTGGTTCTCGGCGTCTCTTCCACGCCGGATTCGGTCCTGATTTGCAACCTGTTTGTAACAACTCGCCGATGATGAAACGTAGGGGAATTTTTTCCAATCATTTGGACGATTGGGAAGAGTTAAATTGAGTCCAACGTCAGAAAGGCAGACGATTTATTCGTTTTAATTTCGCGTCAACTCGAAGCTTCCTGAGATAGCATTCGGCGTCTGAAATGAATTTAAGCAGGCTTCAATGACAGCCCTTTCCTCTTTTAAAAATTATTTCGTAAATTTTATCAATTTAACGCTATATCTACAACTGCTACTAACTTTTCTTTTTTTTCATTTTCTCTTTTTTACTTTTTCTCTGCCCATCTTACTCTCTAACTCACACTCACTGATTTTATCTGTTTTTCATATTAATTTCTATTTACCTAGCTGTCTAGCTGTGTCTTCAGTATTAGAAGTATCTACACTTTTTCATTTACGAACACTCTGAGTGAAGGTATGATCTTGAAGAACAAAGCACATTCAGTTGCTACTGCCAAGCTTTCGACCGATTTTAAGCCAATACTGTTACAATACTTGGTAATGTTTGGACTGGATCGGTCTTCAAGGAAATTTGAGATCGCCTGTAAAAACTTAAATATGCCCATGTGTAGACGTATTTAAGGTTGTTTTGCTGTGATGATGACCTTAAAATAGGTCAAAAGCTTGGCAGTACCCTGAATTTGCTTTCTTCGAGAGGACACCTTGATCCGGGTTTTTGTCTTTCACCTTCTCTCATTCTTTTACCTTCCATCCAATTCTTTTATTTATACTTTTTTAATCGCCTCCTTATGCCTCGTCTCTCTCTCTCACACACACCCCCACACACGCGCACGCAATTTTGTGTTTCTACGAGGTCTCTCTCTATCTATGTGTGTACTACCTCTCTGTTTCCTGGAAAATTTTTGTTTCAGTATGTATTTTGTAGCCTTTTCACTGCTTTTCTCACTCTCTCCTTCTCTATTTTCTCTGTCCTTGTCTGTCTCTTTCTCTATCTCTAACTAGACTTTTTATTTCTCTCTATTTCTTTCTTCCCATCTCAGCCTCTTTTGTCTAGCTATTTACAGTCTTCTCGCGATGCCAAATTTTTAACCAAAAAACCACTGCCAAAAACATATTCCCTTTTCTTTTTCTTCCTCTCTCTCTCTCTCTCTCTCTCTCTCTCTCTCTCTCTCTCTCTCTCATACACGCACACGCACACCTTTTTGTTACCACTTTTGTTTCTACAAGTCTCTCTCTATCTATGTGTATACTACCTCTCGGTTTCCTGTAAACATTTTGATTCTATATGTATTTTGTAGCCTTTCCACCGCTTTTCTCACTCTCTCTCCTTCTCTATTTTTTCTGTCCCTGTCTGTCTCTTTCTCTATCTCTAACTTTCTCTCTCTATTTCTTTCTTCCCATCTCAGCCTCTTTTGTCTAGCTATTTACAGTCTTCTCGCGATGCCTAATTTTTAGCCAAGAAACCACTGCCAAAATCGTATTCCCTTTTCTCTTTCTCTCTCTCCCACTCACTCTCTCTCTTTCTCTCCCTTCCTTTCTCTCTCTCACATACACGCACACTTTTTTGTTACCACTTTTGTTTCTACGAGGTCTCTATCTATGTGTATACTACCTCTCTGTTTCCTGTAAACATTTTGTTTCTGTATGTATTTTGTACCCTTTCCACTGCTTTTCTCACTCACTCTCTTTCTCTCTCTCTCCCTCTCTCTCTACACACACACATCCACTCACGCACATTTTTTTGTTTCCACTTTTGTTTCTACAAGTCTCTCTCTATCTATGTGTGCATTACCTCTCTGTTTCCTGTAAACTGTTTGTTTGTGTATGTATTTTTAGCCTTTCCACTGTTTTTCTCACTCTCTTTCTCTATTTTATCTGACTCTGCCTCTCTCTCTATCTCTTTCTCTCTCTATTTCTTTCTTCCTATCTCAGACTCGTTTGTCTAGTTATTTACATTCTTCTCGCGATGCCTAATTTTTAGCGAAGAAACTACTGCCAAAATCGTATCCCCTTCTCTCTTTCCCTCTCTCTCTCTCTCTATCTCTCTCTCTCTCTCTCTCTCTCTCTCTCTCTCTCTCTTTCTCTCCTTCTCCCTCTCCCTCCCTCACTCCCTCACTATCAATCTATCTATCCACATTTCTTTCTCGTCCATGTGCGTGCCGACGAAACTGGCCTTTCTATCTCTCAGGACAAAGACGTGGTAAGATAAACACGTCGAACCGACAACGGCCTATCGTGAAAAATTGTACATATAAAAAAAAAGGAAACCTTTTTTTCCAGACCGATGAAGCGTATAATTACTTGATGGAGGACTTACCTTTAATTGTTGCCGTGGGTGGGTTCCGTCGAAAGTAGGCATTACAAGCAGGGACGATGTGAGGTCAGGCGATAGTAGGTCCTCGGCACTGTTTGACCCCTGGTACACCTGTAACCAATCCGATACGTGTGCCATTAGAAGCCAAGCCGGACAGGCGGCAAAGTGCCATCGGGAAATAATTACAAGAAGATAGAACAAAATAAAATTACTGCTATGTTCATGTTTTCAATAGGAACTTCAAAACAACGGTTTTAATTGTAATGTTTTAATTTTTATATAGTTAAGATTTTTATGACATTTTAATTTACTAAGCTAATTAATACGCATTAGTACAATTATTGTCCCCTTTATTTTCCACAGTCCATTTTCTCAAATTTTGAAGTATCTTGCTCATTCCCAAGAAAACATTTTTCTTCTTATTTTCTCCACGTACAATGTCCTTTTATAATATATAAACATCCGTTTTCTTTTATACTTTTTTTTTGTTACCGCCCGACCGTTTAAGTAAAACGGACTCAATTTCAGACCGTGCATGAAAGTTGGTGCGCGTGTCGGGGCCATTGATGAGGTCCCATTGATGGGCTCGGCCCATTCATCCGCGGCTTCGGCTGATGATTATTAATCGCCCGAACCCTCACTGGCTCATTACTAGTCTGCTTTGGATTCGTCCTTTGGATTTTTAATGCTTATGTTCATATAGAAGGAGTTTGGACCATGTGTGTGGATAGATGACTGCCAACTTTGTTGGCCTAATCTGGGAAATAAAATCTTCCAATCGGCCGTTCGTCTTCGCCCGTTCCAGGAACCTGAGTATCCCCAGGACTGGAAGGCTGATAACATCGGGAAGCGAAGGCTGTCACGGCCTTTGCCGAGTCACCGGTTCCTAATAAATGATTTTTTTTAAGCCTCTTTTGTGTTAGGATCACAACGGATGACGGCTTTCCCTTTCCGTCTATGCCGGTACTTAATATCGATAAGTACACGAGGAAAAAAGTCCATATCTTCCTAATGGATAATTTTTTCGAAAAAAATTGTTCAGTTTATTACCACCGTTTTTAAATTGCTAGATGATAAAATGAATGAATAATACATTGATTCACACTTTTCTCTTTTTTCATCTATAAAACGGAACGACAGACCATACACGGGATTTTTAATGAGCTATATGAATTAATTTATTTATGACAATTAGCGTTTAAACGTGAATTTTGTAAATTTTCAAGTAGGGTCTTTTCTTCCTGTTAGAAGTTTAGTTTACTTTTATATTAGTTGGGTTATCATGAGCTAAAAATTGGCCAAAATGATTATTCAGAAATCGTGAGATCCGGTCTGGTGTGATGTAGGTTTCAGAAAAATATTTTCTTTATCGCGCCAACGTTTCGATCTTTATTGAGATCATCTTCAGGGCCTGGGATGTACAAACATTGTTTAAATTTAACAAATACATATAGGATGTGGAAAAAAGTGAATTTATACAATGCAAAAACTATATATATTTTTTATATTCAATCAAAGTATTTCTATTCACTAATATTTCTAATCACCACACATTGACCAAAATGCCAAACTTGATAAACAGGGCTTTTTTTTTGTAAAGCCCCCCCCAGCCAAGAATATACCTGGACCGATGGGAGTTTACGAAATTCCTTTTATTCAAAAGGTCCGACCATCCATGGGGTGAAAACGAGGAACTTTAAACCTCATGAATTTTGAAAGACAAACCATTAACCGTACGTGACCGATACCTTACACAGAGCAATTAAATAATTATTTCCTTTGTCAAAAAAAGAGTCGATTCAGCCAATTAAATCCAGCCACAAGGAAGTATAATCGGGCCATTCTTGTATAATGTAATCACGACTTCGCTCAAGACAACGAGTTAAGAATTGCACACTTGCCCGGCTTACGGGAAAGGAGTCACACATAAAGCTGCATACTTTACCACGATGCTTTATCAGTCTGCTTGACGCATAAGAAAATATCAGGCTTCCACCATTCCATGCAGCGAATTGAGGTCAAACAGTCAACAAACTAAGGATCAGGCTCTGGAAGAAAGGCTGATTTGGAAGAAACACGTGAAAGCTTCAAGGCAAAAGGATAAAAGAATTTCAATCCAGCCCTTGTCTCTAAGCATCTACTTTGTTGTTCATAATCAGGGCTATCTGCCTCTACTGTTGTAATATGGTCTCAGCTTCAAACTCAAAGATGAAAAAAGTCCAGGCCCTCAAAGGTAGTAGTGTGAGGGTGTACCCTCGTATATCTGTAATCGCTGACTACACAGCCATCAGGCTTAAGACAGTCGAGAGCAGCCAGAAAGCTTCACATCAACGAACGTTCATGTCAAGCGAAATCAAAGAATCAATAAAGTACCTGGGGATCAAGCAGGATAAAATATTGACTAGGAAGGAACACCGGCCATATATAGTCAAAGCATTAGGTGCAGAATAAAAAAACTTGAAGCCATAACATAACTCTATACAGCTATCATAACTGTCCATAATCAGTTCTATCTAGATCTATGATTGCCAAATATTGTCATCAGCTTCAAACTTACTTCCAACTTTAATTGTCGAACCCTTTACGATGAAGTACCTAGAGATCAGCTGAATAAAATACTGTTTTGGAAGAGACATCTTCTACATGTAGTTGAAGCATTAGGTAAGTAATAGAAAGCTTACGGCTCACAATTCAACCTTACATAAAAAGATTAATTAATTTAAAGAAGTAATTTGCTCAATAGACCACTAAATATAATGGACTTGACAGTAATCATCAACTGTTCATTTCTTTCATCAGGTTTATCTAGAATTAAGGTTGTTCAATATGGTCGTCAGTTATATACTCACTGGTGAAAAAATCCCCACTCACCAAAACCAGGATATTGAGTATTAGGATACAACCTGGTGCATCCCCAGTCGTTGAGTACACAGCGACCTCTACCTAAAGACTGCTAAAAGTCAGGCGTATCAGGTGCTATAGTTGCTCAATTTGGTCGTAGGGTACAAACCCACTAGTGCAAAGAATTCAGAATCTCCAGAAACAGAGTATTACGTATGGAGTGCACCCTGGTACATCCCTAATCGCTGAGTACACAGCAACCTCAACCTAAAGACTATTGAGGCCTGCCAGAAAGGTCATAGTATGGTATGCTATTTGCAGTTCATAATACTAACTGACCTAGCCTCTAAGGTTTCCTAGTATGGTCATCAGCTTAAAAATCAGAGGTGAAAAGTATCCAGACCCTCCAGATACAGGATCTTGAGTATTAGAGTGCATCCTGGTGCATCCCCAATCTCTGAGTACCCAATGACCTCTACCTAAAGACTGCTGAGAGTTGTCAGAAAAATTCATATCAGCCGATATTCAGGCAATCTGCAGTTCATAATACCACTTGCCCTTAAACATGTCTATCTGCCTCTAAACTTGCCCAATACGGTCATCATCTTAAAACTCGCAGGTAAAAAGAGTCTGTACCATAAAAAACAAGTATTGAGAGAGTACGCGTGTGCAAACAACAACCTAAATCACTGTTGAGAACTTCCAGAAAGATTCACATTATGTGTTCTTCCAGGCTTCTCCAACGAGAGCCATTCTTCTGCGCAAAATAAAAGTACACAATAACCTGCTAGTTAAAACATAAATAAACTAAATACCACACATCATCACATAGAAATAAACTGTTTATTGTGTTTAAATGGCCGGTTGTCACAAACGCAATACTCAATTTCCTTATTAATTTGTCTACAAGCTTATTGCCGCGATAAAATTGATACTAATTTTTTAAAAAAACTACCAACGCTCCAATATGGGCCAGACGATTTTTTTTCAACCTTTTTTTATTAAATTTTTTGTGTGTGCCTGACGCTGGAAGAAGTTTGGAGTATACACAGGTGTTCTGATGCAGGTGGAACCCCCTCCACGACACAACCTTGGATGGATTCAATGTGAAGGATGGAAAGGTAAAATTTACGAATTTTTCAATGTTCAAAACTACAAAAAAACTGTTCTAATGGAAATTTTAATTGGTGGTCGAAATTAATGCATCCGGGCGTGTTTTGACACCCAGTCTTTCGATAAACCGGTGGATTTTTAGGGCGATTCTGTTTTTTCCCTAAAATCTTTATGAAGTAAGTTTATCATATAAAAAATTAAATATAAATTTCAACAAAGTTTGCGGAGTTGAGTGTCAGATACTATTTTTCGTATTAATCATCCAACAACTTTGTATTACACTGCAAGTCAGAAAGGATTTAAGTGTGGCCCCAAGTTACTTTCTCAAAAATTCAAGTCAATAAAAATGCACATGACATAATTAAGTTTTTAATGATTATTCGGAGATCGTGAGATGCGGTCTCTGTGATGTAGGTTTTAGAAAAACATTTTCTTTATCGTGCCAACGTTTCGATCTTTATTGAGATCATCTTCAGAGCTCAAATGGTTTGTTTTCTGCGTAATTGTGCCATTCTTGTGTGTCGTGTTCACAGTGCCCTAATTTTTTAATATTTTTGTGTCAATTCGTACAAATCTTTAAGATAGTTTTTCCCGATGAACTTAAAATAGATCAAAGCACGATAGATTTTTTTTTCTATCCAGACCGTAAGGGGATCCTGAGAATTCGTGAGTGAAAAATTGGTCGGTGCATCTAACACATTAAACAGTAAGAATACACCAACCGACAAAGATCATAAATAATTATTCATAAAAAAGCTAGAGCGTCTTACACTGCCGTATACTGAATCCGTACAACTTTATTTACAGCCTGGTTTGTCTTCTATAAAACGTGTTTTAACAAAAACATATCTCAAAGAATTTGTAATAAAACTGAACCGGTGTAACATGAGAATGTGTGCGAATAATTTACATTAAGTGCCGGAATGATTTAAAAGAGAAATAAATTTATCGTGTAAAAAAGTAAAACACAATTGTTTTGCGGTGAGAAAGATAAATAAAGAAAATACCCAGCATTTACACGTAATGGTTATATTAAGGATAAATAAGACTATGGTTATCATCGTTGATCTTGGATTTTCAAATTTTTTCATTTTACCCCATACTTTCCACACACTCGCCCCTTTTAAAATTTCGTCGTACGAAGAAAGCGACCCCAGGAATTTCCAACGGCACGCGATATAAATAAATAAAAACTTGTAAAAAGAATGCACTTTGCAATTTCCTTCAAGGCTTCGCTGGTGAATAAATTTGCAATTCATGGATGTGGCTACACCGGTAAATAAATATGTCGGCGATGGCGTACCGTTAAACTTTTCCCCGGCTTGATCGGGTGGGTGTTTTATATTTTTCTATTTTTTTCTCCCGTTTGAAAAGCTTTTTCCTATTTAAACCGATCATTCATCAGCTCATAAAATCTGATCAGCGTAATGGATATCCGAGAAAGGTCAAGTGGTTCATTTTAATAATAAGTCCTTTGCAGAAAATCATGCTTTAATCGCAATCATTCAATTTTTTTCAATATAGAAGACCTTTACTAAGTAGCTTTCAAGACAGCGTTTATGTGATCATATCTTGGATGTTTAATTAACTGTTTGCTCTTTTGATATAAATAAGATTAAGAATGCTAGTTAAACGAAATGGCTCAATTAAATTAATTAGTACTACACTTAATTTTAAAATATTATACTGAACTATAAATATAAATATTATGAAGAGAGATCATTTACGCTACAAGTTTTATAAGTTATAATTTTTGGGTAAAAATATGCTGGCCAATAGTGCTAAGGGTATAATACATTCCCAAAAATTTAAAACATGAAAAACGGTAAGTTGAAAATATTTACAACGATAGATCAATTTTAAGACATTTAATGCTCAAGAGAAATAAAAAGCAGGAATATTTTATTAAGAAAGAAAAAGAAAAATTAGGAGGATCATGGTCAAACTGTCACAGAAAAAAATAAAAATTGAGAGATTTTCCTGATATCCAGATGAAACATAAGCTAATTGTCCCCTGTGGCCAGTTTAGTGAAGATATTCGATTTTAAAAACTTTAATTTATTGCCTTAGTTCACGAGAAAATCGTTAAACTTTTCGCATTTATGGAAATCTAGGATTCGTTTTAGTAAATTATAAAAAAAAACCTGTCTTTAATTGTGATGATTTATTAAGGGTAAGGCATTTATTGGTACAAAGAATTTGTCAATACCATCGAATTCGACCTAAAAAAATATATTAGCTTTCTATCTAAGACATTTTAAAGGACTTTTCCGCTGAAAACAATCGGGCAATCGGATCTTAAATAGGTCAAAAATGACAAAGTTATGGCAAAAAGTGAATTAGGACTATTCTAAAGAGAAAACATACTACAAA
Organism: Cimex lectularius; assembly: GCF_000648675.2. Lineage (NCBI taxonomy): Eukaryota > Metazoa > Arthropoda > Insecta > Hemiptera > Cimicidae > Cimex > Cimex lectularius. The sequence continues at coordinate 901,576 of NW_019392922.1, read as the reverse complement.
ACTTTAATTGAACTGTATAGGAACAAGTTTGATAGAAATAAGAGAAAAATAGATATTTTAGCGAAATGTGTGGTGATTAGTGACCGTTAATCGATTTCTAAATAAATTTTAGCGAAAATTAGTGGACTAAAGTAAAAATCGAAGAAAGGGCCAAGGATAGATTTTCAAAGGACGCTTTCCTATACAGGATGTCCTTTTTTGATTGCTCGGCTGAATTTCTCCTGAACCAATGAGGCTATCAAAAAAACAAAGCATACGTGTTTAATATTTTTTAGCCTAGTTTAAATTTTTTTCTGTATTTTTGAGATAAATTATAAAGGGTACCTCAGGCTCAGTTCAACTTTAAAATTTCAAGTACGTTTCCTATACATCCTGACATCATTTTAAAGGATTTTTTTACGCTGAAAACAATGGTGGAATCGGGTTTTATTCATTTGGTTTTCTATTTATTAATCAAATTTCATGTTCGAACTGCCTGCCTTGCGTAAAGAAGAAAGATTTACTTTTTTTAACCACTCTTCACAGGTGGTCAGAGCGACAGAGTGAGGGGAGATGGATTGGCAAGCATTTCCTATCCCTTGCCGCAGTTCTTCAACTGAGTTTGCCGATTATGGTTGGTGTAGACACGGTTTTTTAATTGGCCCGACAGAAAATAGTCAAGTGGAGTTAAATCGGGCGATCGAGGAGGCCAACAAATCGGATCATGAAGTCCTTTCCACCTATCCCGGAAGAGACGATTCAAATAACGTCTTCCCTGCAAAGAATTGTGTCCGAGGCATCAAACTGGAGAATCATTCTCTGTCGTTGATGAAAAAGAACATCATCTAACGGTGTTGGTAAAACCTCATTCAAAAATCTGCGGTGTTTAGTGACACGTTAGGCAATGATTATTTGGAGATCGTGAGGTGCGGTCTGGTGTGACGTGTGGGCACTATCAACACGAGTCACAAGAATGACACATCTACACGGAAAACAAACACTTTGCGCCCTGAAGATGGTCTCGTTAAAGATCGAAACGTTGGCAGGACAAAGAAAATGTTTTTCTAAAACCTACGTCACTATCTCCAAATAGTCTCCCTCAGAAAATTGAGGAACTGAGCACCATTTAAATTATTTCCTAACAAAAAAGCCCAAATAATTTATTGCCACACCAAACGTTGATACTGTGAACCGCCTGATGACGACAAGAATACAAAATTCTCGGATTTTCCTCTGCACACTTCGAAAATTCCAACGGTTTAGTATGCCATTAGGGCTGAAGTTGGATTTCTAAGTCCATAGGATGTATGAAAGAACGGTTTCTTCAGCCTCCAAAATCGACATTTGTGCAAGGAACGTTAGACGCCTGTCATAATCAGAGTCCCGGAATCCTTGGACAATATGAGAGCGATACGCCTTAAAATTGTAACTCTCTAAATTTATTTTTTGCAAAACCTCAAATTCTTCTAACATTTCGGCGAGAGGAATTGGGATTTTCCCGGACATACAGTAAAATATTCACCTCCTCGTCGAAATTACACTGCCGGTTTCTTGGTGATTGAACAGCAACTAATCCGTATCTCTCCACATATCGCGACCAATACGAATAAACCTTTTGTGGTTTACTCTGGGGCGATCAGGAAATTTCCGGGAGCACAACTCGACTGCACGACGCGCAATACCACCACCACTGTCAATAAAACAGTCGCTCATATTAACTAGTTGTTGATCAGAAAAATTTGCTCTTCGGTTCATTTTGTATGGGATACTGAATCAAACTACCATGTTGTATTGTAAAATTTATTTTACTTCCAGGAATTAAGATTTGCTTTCATAATGCGAGTTTGACAAACTATGACAAAATGTAAAAAATAAAGGCAATCAATGTTTATTATGGTGATGAAGCAAATTATTGTAATTAACAACGAAACAAACGAAATGTTTTTATGTTCAAACTTTTTGCCTAAAAATTATTTAAACTTTAGCATCGGGATTTGCATGACGTCTAGATGTCGGAGGTTAATCCGGCCGAATCGGCACGACGCCACTGCTCATACAAATTCCGAGCATGTGTTAGAAAAGGGGATTTTCACCGTTTTTTTCCATCACCGGGGAACAAAAAGCAAAGTTTACACCCGCAAGTGGGCAAAATTTAAGAACGGGCCAAGTAATTGGGACGGGGGAGGGGGCGGACTCTTGTAGCGAAGTGTGTCCGTATTTACATATCTTGATTGAGCAGATCGAGATTTATATCAGTACGTGTTACCTATTAATACCGGGAGCTGGGATAATGATTTACTCGGCCATGATTTATTCGCCTTGTGAATCAATCCGAACTTTGAAGAAGACCGAAGACATCCTGGACAGTAGCCCAATAGCCAACGCACCCTTTGCTAATACTTGGTTTCCTCCACCATGTTTTCATTTCTTACTTCATCTTTTCATCGCACGTTATAGATATAATTTCACGCAAGATCTACAAATCAAATTTATAGAAATGTGTGGAGATTAGTGACCGTTAGTCGATAATTATTCAGAAATCGTGAGATGCGGTCTGGTGTGATGTAGGTTTCAAAAAAACATTTTGTTTATCGTGACCACTCTCAACACGACACGCAAGAATGGCACAATTACACAGAAGACAAACACTTTGAGTGAGTAGAAGTACTTTGATTGAATATAAAAAATATATTTTGCATTGTATAAATTCACTTTTCCACATCCTAAATGTATTTGTTAAATGTAAACAATGTTTGTAAATCCCAGGCCCTGAAGATGATCTCAATAAAGATCGAAACGTTGGCACGATAAAGAAAATGTTTTTCTGAAACCTACATCACACCAGACCGCATCTCACGATTTCTGAATAATTATCAAATTTATAGAGCTTTATTATCTATCCATATTGACAAATGTCTGGAAATGTTTGAAGCATGAACTCCAGCTTCTGCTGACATCTCTCTACCCCTTTATTTTGCGTTATACTTCAGGATAATCTTCAAGGCGTCGCTATCCAAAGTTCGTTGGTGACCTTCTTTGTCCAGGAAGCTGCTATCCTGTTTTTTAACCTCTCGATGAACGAAGTAATGAAAATCCGTAGGAGATAGACGAGTTTTATTCGCAACAGTAGAGGTTATATCAACCCGCCGGTGTTTTTGAAAAAAAAAGCTTATTTGTAAGTATGTCGGGACGTTTACCTTACAATGATGAACGCCGTATCAACGCCTAAACCGTTGCGGCCACCGACGCCCCAGCTCAGGGTTCTTTGATGCCATTTTTGAAACGAGAGTTCTGCAAGGTCATGAAAAAATTTGGGCCTTTATGACTGACTATACTGGACTATGAGTACATAATTTTTGGTACAAAACAATTGTTGACAGTGGGAGAAGAAATAAAGCCTCCGTAGTGTTCAGAAAGCTTATGACCCTCTTCATTGACTACCAAACTTTCACCAGGGACGTCGGTGGCCGCAACGGCGCTCACTACTTTTAGGCAATGGTCCCGACATATTTGCAACTGGGCTGTTTTTAAAGCACCGGCACCCCTTTGATACGACCTCTGCTGTTGCGAACCCTCGTAAACAAAACCAAAAAAATGTCACCGACACTTTATATCATCTAGAATTATCACAAAGGACCAATTTTGGGCGCATGTTATGATGATTAAAAAATTAATCATAGTTTGGCGCAAGAAAGGAAGATGTGATTTCCAAATTTTTTCACATATGGGTGTCAATTTTCCTTTTTATGATGAATGTCTGGAAATGGTTGAAGTATGAATCCCAGATTCTGCTAACACCCTCCCCCCAACTATGTTATATGGGTTGGCTTCACGATATTAGTACATATCTAAAATTGGTTTCCTCCTTTGTATGCTTCGTCATCTTCATACCTTTTTTTACTTCTAATAAAGCACTTCAGATGAGAGATAAATGAAAAATCGTTAAAGATAGCTAGGCTAGTAAGGTGGATGTAAGTTGGATGTTTATGAAGAACTTTAAAATCAAATGGGCACTCTCAACACGACACGCAAGAATGGCACAATTACACAGAACACAAACACTTTGAGCCCTGAAGATGATCTCAATAAAGATCGAAACGTTGGCACGATAAAAAAAATATTTTTCTGAAACCTACATCACACCAGACCGCATCTCACGACTTCTGATTAATTGTTTAAAATCAAAGTTCTATGTGCTTCTGTGATGCCATTTTTGAGATATGAACTCTTGGCCAATGACGTATTATGACGATACACTTTTTGGCGCAAAATTGTTGACATTAGGACTTAGTACCAGACACCAACTCTTTTTTAGTGTGATCACTTGATAATGAGATATTGTTCATCAACTATTAACTGGAAAGGCCATTTATAATTATTACAAAGAATAAATTTTTAATTGTTCAGTACGATATAAAAATGGACCACGGTCCACCTAGGGTTGGACATCGCAACACCTTCAAAGCGTCGTTATTCAAAGTTGGTTTGCGATCTCTTCGGCCACTAAGCCGTCCTGCTGTTTACTTATGGAAAATTTCCCTCAAGCTGAACTTTCCAGGATGCTTAAAATGCCGAGCAATCAAATTTTAACTCTGAAGAATTTTTTTTTGGAAAAAACTTGTGTTCACGGTTTGTAATTTTAAAACGAGTTTCAATAGTGGTTATAGGTTTTTTTTTCTTTTAGTTAATAGTTCAACAGCAGGATTGTCGGATGGATGACCTATAATAACCTTTGAACCGTCGACCCTTTATTCAACCCTCCTCGTGTTGAGCAATTGTCGTTGTACCCTTTCTCGTACACTCTGTTACCTGTACCCATTCGAATTACGGGGTGGACTATGTTGGTTTTATTAATTTATATTACAATTTTATTCGCGATCGTTTAATATTTATGTATAACGCCTCCATACCATCCATATATTCATAATAAGAGCTCAATGAAAACAAACATCCCCAGCCTGTTTAAATAAGCTTTTTATATGAAGATTTATTCTTTTCTAAGTGAATAATTTAAGCGGGCGTCTCGGAAGCCTTGGCCGGCCACCGTGCACGATTATATGCACCCCTCTTTGGTAAAATATACTAAAATATACAACTTGTTAGTTGTAATTAAAACAAACATACAAGAAAAACAGGTGGGTCGATGTTGTTATGTTAATAAGGCTGGTAAATCCCGAAAAAGAAGAGCTCGATGATAAATCGCAGGGACAATTGAAGTGTGGTTTCTTGCTGCACGCATCTCTTCTCTTTCTCTTCAAGAGATAAATCATACCGACAGTGGAATTTTTTTCCCGTTCCAGCGATACAAGGCTCAATCGTGTACGTTATGCCGGGTAAGACGGAAAAACGGTTAAATCTCTTGGCCGGATAACGGTCGGGGGGTACGTTACGTTAGAAAGATCGTAGGGAAATTAGCCGTCCCCCGATTATCTATCGGATGCGTCTATTTCCCACACGGAACCCTTCCGCAACAGGTACTTAATAATCGATATTAAATCCCCGTATTTGATAGGTAACGTTTTTTACGAACGGGTTCACAGATAGACGGTCGCATTGAAAAAAGAGCCACCCCTCAAGGATGACCCCTTTGCATAGAGTTTGCATAGGGGAGTCTATGCAAAGGAACCCCTGATGATACCTAGATCTCTCTCAGGTACCATGAGAAAAAAAGGAAGGGAAGACAGCTATTTTAAATAACACAACCCTATTTTGAATAATGTGCCGGGTTGCGCGCCGGAGGAAGGGTTGAAGCAGGTCGGACAGATACAGGTAGACAGGGGGATGAGAGGTTCCCACCGACCCGGAAGGGGTGAGAGGTTCACCGTATGAAAATTTTTATAGTCCGCATTCAAATATATGTATATCGGCCCGAGGGGTAAGGGACTTTTTTATCTGTGTGCTTTGGGGGTAAGGATGCGCTTTTTTTGTGGGGTGAGGGGTGTCTCTCATTACCCAATGTCCTGTGTTCCGGTGTCACTACCTGGGTTCATCGTGAACTTCCTATCCTTTCAGTCTGGTCTTCAACCGCCGACGAAGAAAAGAAAAGGACGACAATCCTTTTTGTGAGTATGCACAACGGATTTTCACGGATCGCTCAGAGGAGAAGACGTTTTTCAAAGCCTCAACGGATACGAAATCGGTAGAAATGGCGAAATCTGAATTCCTACAAGGTGCCCCTTGTTCTTAATTAACGCCCCTTCGGCTACAGATGCATAACAAAACTGGTTTACGCAGAGCCGGGGGCTGGTAAAAAACCACGGACCAGCTTTGTATTAGGACCAGTACCGAGCATATAAAAAAGTAGCACGAGCCAACCTTTGCGGTGACTCAAGGGCTTCATAATTAATTTTAATTTTAAATTAATTCTAATACTTTCAAATTCTAGTGCACGAACACAACAATGGCCAATTATACTTCTTAATGTCAAGGACGTGTTTTGATGCAAACAAGGCGATTTTATGCAACTTAAACAGCAATTTGACAGAAAATTCAAAATTTGTCAGTTTAAAAGGTCTCTAGACCCAACACTCAAAGCTTTTTCAATCACTTCTATCTCACAGGAATTATTAGCAATAAAAAAATTAAATTTAAAATTGAAAGAACAGAAAGGAAAATTTACTATGAAAATTAAGTTACTTTTTCAAGTAGTCATTAACATACATTAACTTTGACTGTTTTATTGATGCGTCATGATTCGTCTCAACAGGCCAACGTGGTCATCATGTAATCATACTTTGACATTTCAACTAGCCGGATTGTGGCAGCCATTTGATTAACAACAATAAATTGCATTTTGGCTCGTGCCAGTTGTTTCGGGAATGCTAAGAGAAAAAAAATAGGAGGGTCCGAGGAACTAGTCTTGCCTCCAGGTAGGCCCATTAATAATCAGGCTTTTATTTTTCGTACGTGGTTTCCGGTGGTTGGATTTTTCGTTATAATTTATCATATGGCTGGACCATTGATTGTTGATTGTTAATATATAAAATTGATGGATATGACTTAGAGAGAGAGAGAGAGAGAGAGAGAGAGAGAGAGAGAGAGAGAGAGAGAGAGAGANGCGAGGACAAGATAGATTTAAAGAGAAAAATAAGAAAGAAAGAGGAAAAAAGAGAGTGCTAAAGAGAGAAAGAGAGAGAGAGAGACAGTGGGAGAGAGGAAGAGAGAGAGAGGGAGAGAGAGAGAAAAAGAAAGAAGAAAGTGGAGAAAAAGACAGTGCTAGAGGGAGAGAGAGAGAGAGAGAGAGAGAGAGAGAGAGAGAGAGAGAGAGAGAGAGAGAGAGAGAGAGAGAGAGGAAGAAATTAATAGATTAATAGGCAGTGAAAGGAATAAAAGAATAAAAGTATAATATAAGGATGATATTACAACACAGATAATAAGCTATTCAGAAAAAATGCATATGAAAATAAGTGAGTGGAAAGACACAGAAAGAGAGAGAGAGAAAGAAAGAGAGAAAACATGAGATCACAGGAGGAAATTAACTTAATCCATAAAATTAAATAAAAGAATGATTTACTATTCTTCTCATTATCGCATAAAATAATCACATATATATTACTGACAAAAAGTGTACATTTAAAAGCGAATTAATTTAATTAATAATGAAGTGTAGCTAGGAATTAATATAATATAATTATTTCCAAGTGTAAAATCGTATTAATAATTCAAGCTCGCAATAATGTCTATAATAATAGGGCTACTAATTACGTTTTCGGTTATACTTTTCGTCCTTTGTTTCTCAACAAAGCGTTTCGACAAACTTGTATATTATACTGCGTTATTTATTGCTTTTTAAAAGGTGTGGGATTTGTGAAGTCTGGTTATTGGGAAACCGGTAATAATAAGTATTTTTAATTAATTAATCTTTATGTAGGGTATTGGATAAGATTAAAAAAGTCGGTGTCATGAGCGGAATTCGAACCCACGACCTTCGGCTAAATACGCCGCTGCTCTACCACTTGAGCTGTCGTGATCGTACTCACCTTTCGAATTTTCGGGTGGTTAAGGTGGGAAGTTGGTGTCCGATTGGATCGAAGTTAATCACGATATGTGTAGAGATTAGTGACCGTTAATCGATAGTTATTCAGATATCGTGAGACCGCATCTCACGATATCTGAATAACTATTAATTACGATAGCTCAAGTGGTAGAACAGTGGCGTATTTAGCCGAAGGTCGTGGGTTCGAATCCCGCTCACGACATCGACTTTTTTTATCTCAACCAATGCTTTACATAAAGATTAATTAATTGATGTTCGTCTAAGGTTTTAAGGTAATGGCGAGACTAGGCGGACAGATAGGAAAGATTGAGAAAAAAAAGATGAAATATTGTTTTTTTATTTTGTTGACAATTTTATCATGTAAAAGTAAATAGTCTGGAATGTTTCCTTATATAATCAGCTCGGTGATGCATATGGAAGGTTTTATTGTAAAAGGGAATGGAAAAAATGACGAGATTTCGCGGACAGAAAGATGAGAACGGATATAAAACTGCAGACTTATTTAAACTTGGCCACAAATTAGGAAATATCGCAGGTTTTCTGTGGATTTAAGTGCGAAATTGTCTCCATGGTTTAAAGTTTCGTCGTTTAACAGCCTCAGCTGTGAACGTCATTTTTGAGAGTAACAGCCACTTTTAGTCTAAAAAGAGGAATTAAAGTTACGTCTAGGGGCGTCGGTGGTCGCAATGGTAAGGCAAAGGTCCCGGGTTCGAATCTAGCAGCCCTGCATTCGAACCCGACATACAAATGGGCTTTTTTTGAAAACACCGTCACCCCGAAGGTTGATATAACCTCTGCTGTTGCGAACCCTCGTAAAAAATTAATTAAAAAAGTTACGTCTGACAGGATCTATCAGAGGTTTTCCTATTTGCGATCAACTTATGTAACTATCAGTGAATCGAGGCCGGTTTGTCAGACATAAACAGGCAATTAATTATATATTATCGCGATAGTGGGGTGTTTTTACGCGTGTCGCGTGCGGTGCCGGCCGAAATGGCAGCAATAAAGATTCAAGGGTAAGAATGCAAGCCGCAACTTCGTCTGTGAATTAATTATCCAATACATTGAAATGTGATGAGGGGCTTGGGAAGAGTTAATTAAAACAAACACGGTCCGGAAGAATTTTAAACACAAAACCTCAGGTAGAAGTGAGTCATCGGATCGAAGCCGAGTTTCTTCTTAGAATTTCCACTTGTTTCATCTTCCAGCCGGGAAATCCGAGGTCCGAAAGTTTGCGGTTATGGACGTCGTAAAATCAAATCGCGTGGTCCTGGCCTAGGACTTTTCCCTTTTTCTTCTCCCTGCCGACACGGATATTTGGTTTTCCGTTTATTGGCCCCCACCGGCCGCTTAACGGCCGGTTGTAATTATTCACGACTCGCGGTTATTTACGGCCCAGGGCGTCGTAAAGCGAAATATGTTAATAAAAAGGCGCGTGCCATACACCGTCGAGCTGAGGATGTGACTAATAGAAACAAACAACGGCCGGTGCGGTGCGCATTTCGGGCACCCCCTACGGCTTATTAACAATCGCTCCTCGCGGGAGCTTCGACCTGTTTAAAAACTAGATTCGTATTGTGCCTAGCCCTAATTAAATATTTATATATACATTTATGCACCCTCAAACCGCTCTTTTTAAATCTTAATTAATTCACCTGTTCCCAACTTAATCAAAACAAACACTCCGGATTGGGTTAAGGACACGGATTCCCTCTTTTTTCAAGACTAATCGGACTACTTTTCATTTTCTAACGGGCTAGCGAGTTCTTAATTCAGGATAATCCCGTTCAATCTAGGAAAGCCGGTTTGAATAATAGCAACAGCAATAATTTAAAAGCTAGCATATGTTACAGGCTAATACAAAATTTACATAGGAAAAACACTCTTCCTTCACGAATAACACATTTAATGTTGATTTAATCAGAATAATAGCAATAGACGTAAAATCAAGATTCTTTAAATTACAACGCTATCCTTTAATGAAATATTTTACAATCTTTAGACCAATCAGGAATGTAGATTATGTCCTTATTCTTTGTCAAATTCTTTAAATTACAACTTCATCCTATGGCGTCATAAAAATTAATTAAAATTAAAATTAAAATAGATATAAAATTAAATATAAAAATGAAACAGAGAGACAGTGAGACAGAGTTAGAAAAATGTGGTAGAATAGTATTAGCCTTATCAGGCATCGTTGCGCTACTCCTAAATTAGAAATTAATTTTTGAATGCATTGTTGGAGAAAATGTCAGTGATGAAAGGTCGAAAAAGGAAGAATCGAATAAGAGGTGGAGGGGAGCGATTGAGAGAGAGAGAAAGAGAGAGAGAGAGAGAGAGANCTCAAAAGACATCCTTGCCCTACACCTAAACATAAATTATATGAGCATAATTGGTGCGAGATAAAGCAGCATTTAGGGGACAAAACGAGAAATGGAGAAAAAAAAAAGAGAGAGAGAGAGAGAGAGAGAGACAGACAGACAGACAGAGAGAGAGAGAGAGAGAGAGAGAGAGAGAGAGAGAGAGAGAGAGAGAGAGAGAGAGAGACAGAGACAGAGACAGAGACAGAGATAGAGAGACAGAGACAGACAGACAAACAGGATTAAAATTAGTTGTAAATTTCCTGAAATCTGTAATTATCTATAATTTTATTGATATTTGTTGATAATAGTATGAAAATTACCTAATAGTTATAGTAAAAGTACAAACACCATATTAGGAAACAGTTTCCAAACTTTAAAAACAGCCAACCACTTTTGTAAATTTTTTTAAAAATAATTCTGTTGAGATTACTGACGACCTATTGAACAGGGCTCCTTTTGAGAAAACAACAGCCTTTTTCCTTGTTGTAAATATTGCCTACAGTTTGTTTATTTCCTAGCAGTTATGCAAGATTCATCCTGGTTCGTTTTGCTCACTACGCCGTTTAGCCGAAAGGAGGACTTTTCCATATTTCACATATTTTATTCCATTGCCCAATTTATGAATCTTTCCGACTTGCTTACATGGATTTTGGCGTGGGCAGGAACTACAACTCAACAAGCCTTGTGAACCTGCTGAATGGATCTTCAAGTAAACGTTTCTTCGGTGTGTAGCGAATTAGGTGTTTCATGTTGAGTGAACATATGACAATTTTGTAATTTACCTATTTTATTTAAAATTTATATGACACGTTCTGTTTAGTAAAAATGTATTTAAAAAGTTCTATATTTTAGTTGTAAAATACCTAACCATCTCTAACATTTGTAAAATAAATTGTACAGACCAGAGTAGTCTGTAAATGTAAAATCTACCACTCACAAGTAGAAGTAAGGTCTATGATACCTAACTTAATAAAACGTATCCGTTAAAAAAAAAAAAAAAAAATATATATATATATAAAATATAAAAAAAAGTTGAGAAAATTAAAAATAAATTAAATTATTTACAATTAATTTTAAATATATCAATTACTCGTATAAATAATGTGAACTTTGCACAATTTTTTTACAGGAATAAAAAAATCATAAAAAATGGAGCAGGAAGCCAAACGTCATAAAACTGTGATTTTATGCTTATATATTATCTCGTATATATACCACGTCTTGTAAGTTGAAAATCTTCAATTTTTTCCACATACTACAAGATAATGCTTGTTCCTGATGGAAAATACCGGATGACGTCCACTGTCGTGCCATGTACTAATATTTGGACTAAATAGTACAGGGAGTTAAAATTAGTATGAATTTCAATATAAAATTATTCTTTCGGTAAATTTATTAATCTCTCTTTTCAACTGTTTTAGTTTTTAGTTAAGATAAAAAAATTGAAAAATGGCAAAATGGAGGGAAAATTCAAAAGGTGGGGTTGAGATGCGAAGTTGGTGTCCGAGTGGATCGAGGTCCCGATAGCTCAAGTGGTAGAGCAGCGGCGTATCAAGCCGAAGATCGTGGGTTCGAATCCCGCTCGTGCCATTGACTTTTTTTATCTCAACTAAAAACCTTAATTAATTGTAGTATATTAATTCAAGTGGACCACGAAATGAGTGAATTTATTTTAGTTTTTTATTTGTGTACGTTTCGAAAATTCAGTAAGTTTCCTCTTCAGCTTAAAAGCCTTATACAAACATTTATTTATCTATAGTTTTGCGTAATTTTCCATTATTAATTTTTTTCTGCCTCTTCTTTGCTATTCTGGTGGTTGTGGATTGAAATCCCGGCAAAACCCATGGAATGTTAATTAGTAATAAAATGTAAAATGTATTGTAAAGTGGTATGACCTCTTGTCCAAAATTAAATGAACTCAGTATAAAAATTACTTTTCCTTTCCTGTAACTCAGGAGTAATGTTCTCTTCGTAGTTATCAGGGATGAGGTCAAAGAAAATATTTTAAATTCTTCTAGCTTCTGACTAAAAATCCGTAATTACAAAATCCTGTGTCTAGTTCTTGATTTGGTGTTAAATTGGCCAAAATTAAAATGTATAATATATTATTTTGTAGAGCCCTGAGTTTCGAAAGCTAGGCGAAGATTTAAAATGAAAATTATTTTCTTTGATCACATCCCTGATAAAAACCAAGACAACATTATCTGCATAACTTGACCTCTTGGATAAATCTATAAAACATCCAACGAGTAGTTAAGCTATCATTCAAAAGTTCATAATTTCCCTGTCGTCATAAACCTAATGAAAAATTATGATTAGCTATTTATTATAATGATGATAAAATATACAGGGTGTTCTAATTTTGATTCAAAATCCTGTTCTATCGAAAATTAATGACCTAAAATTTAATCCGTCAAGATATGTGTTTTGTATGAGTGAGTGTATTTATTAGCGTGAATGGGGAGGGGCTGATGTGGAATAGCATCCCCATCGCCCCTGGAGCTGTGGACGGGTCGATGGCGGAATATTTATATTAATAATATTTTAGAAGTACCCCATCGACCTCAATTGGATTGGTTTGTTATTGTGTGCAATTTGATGGAGGAATATTGAGTACTCTATCCACCAAATAGAATGAATGCAATGTATACAGGTGTGAATGTATTTATTTGTGTGAATGTGCGTTGCAATATTTCGCATGCGTTCGGGGATGGTAATGACCAAGCTGTCGGATGTCCCTTAAAAAAAAAACGAAAGAAAAGCAAATGGTATCCCTTATATTTCATTATTTTTCTTAAAAAATGATTATCTTAGAAAAACTAAATTTAATTAATTAACCGATAAATATATAGATAGTTTTGGGACGGGTTCTGCCGATTTTCCTTGTATTTTGAAACAGAGGAGGGGCAAAATAGTTCATTATTTTATGGTTCGATTAAGATTTTTTGTTTGCATTCCTCCACGTGTCTAATATCAGCAATTTGAGAGTTTTACGAAGGTTTTTTCAGGATCTATGATTTTTTAGATCCTGGCTCATGGTGCGGATAGTTTTTTGTTGTTCACCGAATACGGCGTTATTTGATACTTGTCGGCCTACTTTGATCTAACCGTCTAACAAGCCGCCGGTCGAAAGGAGGCGAAAACCGCCTATAATCATTTGACTATCGCACCGTTTCGAAATGGATTACGACCGCGGCGTTATGACAATGCGCCCAAGTTTCGAAAGCCGGATTGACATTCATGCGACAGATCCACAGCGGCTCAGGCTGATTAGAGGCCGATGAAGTCTTAGGACAAAAAGGGACCAAATTGGAGAAATATTTTTCATTGAAGAGACCGGTGGAGCGGCTCTCTTCAAGGCGGAAAAGAAGCGGAGAAGTGAATGAATGGAGGGGAAGACCGCACCCATGGCCCGCTATAGACTTGTCAATGCACTGTAATTATATATTGTTCTATGTTATTAGAGGGATTCTCTTGGTACAACAATAAGTTTTGGGCGGTGACCCACCTTAAGAGATTCTCGAGATATGCCCACACGGCCTGGGGACTCCATTTAAATAAATATTTGGGAATACGATCGCTCTTCAACCGTCGATAATTGTTTACCATATTGTTTCCGTGAAAAGGTAAACCCTTTTGTTCAAACCTAAACGTTAAAAATGAATTTATACGGTGACACATATACTGATGGACAAACTGACAACAACACATGGGACAAACTTAAAAATAAAATTCTGAATGCAATCTGGAACTCGTAGCTTGATATCTCACGAACACTCTGGATCAAGATCTGGTCTTGAAGAAGAAACAAAGTCAGTTGTTAATGCCAAGTCTTCGACCTATTTTAATGTCATAATCAGGGCGAAACAATTTTAAATCTGTCAATATATTTTTAAGAGGCTGAGATGGAAAGAAAGAAATAGAGAGGGATAGAGAAAAATAGAGAAAGAGAGAGTGAGAAAAGCCGTGGAAAAGCAAAGAACATGCAGAAACAAAAACATTGCAGGACCCAAGAAGAAATACAGACATAGAGAGATACCTAGTAGAAACAAAAAAGTGTGTGTCTGTGAGAGGGAGAGAGAGAGAATGAGAAGGGGATAAGACTTTGGCAGTGATTTCTTGGCTAAAAATTAGGCATCGTGAGAAGAATGTAAACAGCAAGACAAAAGAGGTTGAGATGGGAAGAAAGAAATAGAGAGAGAGAGAGAGAGAGAGAGAGAGAGAGAGAGAAAGAGACGGAGAGAGAGATACAAACAGACAGATAGAGTAAATAGAAAAAGAGAGAGTGAGAAAAGCAGTAGAAAGGCTAAAAAATACATACAGAAACAAAAAGTTTACAGGAAACAGAGAGGAAAGTAAGTAGAAGTAGAAAGGAAGTACAAAAAAAGTGTGTGTGTGTGTGTGTGTGTGTGTGTGTGAGAGAGAGAGAGAGAGAGAAACAGAGAGAGAGAGAGAGAGAGAGTAGTGAATGAGAGAGAGACAGACAGACAGGCAGAGAGTAAGAGTAAGAGAGAGTAGCGTGAGGAGGCGATTAAAAAATAAAAGAATTGGATAGAAGGTAAAAAGAATGAGAGAAGGTGAAAGACATAACTACCTACGAACACCCTGGATCAAGGTGTGCTCTTGAAGAAAGCAAATTCAAGGTACTGCCAACCTTTTGACATATTTTAAGGTCATCATTAGGGAAAAACAACTTTAAATACATCTACAGATTGGCATGTTTAAGTTTTTACAGGCGATCTCAAATTTCCTTGAAGACCAACTCAGTCCCAACATTGCCAAATATTGTAACAGTATTGCCTTAAAATAGGTAGAAAGCTTGGCAATAACAACTGAATTTGCTTTCTTCAAGAGCACACCTTGATCCAGGGTGTTCGTAGCCTAGCGTCTTTCACCTTCTCTCATCCATTTTAACTTCTATCCAATTCTTTTATTCATTGTTCAAAACTCTACCTTGATCCAGTGTGCGTGAGTGAAAAAATGGTCAATATTTCTAATCTATGATATCTAGTGGGTAAACAGGCATACTGCTACCTTCAATAGTAGCTTATGTGCTCTACCTAGTCTCAGATCATTGAGTAAAGCAGTATTAATCAATTGTGCTAGTTCTCCATGAGGTCCATTGGGTGATAGAGAAATTTATTTTGGTCTTTTCATAACATGCTGAACCAATTTGGCCAGTTTCGTGTCATACCCCTATTGTCGCAATGACCAGACGAAAACCAACCTAAGTTCACATATTTCTTTTCTTCAAAATGTAAACTCAATTTATTTATATCTCCTTTTGACTGTTTTATTTATTTGTTAAATAAACTCTTGTCTTTACGTACAACAGACTCCCCTCGGGCTTTTTACGGTGGTGTGAACGGAAGAAAATACATGACGTGTCACTTTACGGCCGTTTATACGTTTCGACCCCTTTGTCTTTTAACCCTTTTGAATATTACAAGGACGGGGACGAAGAAGTAAACGGCTAGAAACGATCAGATGCTGGTATGCTCGATTTTTTAAATATTATTTCAGTTTAAACCTTGTGATGAATATCAAACTAAAAAAATAAAATAAATAAGAAAAAGACCAAATCGTGTTCCAGAACCCTTGGAGAAATAAAAATAAAAATTGCCTGCGAAAGAGACGAAAAAAGACATACGGTTTTATCGGGAAAATAAAGTTCTAGGATGGTCCATGATCCTACAAAAGGGATTTTCAAATATTGAGCCTTCTTTTGCGCCGAAACATAAAAAAAACAAAAGAGGTATTTTTTGATTTGAAAAATTGAAGTAGAGTAGAATTTAGTGTATTTGTTATACGTGAAGTAACGTAGTACAAAAAATTAATTGAGAATATATATTTTTTAATACCTCATCTTAATTTTTCCGTCGTCCATAAATTGTTAAATTAAGGAAGAATTAGCCCTTACAACCTAGCCACGATTGATTGATGAACGGGCACAAACCACCCTGGAAGATCGTAACGACCCAATGTTGGTACATCCATCGGCAGGCCTTAGGGCGAAATCTAACATGTAATAATATCTTATACCTTAAATCCTTTTGGTAGTTTGGTTTTTTAAGGTCATTACGGTCTATCATTCGATCACTCGAGTTTCGACACTCTCTCTCACTCTCTACCTATTTCTCTATCTCTATCATGACCACATAATTGGAATGAATGAACGTTAATTACGTATAACACCTCATTTGCGATAAAATACATCTATTATGGATTATTTGTCTGAAGCAAACAAACTTGATATACAAACAGTACGATACATTTGTGAAAAATAATATGTTAAGTTACGATAAATTATAGGCCAGAAACCCTGTTATGGATGTACACCATGATAGTAAGACCTTTACTTAATACGGAGCTGTAGCCTGGGCTGATAAAGCGGAACAAACAACGAAAACGAAAGAACTCTCAAAAATACAAAGACTTGCATGCATCTGCATAACGGGAGCAATGAGAACATGTCCTACAATTAGCATGGAAAAGATATTGGGACTAATCCCCCTACATCACATTGAAATGGAGAGACAGAAACAAACTGTGGAAAAACCATCCTTCACTCATGGCTCCAAGAGACGACATGAACAGGAGGTTTGAATTTAACCATAAATTCCGAATACATCTGGGCACCAAAAAGGAATGGGAAAGAGAGGGAAATAACTCCCTCAAAAATGGCACCATCCTTTGGTACACAGATGGATCTAGAACACAGGAAGGTACGGGGGCAGGAGTGTTCGGACCCGGAACCAAATACTCAGAACCCATGGGAAAGCACACCAGTATCTTCCAAGCTGAAATGCATGCAATTGAAAGATGTATCCAATTCAATCTAAATAAAGGATACAAAAACAAGAATATAGCTATCATGTCAGATAGCCAAGCGGCCATCAAAGCACTAAGCTCAAATACCATTAGTTCAAGGATGGTGCTGAACTGCAAAACCAAATTAAATATATTAGGCTCGCAGAATAAAGTCAGCCTCTGCTGGGTCCCGGGACACATGGGAGTAGAAGGCAACGAGAAAGCGGACACCCTGGCAAGAAAAGGGGCTGCCACACCGATAATAGGACCTGAACCCTTCTGTGGAATAGGAACACACACTATTAACGAATACCTCAGACAGAAGGACAAAAAGAAAATGAGCAAACTTTGGAATTCACTTATTGGACATAGACAATCCAAGAATCTTCTAACCAACTTTGGCAAGAAAGAAATCACAGAATGTGTCAAAGGAAGCAGGAACAGACTGCGAATCCTAACAGGATTCCTGACAGGACACTAGATTAAATGGACATCTAAAGAAAATTGGAATAATCCAAGATGGCACATGCAGATTCTGCAAAGAAGCAGAAGAGACACCAACACACTTACTAACAAACTGCGGAGCTACACTAGCCCGCAGGAGGAAGTGTTTTGAGATGTACAATGTGACCATAGAAGAACTACAACCACTGAAACCGGGCCTATTAATCAAGTTTCTTGATGAAATAGGACTCACCGATGTACTTTAGGCAAAGCACAGGGGATAAAATAGCCCTTAAAGGGCGCAGTATACCATACCCTGAATCATTATATCTATCTATCTATCTACGATAAATTACACAAAATGATTATCATATCAACAATGTTTAAAATTAAACACACTAAGCAATCGAACTGTCTATTTGTTAAATATAAGAGAAAATATATTAAGACAAAACAATATATTCGAAATTCCAATTCATAGAACTAAAACATACTCCAACTCTTTTTTAATTAACAGCATAAAGATGTTTAATAATGTTCCAAACATTATTTCCTCTGAGAGAAGTTGAAAATAATTAAAAACATCGCAGAAAAGAAACACTTTGAGTGAGTAGAAATACTTTGATTGAGTATAAAAAATATTTTCTGCCTTGTATAAATTCCCTTTTTCCCACATCCTACATGTATTTGTTAAATTTAAATAATGTTTGTATATCTCAGGGTCTGAAAATGATCTCAATAAAGATCGAAACGTTCGCACGATAAAGGAAATGTTTTTCTGAAACCTATATCACACCAGACCGTATCTCACGATTTCTGAATAATCATTAAAAACATCATAAAATCATGGAAACATAAGTATTCTCTAAATAACGATAATCATAACGAAAATGAAAAACTAAATGGTAAATTAATTTAAAGTCATGGCTAACTATAAACAATTCTTGTTCAAGGTTTGATTGTTTTCCTTTTGTTTTTCAGTTGATTGTTAGTTCAAGTCTTTTTTTACATAAGTAAATTCATATTATCTTATAAATTCATAAACCAAAAAAAAATTTCTAACGTGAAATATTTAATAAAACAATCTGTAAAATTTTCATCTTGTATTCTATTTTTAAAAGAAATTATAAAGACTAAGTGCGTCTGCATAAATTTTAATATGGTGTACAACATAACTCATGTTATCTGGAAAAAAGTCCAAAAGACCTAACTTCGCGCGGTTAAATAAAACGTTTGATCTCTCTCTCTCTCTCTCTCTCTCTCTCTCTCTCTCTCTCTCTATCTCTCTCCACTCTCTCTCTCTACTCTCTCTCTCTCTCTCTCTCTCTCTCTCTCTCTCTCTCTCTCTCTCTCTCTCTCTCTCTCTCTCTCTCTCTCTCTCTCTCTCTCTCTCAATCTCAATCTATCTATCTATCTATCTCCCTCTCTCCCTCTCCCTCTCACTCAATCACTTTCTCTCTATTCTATCATGATTAGGTAACTCGAATAAATGAACATTAATTATGTATTTTCTTGTTTCAAAGTACACCCTGTTCAGTACTACATCAGGGAAAACAGTTTAAAAAAAAACATTTAGAATCAAAATTAAAAAAGTTTAATAATTTCATTCAAAATTTGTTTAAGTATTTTTTTTACTTTTCCTTTTTAACCAATCATTCAACCACTGTATTTCTTGGTCAATTCCTTCATCTTTGAACAAAGTAATTAAAATAGCAATCGCATCACTAAAAAGGATATTAAGTGGAGTATGTTTTCTGAAATTTACTGGTCTCCAAATTTGAAATTAGTAGTTTAGAATTACCATAGTAAGTTTTTAACTTTGAAAAAAAATTATTTTCTAAAGTTCTCATTATTAAAACGCTTATTTCACTAACGTTTACAAGTTTGAAATTGATTACATCTTAAAGAAAATTTAACGCTTTTTTGAAAGGTCTTAACGGTTTTGTACAAAACTGTTTAGTTTTGGAGTTATCATCGTTTATTTGAAGCAAGGTCCTGAAATCTTAAAAAATCAGAAAAAGTAGAATAACTCCTCAACTGTTGAGATTCAGACCATAGATAATTAAGACTTTTTGGTTCCATTTTGAATGTAGAATCTGCTGGCAAAGTTTGTAGCACGAGTAGCCGACCACTATGTATATATGAGGAGATGAGATAGTTGAAAACAATGGCAGCAGTTTTTAACTGGATTTACCTTTTTCCTTTAAACGTTGGAATAATTAGTATCTATTGTCAACTTGATAATTAAACCTACTATTGCTATTAATTATATCATTTGTCGCCGAGTATCGAATAGATTACACGACATTTGAAAAATGGCAAAAAGGAGGGAAAATTCAAAAGGTGAGGTTGAGATGGGAAGTCCGAGTGATCGGAGACACGATGGCTCAAGTTGTAGAGCAGCGGCGTATTTAGACGAAGGTCGTGGGTTCGAATCCCGCTGGTGACACTGACTTTTTCATCTCAACGAAAAACTTAATTAAACATTAATTAATTGAAAATAATTTATTTGGTCAATCGGACCACGAAACCTAATAGATTGCTATCAATGCTGGCAGAATATGCAAACTAGGAGCTATTTTCTGTTTCTAATATAAGGAGGAAGTGAAAATAATATTAGGTCGTGGAATTTTCACTATTCTTTGATTGATACTGAATCATCTTTTGCATTATTTACCCAATCAAACAACGCGCATAAACATGTAGAACGGGTTCGAAAAAAGGCCAACATAATCGCGGATAAATGTTCGACAAAATGCGCTGATATTTTTAGACGGAAATTCAAATCGGCACAGCGCACGCATGAGAGGGAAAAAAGGAATCACCGAGGGTGTTGTGCTGGTTGAAAAATAAAGGATATTTTAAATAAAGTTTTTCCCAGTCGGAGGATGGAGGGATCCGTGCCCCGAGGCATAATGCCCCGATTCGGCTTGCTTTGCGAGCTTTACGTTTTATTATCTGCGATATTTCCATAGCGAATCTCGCCTACACACTTCCCATATCCCCAATTTTATCCTTGCGGTGCCCTACGCTTTAATGGCAACCGTCAATGAATACCAATTTCGGCGGTACGCCTTGGCGAAGCGCAATTAAACCATCCATTGTCACGCTATAAAAAAAGATTTATACGTTTAATAGCAAAAAAAGCCTTAAAAACAGCTACGCCGAAGGGGGGAAAATTATGAAAAGTTTAAGGTTAAACCCGACAGAAATAGCAATTTTACTATTTCCTCTGCTACCAAAACCGTCTCGGTTAATTTCTCCATCTTTTGTCAAAACCAACCTTCAAGGATAATATTTCACCCCTCATCTCTACTATTATTGTTATCAAACTTATTCGTTTTGAGCTGTACACGGGAAGGGAGGTAATTTAAATAAAGCAGGGTGGACTTTTCGAAGGGGTCGAGGACAATGGACCACTCACGGCAACCCTTCTTTTTCCGTTCTTGCGTCTTGTTAGCGATTGGTAAGGCAAAGAACTATCTCGGCCTGTTAGGGGTGAATCGTGCAAATAAAATATAAGGAAATACGATAAGCAGGGTCTTAAACGGAAGCATTTAATTATGAAATTTCATCATGACACCTGAGGGGGTGATGGACTTTAGCTTGCCCATTTCCGTTCATTTTAGTCTTCTTTCATCGATGGTGAAACATCAAACAGACCTAAATGATCGTAAAAGTCCAAACTACAAAAAATATTTCATTATTAAGAATTAGAAGATGCACGTGTAAGATTTTTCCCAAAGGGTGATGTAGCTGTCGTTACGTCGTTTCAATTCATCTGCCTTGTTTTGGTCGATGTCGAAATGCCAAAACTAATAGGCTGACCAAATTAAACGACAAAACTGCAAAAAAGGATTTACGCCATTGAGAATCAGTAGAAGCTGGAGTGCGATTTGTTTTTACGTTTGTTATGTGATGTAGTTGTGGTCTGGTCGTTTCCGATCAGCTGCCTTGGTTGGTGGAGAAATGATGAAACTCGATTGCCAGACCAAAATGGTCGTAAAGGACCAAACTACAAATAGGGTTTAAGCAATCAGAAGAAATAGTAAGTTTTATTAGGTTTCGTGGCCCGCTTGACCAAATAATTTTTTTCAATTAATTAAGGTTTGGGTTGAGATAAAAAATTTTAAATAAATTTTAAATTTTTATCTCAACCCAAACCTTAATTAATTGAAAATAATTTATTCGGTCAAGCGGACCACAAAACCTAATAAAATGTAGTAAGCAAAATCAAGTATACTTCACTAAAGCTCTTCGTGTCCATTTCATTTGTCGCCGAGAAGCAAATAGATTACACGACATTTGAAAAATGGCAAAAAGGAGGGAAAAGGTGGGGTTTAGATGGGAAGTTGGTGTCCGAGTGGATCGAACGATAGCTCAAGTGGTAGAGCAGTGGCGTATTTAGCCGAAGGTCGTGGGTTCGAATCCCGCTTGTAACATTGCCTTTTTTATCTCAACCCAAACCTTAATTAATTGAAAATAAATAGGAAGATTTCTCTTTACATTCAGGGTGATGCAACTCTTGTTTCGTCGTTTCCGATCATCACTCTTGTTTGGTTTGCTGTCGAAACGCCAAAGTTCAACGGACAGACCAAACTTTAAGCTCTGGGTATAATGAATCCAGAAGATATAATGATAATTAGCTTTACGTGGGTTTTGTCTAATCGAAAAATTCGTGTGAATAGGTCGATCACACAAATTCACTACTGAAGATGACAAAATGCGTTTCATTGACTACAATAGAGGATTGTTTAAGAAGGATCACCAAAACCGATCAAACTACAAAAATTCCACGGTTTGAATACACCTTGGTTATGCTAGCCTAAAAAATTATCCATTCATTTTCAATAAATTACAAACTATTAGAAACTATGAAGTACTTGTTATATTTAAACTAACAAATAAACTATCTGTTAATTGTCAGGTAAATCTCATAAAAAAAAAGAAATAAGGTTTTATAGAAGTGAAAACCTAGTGTCCTGTAAAGGTCCTTTCTTCCTTACATCAGATCTGCTTCTAGCCCCTAGCCCAGACTTGTATTATTGCTAAAATGTTCAAGTTTTGTGATAAAAGTGAAGGTGAGGGGTTGGAGCAGGGTTGATTGGTATCCTCGGCGGGGGTTAGACCTTCTTCGGAGTCACCTCACGTCCGACGTCTCTCTCCGGTCGATATCCACAGTCTGCCGGGGATAAACATGGAACCCATCTCCACTCCCGTTCCATTCACTTCGCCCCGCTTAAACTAATCATATCCAATCACTCAGTGCCTGCTTAGTACGCTTAGGCCGGTGACTTGTCGCCCTGGAGCTAAGTCCGAAACGAATCCGCTGAGGTATCAGATCACCGGCAAAAATAGAACGAAAAAAGTCATACTTGACCCTAAAATGAAATAATCACTCCCTAATTTACATTTTATGTTTAAGTATCAAATTTCAAAGCGTAATTGGCACAGAAACTGCTCATTTGGTAGGGAAAAATAACAAACTGGTTTGTGAGTTACTATCTTCATATTATTTCTCTTCTCTACTTTTCTCTCTCACTCACTCGATCTCTCATCTCTCTCTCTCTCTCTTTGCTTTTTTTCAACCCTCTGTCAATCTGTTTCTCTATTTCTCACCCTCTCCTTCTCTCTCTCCCACTTCCTCTCTTTCTTTCTCTCCCACCTCTCTCCCTCTGTCTCTATTTCCCACTCACTCACCTCTCTCTTTTTTTTTTGCTTTTTTCAATTATCTCTCAATCTGTTTCTATATTTCTCACTCTCTCTCTCCACCGCTCTTTCACTCACTTACTCACTTTCTCATCTCTCCATCTTTTTTCTTCTTTCAGTCCTCTATCAATCTGTTTCTTTATTTCTCACCCTCTCCCATTCCCTCTCCCTCTATATATATTTCTCTTTTTTTTGCTCTCTCTCCCTCTCCGTCCCATTCCCTCTCCCATGCTCTCACTCTCTCACCACTTATTTTCTCTCAGCTTGTCTCTATATCACACAATCCAGTCTTTATCAATTTATCTATACATTAATTATCTAGTCTTGCTCGGTCTCTGTCGCGTTCTCAGTTCTATATTCCTTCGTCCCCTTTCTCCCATTTAGTTTTCAGCTCTCCCTCTATTTTTCTCTTTCTCTCTTTATTTATATTTGTGCCACTCTCTATATCAATCTCTCTTGTTCACTCCCATCTTTATTTTTAAGATTATATTTATCTTTTGAATATTTCATTTTGCTCAGACTTTGTTGTGCTCTATTTACATCCGACTTACTCTCACACTCTTTATCTTTTTATCAATCTATCAGTCTCTCGCTTTCACTCCCTCTCTCTCTCTCTCTTTCTCTCTCTCTCTCTCTCTCTCTCTCTCTCTCTCTCTCTCTCTCTCTCTCTCTCTCTCAATTTTCTGCTATTTTGTTTTTTAATTTAATAGTTTTTTCTCTACCATGTACTACTTGATATATATACAGGGAGTTCGGCTACTCTTGACTGACCATAGTTCTACATTCAAAATGGAACCAAAAAGTCCTAATTAGCTATGGTCCGAATCTCAGCAGTTGCGGAGTTATTCCACTTTTTCTGATATTTTAAGATTTGACGACCTTGCTTCAAATAAATAATGATTACTTCAAAACTAAAAGGTTTTGGATAAATCAGTTGATACCATTAAAATTGAAGTTAAATTACCAACAAGATGACATCAATACTAAACTTGTAGACGTTGGTAAAATAAGCGTTTTAGTAGTCAGAACTTAAATATATAATAGAAAAATTTATATATATATTTTTTTTAAAACTTACTATTGGTGATTCTAAAATACTATTTCCAAACCTAGAAACCAGCAAATTTCAGAAATCGTACTCAATTTTATATCCTTTTTAGTGGTGCAACTACTTTTTTAATTACTTTTTTCAAAGATGAAGAAATTTATCAAGGAAAAGAAAAAACTGTGGTTGAAGGATTGGTGAGGTGGAAAATAAATAAAAAATACTTAAAGAAATTTTGAATGAAATTATTAACTTTTTTTTAGATTTTGATTCTAAAGGTTTTAAATTGTTACCTACTTGAAAGTGGTTGTAATGTACTTCAAATTATTAAAAAAAAATATTTTTCACTTTTTTAATTTTTTTCTGTTATGCATCTACTTCAAAATTTTATGTTTATTCACAATTTTTTCCTATTTAATTGTAATTATTGTAAGTTGAAATCTTGTATTGTTTATAACACAGTTAAGTTAGGTATATTGTAAATTACACACTGCATGTTAAATTTTGTAATAGTGATTAAAGCTAAAAAAATAAATTCACTAGTTTTCGTGGTCCGCTTGACCAAATAATATCTTTCAATTAATTAACTGTATTTAAGGTATTGGCTAAGATAAAAAAGTGAGTGTCACGAGCGGGATTCGAACCCACGACCTTCGGCTAAATACTCCTCTGCTCTAACACTTGAGCTATCGTGACTTCGAACCACTCAGACACTGACTTCCCATCTCAACCTCACCTTTTTGAATTTTTCCCTCCTTTTTGCCATTTTTCGTTCGAAGTCACGATAACTGAAGTGGTTATTTAGCTGAAGGTCGTGGGTTCGAATCCCGCTTGTGACACTGAATTTTTTATCTCAACTAATACCTTAAATACAGATTAATTAACTAAAAAATAAGTATATATTCGATAATCATTTGTTTGTTTATTTTTGTAAAACCGAACTATTGACTGTTAAAATGGTCAATATGACCTAAATGTGCGAGTATTATAAATAAAGCGTTTCAATTCAATTCTCTCTCTCTCTCACTCTCTCTCTCTCTCTCTCCCTCTGTCTCATTCTCTCTCTCTCTCTCTCTCTCTCTCTCTCCCTCTCTCTCTCTCTTTTCCTTTCGTGCATTCCTCAAATTCGTTGTAATGATATGAGTCAATTTAACGACAGAAGAAAACAAGAGCGTTAAAGACGTCGAAAACAGGGAGTCAAAGAGACGTTAATAAGTTCTAACCGATTGGGCAAACAAGACGTTTTACACCGCCAAAACACGGCTTAGACGAGGACTTCTGAGCATTTTTGATACCTGAACGAACAGAAGCAGTGGATAAACCTTTCGCTTACGCGCACGTGTTTGCTAAATTAAATGAATACAAAAAATGCCTATTATAAATGCATTCATTAAAAGATGCTGATTCCTATTGTTGATCTTGAATTAATTAATTTGTTTTACGAATAATTTATAAGTGAGTGTAAGTCATCAGCGAAAGATGTCAAAACAAAACCAATATTTTCTGAATGAATTATATTGTTTTGTTTCTTTTAAATTCCGAGTTATCTCTGACACCTAAGTGGGATACATTTTAATAACGGGCACGTCTCGTAGATGGCAATCTCATCTCTGAATATACACCGGCTACTTCCTCAGGGCGTTCAATACAATTAAGGCGGTGCGGGTCTGTCCGTACCCGATTGATTTATGCCTTTTTTAGAATTAACCGTAAGCGACGTCCACCCCGTGAAAATTCTAGAAGCTGGACCACGGGATGATTGGAAGGTGATTTTTCCCGTAGGGGAACGATTCAAAATTGTTTTCCATGCGCAGATCGCCTTTCTGAGAAATGACTTCTTGTCAAAACTTGAAAACGCATGAGAAGAAAGTTGTAAAAGCGAGGGGGTCGTGAAAGTGTTGAAACGGGCGTATAACTCCTTATCGGGCCGGGTACTCTTCGGAAATGTCTTTTGGTTAATTGCTTTTAATTAGCAAGGAGTTTCGGACTGTAACACGCTCATTAGTGCCGAACACAAGGGCGCTTACACTCCCTGAACTTAATCTCGGCGCTTTTTAATAGGTTGAGAAAAAAACAAAAAACAACGGTCATCTAATGATACAGAACAGCGTAGAGGATTTTAAGCTTCTGAATTGAACCGGATTAGGGGCAGTCGTTTTCAAAACCTACTAGATAGGCGACATCATTCAGCTTTTAACTTGAAAATTTATTTTAGTAATATTTTCTTATTGGCTGATAAAATCTTACACCTTTTAGCTATAGTGAAACATTTCTTTATATATATCTTCTATAGAATCATTAAGGATTCATTTAAAACCAAACCCAATTTGATATTGGACGTCTCTTTAGCTAGAATGAAATTTGAACTGATAATTCAAGATTACATCATCATCATCAGTGGTCCATGTGTGCAACCGTTCGGCCTAATTTAGAATGAAAACATTAATAAACAGTATGAGCGCCAGAAGGCCAGTCGGTACGGCTTAAAGGTTCTTTCGGATTGAACTTGAATCTACGGTTTGCTAAAGTAAATGTTTTTTTTTACTCTATTTCTTAGAAATCTTAAAGCTTCAAGAAGAAAATGATCCTGAGCATAGGTTTTGCTTGAAAATATCATTTAAACTGAAGCTTCGTGACTCGCCCTGCTTATAACCCAGATGTTGCATCATAGGCCTCTTGACACTTGTAAAAACGGACAATTTCAAACTAGCAGTATGTAAAACATTAAACGCCTCTAAAGTAAAGATTTGGTGCCGACATCCAATTTCTACATTGAGAACTTTAGAATCAGGTGGAGGCTTGAACTGAATATTCATGCCTCGCCCTGCTTACAGCCCTGACGTTGTGATCCAGTCTAACTCTCGCCAAAGACATTCATTTTTTTTAAAGGATGACAATTTCTAACTAGGAATATATGTTAAATTAAAAACTCCTTCTAAACTGACAGTTTGGCATCGTCACCATATTCAGGTTTTGGCTGTAAGTCGGGTATGGCTTATACCTTGAGCAAGTCATTTAATGTACCATTACTAAAAAAAAACACGTATCACCGTGTGAATATAACCGATGAAAGACGTTTTTAATAGACAACACTAAATATACAACTTTTATGGTAAAATAAGAAATTTTACCTAAAAAACCGAAAGTTTGGTATCATTCCAATTTTCTATATGGCTGAGTCCATTATGGGTTTTTTATTGGAGAGGAACATTCAAATAATAGTATTATATACTTTTTCAAATATTAAAAAGTGCAGGAAGATTGTATAAACTTATCGAAATTTGCGGAATTGGCATCGTGCCTCTCCCTGTTTATAACCCTGACGTTGCACCATCTTAACAATCGGCAATGGAAAACTGTTTTTTTTTTAACTATACGACGTTTTCTATATAAAACTAAGTATAAACGTATACAAAACTAAGAAGTTTTTCTTTACAAACTGAAAATTTGGCTTGATCACCAAACCTCTACACTGCTGTGAGTCGGGTATGGAGTAGATACGAAAGAACACAGCTGTAACAAATTATAATTGTTCAATCACAACAAAAAATAAATGTTTAATCAATAACAATAAATGTTCAATCACAATCCCTAAAAAATCAGTAAGACGGAGTAAATATTCTAATTTGAAGAAATGAAAGCATGCCTAGGCCTGCTTATATCCCTGACGTTACACCTTCTGACTATTACCAATAGACATTTTCATTTATTATTACTATTTTACTTTCTACACTATATATATGTAAAACTAAAAAAAAGTTGTTTTATAAACTGAAAACGGGGTATAATCAACAAATTTCTGCAAGATTGTATAAATATCTGCATATGCTACAAATATGTCAAAAGATATTTTTTTTCATCCGATAAACCGAAAGCTATATTTTGAAGAGCACAAGTCGTGTGAGTGTTTTATGTTGTTCTAATGTGCAAACATTACATACCAGTACGATTGTGTAAGTAGTATAAATATACGCGTTTTTAATAGAGAAATGTGCAGAAAATGAGTCATGTCTCGCCTTGCTTATAACTCTTAGATCGCGACGCCACCCACCTTACTGCTACCAATAGACACGTTTTCATGCACAATCATAAAAACCGACATGATTGTATAGATATTGTAAATGTTTATTGGAGAAAATTGTGGAAATCGATTCACGCCACCACCTGCTAATAACTCTGACAACTTGAACTGTCCCAATATATGTACCTATTTTGTATAGTCCTTTTGCAACAACCTAGTGCGGCGAGCATGCCACGCCCTTCTTATAACTCTGACAACTTATACTGAAACTGTATATGTATATTTTTACAGAGATGAAGGCCTAATATGTGCGTTTTTATAGCTAGCACAAAGTTATAATATAAAAAATGCCAACCGGAAAAAGTCGAGTTGTACCTCGCCCTGCTTATAACCCTTAGATCGCGCCGTCACCTGACTACTGCCAATAGAACACGTTTTATGAACAGACGATTCTTTCCACACTAATATGTAAATCTAAGTATCACCCGATAAATCGAAAGTTTTGTATCGTCATCAAACCTCACTATGAATGTATGTCGGGTATTTTATATCTCATAAAGCACAAGGGCTATGACTGTTTGATATGTTGTTATATGCACAATCATAAAACAAACCGACATGATTGTGTAGATATTGTAAATGTTTATTGGAGAAAATTGTAGAAACTGATTCATCGATCTGATTATTTATTATAACTTATTTTTATATGTACCTCTTTTGTATAGTCCTTTTGCAACAACCTAGTGTGTCGAGCATGTTGTTTTTTTACGTGTGTTTGTGTGCCTAGCATATAGATAAAATATAAAAAATGCAAACCGGAAAAATTGCGTCGTGCCTCGCCCTGCTTATAACCCTCACATCGCCCCATTTGATCACGGCTTTTAAAATATGACTCATTCTATAGTTAGGCATTCGCAGCATAATTAATTCCCGGGTTCCTATTCGCAAAATTTGGGTCATGCCTCGCCCTCCTTATACCCCTCACATCGCCCCATAAGAGTATTCGCATTTGAGTACGGTTTTTTTTTCTTTTACGAGGGTTCGCAACAGCAGAGATCATATAAACCCTCAGGGTGCCGGTGTTTTTGAAAAAAAGCCCATTTGTATGTATGTCGGATTCGAATGCAGGGCCGCTGGATTCGAACCCGGGACCTTTACCTTACAGTGATGAGCGCCGTGTCAAAGACTAAACCTTGCGGCCACCGACGCCCCAGCTGTGGGTTCTTTGATGTCATTTTTGAAACGAGAGTTCTGCATGGTCATGAAAAAATTTGGGCCTTTATGACTGACCATACTGGACTCTGAGTACATAATTTTTGGTACAAAACGTCTAAATTGTTGACAGTAGGATAAGAAATAAAAGTTTGATATGACCTCTGCTGTTGCGAACCCTCGTAAACAAAACCAAAAAAATTCCACCAACACTTTATATCGTCTAGAATTATCACAAAGGACCAATTTCGGGCGCATGTTATGACAATTAAAAATGAATCATAGTTTGGCGCAAGAAAGGAAGATGAGGATTCCATATTTTTCCACATATGGGTGTCAACGCTCCCTAGAGTACGGTTTTTAAATGTTGACTTTCTATAGTTAGGCAATCGCAGTATAAAAATTCCCGGGTTCCTATTCGCAAAAATTGGGTCGTGCCTCACCCTGCTTATAACCCTCACATCGCCCTATCAGAGTATTCCCATTTAAATACGGTTTTTAAATGATGACTTTCTATAGTTAGGCATTGGCAGTATAAAAAGTCCCGGGTTCCTATTCGCAAAAATTGAGTTGAGCCTCGCCCTTCTTATAACCCATACATCGCCCCATCTGACTATTGACATTGGAACACGGTTTATAATAGACGACTCTCTGTGCAGCCAAACATTAACAACATAAACAAATACTGCAAATTCGGAAAAAAATCGAGGCATGCCTCGCCCTGCTTATAACCCAAGTTTTTATAGCCAGGCATTAATAGAAAATTATATGCTACTTGTTATACTGACATCGGTATACGGAAAACCCCTTTCCAAAGTAGGTACAATAAAAATAAGACATCTTGCCAATTTTGGTGTGGTATTTTCATTCAATGCCTAGGTTGTTTTTAAGTATTCTTACATTTCGTAAAAAAAGAGCTAAAGTCAAATTGTACGTTTTATAATTTTTTTCCAGCATTAGAAATCCATTAGGAGGCCCGTTTCGCCGGTTAGAGCCACCCGGTGAATATTCTTTCTCCTTCTTCCGTTCTGATTAACGGGATGATTGATAGTGCGTTAATGGTTTTGCCATTAAGACGAGGAGGGGCTTCCCACCGTGGATCTAAACATCGGCGACCTTGGCATCATTTATCACAAGCGGACCCAACAAAGAAACTTACACCGAGAAGAACAAGCTTGTTGACTTTGTCCTTTGCTGTTTATCTTGTGTGGATATGAAGCAACAGGCGTGCTCGGGGGGCTTTATGCGTTCCGCCTTCCGTGTAGACGCGCTTCACGGCCGAGTTTCAGCCAAACTGCAAAAGCACTTCACACTTCCTTTCCGGCTCCTTTTGCCTTATTTGACTTTTAGCCTTCAAGCCTTCAGTTCCTCATGAACGAAAAGATAAGATCGAAATTTCTCACAATGATTAGCCATAAACAATCATGAAAATAAGAAAGGAGGGTAAACAGAGAAGACAGTAGCATTGGTGAAAAATATTGTTCAAATCTCATGTCTAATAAATAAAAAAATGTGTTGAGACGTTGTAACCTAAAAGTCAGAGTATGTAAATAGCCAAAAATATTCTAAGTTAAGGTCAAACAATGTTACAATAGGGGCTGTCAGTTCATCAGAGAGTTGCGACCCTCCTCCACGCTTTAAATTCGATATAAGTCGAAACTTATTTTCATAAAGCTCATAACCATAAGTTGACTTTTACAGGTGAAAGCACAGAGACGAAATCCTAACGGTAGGAGCGAAATGAAGTCATAAGCCATTGGCTAATAGAAGAGCCATGTCGGGCTCGCCCTTGATGCCTGACGTAACCGCTGCATTTAGACGAGGTGTGTTTATGGATTTTCGACATGATGGTGTTAAATGACTTTACACCTGGGGAGGGGTCCTTGGACGAAGTTTGGACGTTGTCCCATGTCAGGACGGGTACGGAGTACATTAGGAACTCGGAGGCCCTACAAGGTCCGAGCAGCCCCCTTATTAAGATTGTCAGGCGTTATAAACACAGACGAAGTCAGCTTTGGGTCTAATTATAGACGTTGTTTCACTTCAAATTTGCCATGACAGAAAACACGGACCGTCTCGGTACTTCTGGGCTTGCGGGGGGAAGTGCCGGCTTAAATTCGTATTAATTCAATTTGCAAAGTTGGGCCCAAACTTCAGAGGGTTCTACGGCACGGGTGGAAACGTCAGAATATTATTATAGCATAATATAAACAAAACTCTCACCATTTATATACAGGATGATTCGAAAACGTTCCGGCTTAAACTTTGCGATCTTAGTGATTGAAATGATGCAGGGTCAAAAACGCTACATTTAATTTCCACAGGGCAAAAACAAGTTTTCCCCTATATCTTCTGCAAATATCTCAAAAATTAATAACTTTTTCCGAAAATACAACTAAATAAAAATTGTAAAAGGTAAAATTCCCTCTGAAATGAAATTTCTTGTATGTTTGTAGGCTGGGATAAATAGTCAAAAATGGCTCATTTTTATGCTTAAACAAGAGTATTTAAGGCAAAATAACAAATTATCACTTCATAAATGATGGTTTCTGTAACGTGTAAAATGTTGCCAACAAATATAAAAATGATTATTTGGAGATCGTGAGATGCGGTCTGGTGTGACGTAGGTTTTAGAAAAACATTTTCTTTATCATGCCAACGTTTGGATCTTTATTGAGATCATCTTCAGGGCCTGGGAAGATTACACATTGTATAAATTGTACAAATTTAATGTGTTTTTTTCACATCCTACATGTATTTGTAAAATTTAAACAATGTGTATAAATCCCAGGCCCAGAAGATGATCTCAATAAAGATCGAAACGTTGGTACGAAAAGAAAATGTTTTTATAACACCTACATCACACCAGAACGCACCTCACGATCTCCAAATAATAATTTTATTAAACACCACACAAATACAAAAATCTTGAATTTTTTTTCGTTTTTATCATTAAAAACAACACTTATAACATGTTGAAATATCCAAAGGATTCTTGTCGCAATGACCACATTTTAGACAAAAACCACTGGAAAAATCTTATCTTCTCACTCTCTCCTACTCCCTCTCGTCTCTCGCACAATTTCAAAACGTTCACACTAAATGAATTTATAATTTAGTAGCAGCTCGTTCTTTCTACCTGTCTGTTTCTCTCTCTGACTCACTCTTTTCCACCCTCCCACATATACTTTATGTTTAGGAGTAGGGCAAGGATGTCTTTTCAGCCGTTTTTATTTATCAATCTGTACAAACACTCCCTCTCTTTTTCTCCCTCCTGACCTCCTTCTCACTCTGTCTCTCTCTCTCACACTTCTTCTCATCTCTCGAACAATTTCAAACCTTTAACACTAAATTAATTTATAATTGAATAGCAGCTCGTTATTTCTATCTGTCAGTCTGTCTGTCTCTCTCTCTCTCTCTCTCTCTCTCTCTCTCTCTCTCTCTTTCTTTCTATTTCTTTCTCTGCTTTTCTTTTAGTCTGTGTATGTATATATCTCCCTTTCTATTTCTGCCTGACTGGTTTTCTGTTGTCTACTGTTTCTCAATTTCTCAATTTCCATTTTCTCATTTCTCATTCTCTCTCAGCCACTCTTTGTTTTTCTTTCTCTGCTTTTCTTTTAGTCGGTGTATGTATATAGCTCCCTTTCTATTTCTGCCTGACTGGTTTTCTGTCTGTCTACAGTTTCTCAATTTCCATTTTCTCATTTCTCATTCTCTCTCTCTCTCTCTCTCTCTCTCTCCCTTCCCTCTTTCTTCTTTCTCTGCTTTTCTTTTAGTCTGTTTATGTATATAGCTCCCTTTCTATTTCTGCCTGACTGGTTTTCGGTCTGTCTACATTTTCTCAATTTCCATTTTCTCATTTCTCATTCTCTCTCTCTCTCTCTCTCTCTCTCTCTCTCTCTCTCTCTCTCTCTCTCTCTGTTTATGTATATAGCTCCCTTTCTATTTCTGCCTGACTGGTTTTCGGTCTGTCTACATTTTCTCAATTTCCATTTTCTCATTTCTCATTCTCTCTCTCTCTCTCTCTCTCTCTCTCTCTCTCTCTCTCTCTCTCTCTCTCTATCTATCTATCTATCTATCTATTTATCTAACTATCCATCTACCTATCTATTTATCTCAAGGGTTATAAGTTGAGCGAGGCATGATTCCATTTTTAATAGAATAACCTAGCTCATATTGACAGTTGGTCAAATTCTCACAAATTAACTGTACTTCTACTACGTTTTACTGCTATTTAACATTGTCAGAGTTTAAAGAAAACGTTAATTGTTTTCTAAAATCACATTTGATAAGGATTTACTTAATCGATGGTATTAATTTTTCATATTGCCCGGTTTGTAACCTCAAAATTATTATTTTACTGACTTTATGACCAGAAAATCAGGTTTCTAAGCTTCATTATTCAACATTATGGTGTTCGACCAAAACAATGTTAATAGAGGGATAAAGAACCACTATCGTATCAATCAGTTAGTCAATCTTTAACAGAAACTAACCCAGGTATCCCGTTGATGTCCTTGTGTTTAACTTTCCGTCAATCAGATCGTTAAAGAGTGAGGTCGTATATAAAAAAAAACAATCCACCGACCGACAATGTACTGTAGAGACAATGAGAAAAGGGCAAACTAATGGATTTCTAATGGACCATCGCCAACGTCTTATTAGCTTCCTATGGCCTGCATCACGCTCTCCAATTAGGCAAACGACATCCACGTCTCAGAGGATACCAGTTTTACTATCGGCCTTCGGGATATTTCAACGGACATTTCCTGTTTGCCTACAGGTGAAATAAAAACTAATTAGTCGAATTATTAACTGGTTGGAATAAATTCGCGCTCCAGTTGAAGAAAAGACGGTAATGTGGTTTTTTCCATCTTTGAGGCAAACAGGGCAAGACTTTTTCTACAAGAGCAGGCATGCAACCAATTAAAATTAATATAAAATGAAAAACCTTGAAATAATACATCGAAAAACATCTCCAAAGGAAGCACGGTCGATTCGATCATGCATTAAACTTTATAAACGCCTAGCATAAATTTTTATTGTTTTTAATGTATTTGGAGACAAGATATAAAACATATAAACACATACTTTTTGAAGTTAGGAAATTTTTGTTATTACATAGACAAGCCTATATTAATTTTTAATGCAACAGATTATTTTAATATCATTACAGTTCTTCGTCGTATCAGAAGAAATTATGTCTTTCTGTCATGAGTTATTTGATTTTTAATTTTCTCAGTTTTTATTACCAGAGGCGCACAATGTTCCCGAGCGACAAAGTATGTCTGACTGGGCATTAATTAAAAGTATAATAGACACGCTCTCGGTTGACCTTCCTGTCAAATCCTGTTCTTTCAATTAATGGCAATTGTTGCGCTTGGTCTCTAGGGGAATCGGGTCGGCAGTCGTCAAATAGCAGAGAGAAAAAGGAAAAAAGGGCGAAGGAAAAAAAAACATCCCGGACAACCATAAATTTCGTTGAGGCGAAGGACGAGAAACGGAACGGTGCTTAGAACACGAGAAAAATTGGACTTCTACTCCTCCGGTTAGTCTGGATTAAATTTAAATTAGAAAATACTGAGAGAATAAGAGACAACTTCTATAGCATAGAGTCATAGACATTTAACGTTCTATGAACATGGTTTTGAGTGAACAGCATAATGGCGAATAGTGAAACTTACAAACCTGATTTTCTGACCAGTAAAATTCTAAGATATATATTTCTTCTGTGTATACTTTATTAAATTAATATATACAAACTAAATATTGATAGTTTTAATTACTAAATATTTTTTCAATTAAAAGCTATTCAGCCGATAAGGTTACAACCCGGGTAACACGAAAAATTTATGACAATCGATTAATTAAATCCTTATCAAAATAATTTTAGAACTATTCCTGATTTTTTTTGCATTTGAAAAAATTGGAAAGTGTGAAAAAATTATATAGATAGAGATACAGACAGACAGACAGACAGATAGATAGATAGATAGATAGATAGATAGATAGATAGGGGAGAGAAAGAGAGAAAGAAAGAGAGAGAGAGAGAGAGAGAGAGAGAGAGAGAGAAGAAGAGAAGGAGAAAGACAGACAGAGTGAGAGAGCGTAAAAATATTGTTGAATAAAGTAAGACCCAACAGACATCCTTGCGATACTCCAAACTTATATATTCCATTCCGCTGGGTGACAGTGTGATCGATTGGAATAGAAGAAGAGCAACACTAACTAGAGAGAGATAGTTTGCGAAAATTTGACGAATGCGACAAAGCTCAACAGACACCCTTGCACTACTCCTAAAACATACATTATGTTAGCGTAGATGGTGCCAGAAAGAGATTCTTACAGGGAAACAAAAAAAAAGAGCTTTTGTACCTGGAGAGAAAAAGGAAGAGTCATATTTCAGAATAACATTTGAGCTAAAAATAAATTATTTTAGTAAGGATTGCAGGGAAAACAGTGAAAGAGTTGAAATTGTGAGAGAAGCGAAAGGGAGATGGAGAGAGAGAGAGAGTGAGAGAGAGAGAGAGAGAGCAAGAGAGAGAGTGAATGAGAAGGTATAAAAAATATAGTTG
Organism: Cimex lectularius; assembly: GCF_000648675.2. Classification (NCBI taxonomy): domain Eukaryota; kingdom Metazoa; phylum Arthropoda; class Insecta; order Hemiptera; family Cimicidae; genus Cimex; species Cimex lectularius. Next base: position 865,422 of record NW_019392922.1, on the reverse strand, counting down.
GATAAAATAAGACCCAACAGACATCCTTGAGTTACTCCAAAATTACAAATCCGTTTATTTCTAATTGCTGGATGACTGTGTGATAGATTGAGGAAGGAGAACAAGTAGAGGAACACTAATTAGAGCGATATGGTTTGCAAAAATTGACAAATACAAGACTCAACAGACACCCTTGCGCTACTCTTAAAAAATATTATGTTAGCGTAACTGCTACCTGACATTGCTGCATGCAGGGAGACAAAAAAAGAGTTTGGGAATGTGGAGAGAGGGAGTCATCTCTTAGATTAACACTGACCCTAGCTAAAATTAAATTACTTAAGCAAGCATTACAAAGAAAAGAGTGAAAAAGTTGGAATTGTGACAGAAACGAAAGGAGAGAAAAAGCGAGAAGGAGAAGGGAGAAAGAAAGAAAGAGAGAGAGAGAGTAAGTGAGAGAGAAAGAGAAAGAGGAAAGGGAGAAAGAAAAGGAGAAAAAAAGATAGTGAGAGTGAATGAGTGAGTGAGAGAGATAAAGAGAGAGAGCGAGAGAGAAGGGAGAAGGAAAATAATAGAGAAAGAAAGAAAGAGAGAGAGAAGAGAGAGAGAGAGAGAGAGAGAGAGAGAGAGAGAGAGAGAGAGAAGATGGTAATAATAATAATTACAAATTATAGATATTGTAGAGTTTTTTATATTATTTTGTAAATATGGTTAGGATGTTGAAATTGTCGCTTTACATAGTTCTGACAGTTGAGATTGTTAAATTGCAAAGTTTGTTGGCTGGTTTGTGAGTTGTTGAATATATGCGGACAGATCGTCCCCATCAGGTTGAGGATTCTTAAGTACATTTTGTCGTGAATATTAATTTGGAATATTTTTAATGGCAATCACTTGTATAATAAAATGAAAAATTGGAAATACACTGTAAGAGGGTTTTTTTGATATTTTTATGTTTAAGGGTAATCATGGAAATGATCTATCATTAATTAAGTAATAATAGACAAATGAAAGGCTCGTGCATCCTTTCTGAACGGATTCAGGGGCGTAGCCTTAAGGGAGATAAAGTTCAGGACGAAAACGTAAATTTACATTCAATGCACCCCTCCCCCCACGCGCAGGGCACCGTAATGGTTTGTTATGATGTCAAAACTGGGTTGAACAGTATAATTTAATTTTTTTTCGGAAAGGGGGGCGCGGCGCGGGCGCGGGGTGGTCGGTTAGGGCCTCCGAATACATTATTCATGGGGCTGAGGGATTTCTCTGTTTCCAGCCGGCGGAGTGGGCCGGCCAATTTGAGACGGACCATCTCTCCCGAAATGGTAAAGCGCGATGTGAGGTCGGAATACGAAAACGCGGATCGGGTCCATTGTCATGGCTGGAGGACGCGGTGGAGACTTCAACGTCCATTGACGACAGACGGACGATCCCCGGACCTTGTCTTTAATTATCGGTGGATACAAGGGGTCCTCCATGTAAGGGACAATGGGGGAGGAGATTCTCTCGCAAGATCCGTTTTTGCTTAAATTGACCCCTGTCTACTTAATCCTACGAGGGAGTTCGACTGGCCATGAAGACAATAAAAACCCTTCATGACGTAAAAATGATCCGTAGAAGTTAAAAATCTATTGTCCTCAAATGCATCGATAAGAACTAATCGCTTTATCATATCATTTTTATCTTAATTGACAGTATATCTTCCATAGATTTAAATTTATGACTGACGGAAAAGGTCGGTAACAAGTAGGAATCCTCAAGATTTTAAAAATAAAAGTGCTCGTTGGTCGAAACGTTGAGTTTTTGACACCTTGTAAAAAACAAAACCCGCTCCAAAACCCTGACTTTTTCTCGTCTTGGAATAACGAAGGGGTCTGTTTGTTTTGGCCCCCTTTACAATACCGTTTAAAACGTTTGTCTCGCGCCTCCGTCCCTGAAAGTCCAGTTTTAACATCGTCCTGGAAACCGAGAAAGTGAGCCTAATTTAAAGGGAATGTAACATATAGAGGGTGATGTGTGGCATTGTTGACGCTATGATGTGGGGAGAGAGGACAATAGTTGGCCCCCGAGGCTTGTTGCCCAGCTGCCCTCTCAAATACAATGAGATCGGGAGCGCAAGCTACGGAATCAACCGAAAGTGTCTGAAAAAAAAGTCCCCGCCGCAGGACTTATCACGGCAGCTATCCAACCCAGGAAAAAAATTGCAGCACAATGAGTTTCAGTTTGAAAACGGCTGGTCGACTAAACCAAGGTAATCACGTCGTAACCAAAAAGTAATTGAGCTATAAAGTACATACTATTATTTCAAAATTTATCATTTAAAACATATTACAAATATTAGGACAAACCTACCAATCATAAAAAGACTAGATTTTTTTTTCAATAGGACTAGACATAAAAAATTAATGCTGCTAAAAATGAAAGTAAAACCATCGATAGGTAAACCTATCCTCAAAGGTAGTTTGGTAGAGTTAATGACCAACATAAAAATAAACAATATCTTCTATGCAATCGACCAACCTTTACTATGTAACAGAGTGAATTAGGTTTGTGGTCAGAAAAACAAATTTTGTACCAACGCCATGCTTTCAACGACAATTCATCTTCTTCATGGTAAAAAAATAAAAATCTATAACAGTTTAAGAAGAGTTAACGAATGTCATCTTCATGGGTTCATTAAAAGCACCAATCAACGCCATCTTCATCATAACACATCGAAAATATATCATCAAAATAGAAAACTCGACTGGGACGCTGATACCTCGAAATCAATTTCAATAAAAAAATTAGTTCTATGGTTGTCTAGTTCCTGAATAGAATCCCATGAGATATAAAACGTCAACAACCGGAAAATAAGAGTAAATAATATCCAAAATATATAGATTAAAATAGAAAAATCCTATCAAAATCTTCGAAAGGGAAACAAAGCTGTCATCTTCATTGAGAAAAATAAAACAGTATCAGATTCAAAAATCTCAAACGACAGATTACAGCCAAAAATTTGTAACTAACCTATCTTATTTGAAAACATCGAAGATAGTTTGGTAAAAATAATGGCTAAAAAATGGAAATTATATATTTAGCACTGATACTATGGACATAAGAACATAAAAAACAAACATTTGTAAGTCAAGAGAGGGGGGGCGTCGGTGGCAGCAACGCGTTGACACGGCGCTTATCACTGTAAGGTAAAGGTCCTGGGTTCGAATCCAGCGGTCCTGCATTCGAACCCGACATACTTACAAATGGTCTTTAAAAAAAAAAAAACCTAAAGAGTTAGCGACTGTTATCTACATTAATCGGTAAAAAGACACCAATGAAGTCTGGGCTGAATGATACGTCATCTTCATTATAAAAGGAATTATTTTGGGATATAAATATTCTAAAAAAAACTGAAACCATTTTTAATGAAAACATCTTTTTGCATGACGTATGACATCTTTATTACTGAATATCAAGGATAGTCTTCACTCTTTTTTAAATGTAAAAATAAATGTATGTTTCCATTAAACATAAAAAAGTCCACTTTTTTAAAAATAATATTGAAATAAAATTAGCTTGTTGGCAAACAAGCATTTTTCAGCAAAAAATGTCAACGTGACATCGTCATTGGTTAATTAGCTTATTATTGGAATTCCTCACCACAAGACACAAAAAAAATAATAATAATGTGTGGTGATTAGTGACCGTTAGTCGATGATTATTAGGAAATCGTGAGATGCGGTCTGGTGTTTGTAAATCCCAGGCCCTGAAGATGATCTCAATAAAGATCGAAACGTTGGCACAATAAAGAAAATGTTTTTCTAAAACCTACGTCACACCAGACCGCTCTCACGATTTCCGAATAATCAATAATAATAATAAAAAGTAAAACATATCATTAATAAAACAAGAATACTCTTGATCATGGTATAGACGTTTGGAAATCGTCTATGAAAAACAATTATGTCAATGTGAAGATATTTTCCACTGATGATGATAGTTGAAAGCTTGGCAGTAACGACTGAATTTGCTTTTTCATCAAGACCACAACATCTAATCCGTAAGTATTCGTGAGTTGAAAAGTGGAAAGATTAATAATAATTATTCGGAAATAGTGAGGTGCGGTCTGGTGTGACGTAGGTTTCAGAAAAACATTTTCTTTATCGTGCCAATGTTTCGATCTTTATTGAGAACATCTTCAGAAAATGTTTTTCTGAAACCTACGTCACACCAGACCGCATCTCACGATTTCAACACGAAAATAATACAAACAAAACTTGCAAAAATAAAACAAATTTTGCCACCGCGTATGCCATCTTCATTAGTGCATATCAACAAAATTATCGGGTCTTAATTAAATTTGATAAACCTTACAATAAACCTATAAGTGTCCACTTTTTTTTACAAACATTTAAATAAAATGAGCTTCTGACAGAAGCACGTTTAAAAAAATGTCAACATGACATCTTCATCAGTTTATAAACGACATTCTTCACCATACCACCACATCAACAAAAGACAAATAAAATATATTAACATTAACAGCAATAAAAAAAGTCGTGTCGTCTTCATCACAAAGACATAAAAAATCCAATTGTAGAACTAAATTATTTTAAAAAAATCTTGAAACCACCGTTTTTAATAATGCAACTTTATACAATAATAGTATAACTACCTAGGCATCTTCATTAGTGCAGTTCAACAAAAATCTCGGCTCTTAATTAAAAGTCTCCCCTCAGGCTGTACTGGCAACTATCCAGCCCAGAAAGCATTTCATCACATAGAGGTTTAGTTTGACCACTGTTGAAATCACCAAAAGTCATCGATAAACTACTAAACACAAAAATTAAACTACATGGAATACAGACAAAAATGAAAGAAGGACATTGATGAACTAATTCATCTTTTCACAAAACGTCAAGGGTAAGATAACAAAACTCCTCTTCATCATAAAGCATGAAAAATACAGGCTTTAGAACTAAATTAAAAACCTCTAGAACTAATTTAGAGAAGACATTTTTTTTATCAAGTATGTCATTTTCATTAGTTTATATCAACGAAAGTCGTTTTCAAAGACATATTCCATTAAACCTAAAAGTGTCAAATTTTATATAAATCCTGAGTTATTATTTATATTATAGTTATAGTATAATATAGTTGAAGAAGAAGCAAATTTCATTAAAATAAAATAAAAAAAATGGGTCGACACGGCATCTTCATTAGTTCTTCTGTCGATTTCAAAGTGGCGACAGATGAGTTTTGTAAAGGAATTTCCTCGCCGCAAAATATCAAATGGGCTAAAATAAACAATATTATTTTTAACGATAGTCACGATAGCTCAAGTTGCATCGGCGTATTGAGCCGAAGGTCGTAGGTTCGAATCCCGCTCGTGATACTTTTTTATTTCAACCAGAACCTTACATAAAAAGATTAATTAATTGAAAAAAGTAATTTGGTCAATCAGACCACCAAATATAATGGTTTATTTATAACAGTACATAAAATAATAAATAAGTATTAGTTGCAATGACTACTAGAATTATTTTTGCTTAGAATGACATAATTTCTTGAAAAATTAGCTTTGGTGAGCCACTTAGTTAGTTCTTAATTTAACATACAATTAAAAATAATGAAATGGTTGAAGATTTGTTGTTTATTTATGTAGCACACTCTATGAGGCAATTTTAAGGTTAACCTTCTAAGAGGTTGACAACCGATTTGGCTGTAATCCAAAAGAATTAAACGATTGTCTTTTGTACTCTCTCATTTTTAATTGAACATCGAGTTTCCCAAAGACATTGGGTTTGGTTCGATGCGAATATTTGGATCCGTGCTGTCTCGCAGTCTGCCCCTCGGCACAGCCACAACACAAACAGGGTGGAAAGGCAGATGTTCGCCAAATGATAAAACACCCGACAAAAGGCCGATCCTGATTGTGTGGCTCAGTTGTTTGAAAAATTTAAGAAGACGGTGGGCCAGTTTTCTACCCCTTTCCCAATTTCCAGAGGAAAAGGTGTTGGGCAATTCTGTCATTCGCCTCGATCGCCGTTTCCCTCCACGTGATTTCAGCAAATCGTGAAATCCACCCGTTGTCCATTTCTCCGTGACGGTGCAAATAAAAACGAAAACCTCTTACGCATGTCTTTCGGAATCTTCAGGTATGAACGAGAGAGTCTCCCTTAAAATGTCGTTAAAATCAGAAGGTCAAATGGCCAACCAGTTTGTTGATCACACAATTAATTAAAATGAACAATGTCAGCATCCAAAAGTTCATTCAGTGAATTTAGGTCATCTAGCTGAATGTTTCGTAAAATAGAGGTTTTCTTCGAGGAATATAGACTACTCTGGGGGAGGGAATGTGACCAGACTTCTCTGTTTCTATCGAGAGTTGTGTCTGTGTTAATTCATTGAAATGAATGTAATTATTAGCGTGAAAGGAAGCGGCTACTTATAACCACGCCATGAGGGATATCGAGTACTCTGGGGGAGAGGATGTGACCAGACTTCTCTGTTTCTATCGAGTGTTGTGTCTGTGTTTATTTATTGGAATGAATGTAATTTATTAGCGTGAAAGGAAGGTGTTACTTATAACCGCGCCCTGAGGAATATCGATTACTCTGGGGGAGTGAATCTGACCAATCTTCTCTGTTTCTATCGAGTGTTGTGTCTGTGTTAATTTATTGGAATGAATGTAATTTATTAGCGCGAAAGGAAGGGGCTACTACTACGCCGTGAGGGATATCGAATGCTCTGGGGGAGTAAATGTGACCAGAGTTCTCTGTTTCCATGGAGTGTTGTGTCGGTGTTAATTCATTGGAATGAATGTAATTATTAGCGTGACAGGAAGGGGCTACTTATAACCACGCCCTGAGGGATATCGAATACTCTGGGGGAGTAAATGTGACCAGACATCGCTGTTTCCATGGAATGTTGTGTCGGTGTTAATTCATTGGAATGAATGTAATTATTAGCGCGACAGGAAGGGGCTACTTATAACCACGCCCTGAGGGATATCGAATACTCTGGGGGAGGGAATGTGACCAGACTTCTCTGTTTCTATCGAGAGTTGTGTCTGTGTTAATTCATTGAAATGAATGTAATTATTAGCGTAAAAGGAAGGGGCTACTTATAATCACGCCCTGAGGAATAACGAGTACTCTGGGGTGCGTGGGTGACGTCTGGAGAGTAAAAGTAAGTTATTAGCGAGTAGGTTTCAATACCGCCCGGAGAAATATCGAGTACTTTAGGAAAGTGAATATACCAGACATGTTTGTGGTGTACAAATGTATTGTATGTTTTGTCTCTATTCTATGCTCGACAAACAGAGGTACACTCGAGAGGTTAGCATTTTAGGATATCGACGTGGTACACATTTAAAAACCAGAGTGTCAGAAACGAGATCGAGACGCTCAAATGGGTGCAGTTTAAAACAAAATACGCCCGAAATAAGAGAAAAAGAAGGAAAACACGCAGAGGGCCGGCGACGACCTCAGCTGTTTGTCGTCCCATAAACTTCCCACTTTATTATTATTATTCTTAATAACCGTCGTAGCAAAAAGCAGAATTTGACAGAAACAAAGTTTTAAACTAGTGTCTTAACCATCTGTTCGTGACATGAGATCAATGTCCTATATAATCTAACGGAATTTCTAATATTTAAGCTATCGATTCTTCTAATGACAAGAATTAAACAGTACATTATACATAAATTGTCAAGCTCATGCTCAACATTGCTTAACATAACTAGTTTGGGTTAACTAGACACAGGGAAACAATTTGAAGAGCAGTTGTTGAAATGCAAGATTTTGAACCTCATGCTTATAGCATTAAAGTTAGCAGCTAATCAACCTGCTCAAGCGAACAAACTTTATCCGATTGTATGCTTTGTATCATTACCATAAATTAGAAAGACATTTTCCTTTTACTGCAGAATCTGCAAGGTGTTTTGGCAGTCTGGATTTAGGTACAAAGGTAGAGAAGCATTAGTTCTTGTTGTCCTCTGGAACATTAATAATAATTTGAAAAAATCCGCTGGTTTTATGGCAAGAATTCTGTAGCAGTTTATCATAATGTTGTTCTGTTGAGAAAATATCGTCAACGAGAGTTTTCTATTTGTGCGGTGTCCGACCACAAGCAAATGTTTAAAGAAGAACTGGTTTTATTTCAGGATTTAGGACGTTGTTGGACAGCTAGGACTTTTCAGTGCTCTTTCAGTCCAAAGTTTAGACTTGTGTCTAATTTGTGAAACATTCATCCACAAGCAAAGGTTTAAAAGAAAATTTCTTGTTTTTCTACAAAATTAACGATGCCTGGGCTGTGCTCTGCTACTACCTTAGCCCAATATTTTAAAAACTGTCTAAAAAGTTTTTGAGTTTTTGGCAGATTTATGCTAGTTTATTGATTTTGCAACGATTCTAGCTATTTTACCATAATTTTTGTCCTATTAAAAAACAGCTTCAATGGTTTGGCATTTGAGAGACATGTAACTACAAGCTGAGGACTAAAACGGGTACTGGTTTTACTGTCATATTTACGATTGGTAGGAACTCTTTAGCACTTTAGTCGGCTCAAGGCTCTGCGTGTCTAAAACGCTGACGTTTAAAAAAGGTCCAGGATTCATTGCAAGATTTAGGATGATGACTTGAAAGTTTGGACTTTTATCGCGATTCTAGTCCAATGGTCTGCATTACACGAATCCTACTTACCATGGTTTTTCCTTTGCGAGAATCAGTGGTTTGAAAAACGTTAAGTTTTATTTCAGGATTTAGGTCGTTGCCGTGGCAGCCAGGACGTCCTCAACGGTCTAGCTACTTTGCACAAATGTTCTGCATGTCAAAAATGCTGCTTCAACAGGTATTATTCAATAACGAGATATCGAAACAACCAGAGATTTAAACAAAGGTGCAGAATTTACGGTATTGTCTTGATTATTAGGACTTATTCCTTGCTGTAGTTACTTTAGACCAATTTTCAACTACAAGTAAAGGTTTACTGCAGGTTGTGATGTTGTGTTGGCAGTCTGGATACTGCAGCTTCAACAGTACAGTAGTTGGTCTAGCAAAAAATTGAAAATGCTGCTGTAGAAGATGTATATTAGAGATATCGGCAATCAAGGTTCTTAGGACTTTTTTATCCATCAAGACTTAAATTTCACATCCCCCTACCGATTGTACCACTGAACATGTGACAGCTGCTGTCCGCTGTTACGATTCAGCAGCGTAGCTAGCAGGTATCCGTCCGTTTCCGAATTTGCAGCTCTCGCTTTCTGATTTCACCCCGGCTTTCCCATCCCGTTCTACATATTATCGGAACGAAAGACTTGTGTTTTCGAGAAGTCGAACTGGCGGGGATCCTTTGGACGGCGGACTCGGATTCCAAGTTGTCGCTCACGCTCCCGTACCCACACCTGAATGCCAATTGGCCCACGTAGCTCCATTGTTTTAATCATGCGTCACTTCCTGCCGGACGGTTTTCAGTCCCCGGCCCGACTTTCCAATCCCTAACGGAACGAGGTTAGGCCTGCAGGACAGTCGCCGATTTGGGCAAGGGGGAATCACGAGCACCGTCACTCAAAGCGGACGAATTTAACTGAATAACAGCCAAACTACCCTTTATGGAAAATGAACCAATATTTTACTATGAAATAAGAAAAAAGAACAATGAAAAATATAAAATATCCAGCAAGTACACTTTAGATCACATTGAAATAGGATATTCCCACTGAAGCATGAAAAGTCCATGCTTAAAAAAAGTCATTAATGATCAATACTACAAATTTATATTAGCGGACATTTCTCAAATTCAGATCACTTCCGTCAGATAGTTTAATATGATCATTTTCGTTGGCATTCCCTTGTTGTCAGACGAGTTTCGAGCTATTCAGAGGTTGGTGGGCCCAAAGTGTCATTTCATACCACAACCCTGAAGTTGGCAGAATTCTGACATACCGAAACGCCGAACTTCTTCACTCTGCTGATCCTAATGGAAAATCTCGCAGTTTCAACTGAACGTCAAACATATATTCCCACGGTTAAAGCATTGGTTTAAATTCTGTAAATATGAAAATTCTTTAGAACACCCCTTTAGTTCACGTCAAAGGGTGTTTTCGAATATCGTTTTTTTATAAATAGAAACAGGGTGTTTTTTTAATTTTCTTATTGGCAACTTATCCAAGCCTGGAGTGGCGTTTTGGGGAAAAGTCCAGACAATCAACAATTAGCGCCTGTACCCGGCCCCTCCGACGGCTTGTCCGAGTCGGCTTGCAAAATAATAATTATTCCTTTTGTCCGCTCGCTCGTTTTGCATATTGGACAATGGCAGCCTGATAACAAAAGCCCCCCCGGCTCATTAACTTAGCGGGCGAACTAGTTTATATCGATAGCTCTTTACGACCCTTGCCCATTTCAACGTGGAAAAAAACGCGGCCGCTTTGAAAATAATAACCGGCCGATCGTAGGGTATGAATGTTTCAATTGAAACTCCGTTAACAATCGGCTCCTAATGCGCTAGCCTAGAAAAAAAATACTATCCGTACAATACGTAAATTTTAATATATTCAGAACATGTAAATCATTGTTTGCAATATGCTAAAAATCATAAGTGACGCTTACCATTACTAATTCCTACATAATCACACTAACTCCCAAAGCAAAACAATCCAAAAACAAAATACTAATAAGTAATATTGCTTATTATTCGTAGTTCCTACATAATCAAACTAACTCTCAAAGGAAAACAACGTTCTTTCTAAATAATTATGAGCTGAAATATTAAATACCACGTAAAGCTCCATCATCAAAGTAATCCGGATGGCAGGATCACCCAAAAATTCGATATTGCTTATCATCCTAATTCCTACATAACCAAACTAACTCCCAAAGCAAAACAATCAAAAAACAAAATACTAACAAGTAAAATCCGATATCTAACATTCTTTCTATATAATTATGAGCTTAAATATTAATTATCACGTAAAACTACATCATCAAAGTAATCCGGATAGCAGGATCACCCAAAAGTTCGATATTGTTTATCATTCTAAATTCCTACATAATCAAACTAATTCTCAAAGCAAAACAATCCAAAAATCAAATAGAAATAAGTAAAATCCGACATCTGACATTCTTTCTATATAATCATGAGCTTAAATATTAATTATCACGTAAAATTACATCATCAATGCAATCCGGATGACAGGATCACCCAAAAATTCGATATTGGTTATCATTCCTAATTCCTACATAATCAAACTAACTCTCAAAGGAAAAAAATACAAATAAGTAAAATCCGATATCTAACATGTATCTAACAATGGCTGGATCATCCAAAAATTCCATATTGCTGATCCTAATTCCTACATAATCAAACTAACTCCCAAAGCAAAACAATCCAAAAACAAAATACTAACAATTAAAATCTGATTGCTAACATTCTCTCTATATAATTATCAGCTTATATAAATTATCATGTAAAACTACATCATCAATGTAATCCGGATAGCAGGATCACCCAAAAATTCGATATTGCTTATCATTCCTAATTCCTACATAATCAAACTAATTCTCAAAGCCAAAACAATCCATAAACAAAATACTAACAATTAAAATCTGATTGCTAACATTCTTTCTATATAACTATCAGCTGAAATATTAAATATCACGTAAAACTATATCATCAATGCAATCCGGATAGCAGGATCCTCCAAAAGTTTGATATTGCTTATCATTCCCAATTCCTACTTAATCAATCTAACTCACACAAAAAAATCAATATTTCCGTTTTAATAAATCGAAACAGCTTGAGCTACGAACAATTGATTGAAAACCTTGAATGAACAAAATGTGTAAACAATGTTGACAAAAATAGCAACGCCAATTGGGAATCTGTACAAGGTGCCTGGTGGACGATTGTTTCAAATGTGTGCAGTCTTTAAAAAAATTAAGTACCTTTGTAAATCATATTACAAAATTTAAAAAAATGCGTAAATTAGGAAAAAATAAAAAACTGGATGATCGAATAATCAACCTTTAAGAAACCAAATTATTCTGAAGTTCCCGACTAAGAATCGGCAATCTTCGCTCTTTTTTAGTTGAATTCGCGAGTTAATATTGAATTTAGATTTAAAAAATTGCAAATAAATCAAATGAAAAAAGCGTCATGTAGTATAGATAGCTGACAGACTAGACTTACGTAAAATATCATCTAAAAGTGTTGGTAAATTTTCTTTTTACAGTTTCCCCATCATGTTTGTCCTTTATTTATTTTTTAAATTTTACTTCGATAATTATGCGTTTAGGAATCGTGGTAAAGCAGTGGAAGCAAAAGATTTCGACATTTTTTCCATGTTTTCTGAAGGGTGATGTTCCTATAGAATAAAATGACACAATGGACACATCAAACTTCCAGTCTCAATATCGGAGCACAACAAGGATGTGCAGACCAAAATGATCATATGTAGATCCGAATTTGACAAATTTGGAATAAAATAAAATTTATGGTTCCTCATATTCATTTCGAAAAAATGTTCATTATGACGTGAATTTGTTTGAATTCGTTTAAAGCCTTTAAATACAATTTTTCGTGTTACATTTCTTTAAATACTTTTTTGGCTGGATCAGCCTTGGGCAGTTTAAAAAAAAATTTCTTTTTTTTAAACTCCGGTGTTCCATTTAAAAATTCGTAAATACTATTAATTTTCTCCCCGGTATTTCAATAGCTGGATTTTTCTTCCTTGAGTCCATATCAAAAATTTGGTTTTTAAGTCAATATAAATCCAAAAAATAAGGACGACTTCAACAAAACGTATTACTTTATATTGTGCCAAAAATCTGTAAAAATGTATATCGATCAGTGGAGTCGTTTCAATGTTACCTTTATTTTTTGATTTTCAAAATAATTCGAAAGTATTTGGTAGGAAGAAAGTTAGAGAAAAAAAGCTTTTTGATTTTTCCAAAAGTTCCTGTTCAAGGGTTTTTCAATTTTCAACTTTGATTCTTGCTTCAATTTTTTAAACATACTTTGCTACATCTTTCGGTCATAAAATATCCGTGGTTAGAAAGTAGTCTAACACATTTTTCCAAAAACAAACAAAATCGATATTCCGCCTTTGCATTCCAAATAACCTTGTATGCAAAATTTTGAAAAATTGTCAGATTATTCGCCTTGCAAATGCTTCCAATATTTTTTCGTTGATAATTAGATACTAGTAATCTACACAAAACTTAACAGATGCAACAGTTTAATTGCACAAACCTGCAGTTACCTTGTCTCTCTAATTAATTTAAATTCGTAGACAAAATTAAATTATCGGGTTGTCCGGAAAATAATGCAGGATTTTAAGTTTTCATTAAAAAAAATCTATATAAAATATTCTGTTTACGTTTACAGGATTACTCATTTGTATGAATGTCAACACTTATTAATCCTCTTCCAAATGATATTGTTTGTTTACCTCTGTAGCATTCCGCTACTTGGAAATAATTCAGTCATCCTTATAATGTCAAAGCGAGAATTTCGTACGATTTTCTTTTACGAGTTTAAACTCGGCCGAAGCGGAGCCCAAACGGCTAGAAACATTAACCAAGTCTGGGGCGAGGGTTGTGTTAATGAGTGCACTGTGCAAAGGTGGTTTAAAAAATTTCGGGAGGGAGATTTCAGCCTTGAAGATGAAGAAGGTCGTGGAAGGCCTTCCTCTCTTAATGATGATGTTCTGCGATCAGTGGTGGAAGAAAACCCCAAAACAACTGTTCGAGAACTTGCAGAGCAACTCAAAGTCAGTAAAACGACCGTCGCTGACCACCTCAAGGCGATTGGAAAAGTGAAAAAACTCGAAAATTGGGTTCCACACTCATTAAACGATCGCCAAAAAAATCAGCGCTTTGATGTTTGTGCATCACTTCTTTGTCGAAACAAAAATGACCCATTTCTGGCCAGAATTGTTACATGTGACGAAAAGTGGATTCTCTACGATAACACTAGACGTTCTGGACAGTGGCTCGACAAAGGAGAAGCTCCAATACATTTTCCAAAGCCCCCAACTCATCAAAAAAAGGTAATGGTTACGGTATGGTGGGCTTCATTTGGTTTAATACACTACAGCTTCTTAAATCCTGGCGAAACCATCAATGCTGAATCATACTGTAACCAAATTAATACCATGCATCAGAAATTGGCAGTAATGAAGCCCTCTTTGGTCAATCGGAAAGGGCCCATTTTGTTGCATGACAACGCTCGACCACATGTGTCACGTGTAACGTCACAAAAATTATTGGAGCTTGGCTATGAAACTTTGCCTCACCCACCCTACTCTCCGGACCTCTCGCCTACTGACTACCATTTTTTTAGACACCTGGACCACTACTTACAACACATAATATTCAAAAATCAAACGGAACTGGAAAATGCATTTATTGACTTTATCAATTCTAAAAATTCTGAATTCTACTCAGACGGAATTAATAAGTTACCAACACGTTGGGAGAAATGTATTGAGAGTATGGGAAATTATTTTGATTAAAGAACATTGCTTTAAAGTAACTAGTTTCTTTTTTTTTGTTTAATACCAAAATCCTGCATTATTTTCCGGACAACCCAATATTTCGGAGGAGTTTTTATTATTTCATCCTAATTTTTTCGCTTATAATGAAATATACTCTACACTTCGATGGCAGAGCGTGTAGAGTATTTTCTGTGTGTTTATACTAAAATGAGACACAAAAGACAACCTTGAGCTACTCCGGGCTTTTATTATAATTCCTCACTCGGTCCGCAGATTTTCGCTGTTTTTGACTTTTTCATCAACCGTCCTTTCCAAAATTTGATGATAATATTTTTAATAAATTTTATAGTTTTCAATATCAGTTTAATTCTTGAATAGGTACGGATTAACTTATATAATTGCCTGGAACTATTGCTAACTATAATATTGTTTGCTGCTTTTGATACTTTCTGTCAAATACTCAGGGCTAAGTTTTTTTTCGATTTTGATTGAACTGAAATAGATTAAACTTTTAAAACGGTTTTTATAAATTTAAATTTGTAAAAAATTCACAAGAATTAATCAATTCAACAAGACAAAATATCGCCTCCCGCTGGTCAACCTCAAAAATACCTTTATTTATTTTTCAATAAAAATTTGTATTTTAGGGTTTTAAAGGAGGAAAAACACATTTGAATTTACATTTATGAAAATATTTTTTGTGCTATTTTACTGAAAGCCTTTTTGGCTTTTTCCAACGTTTTATACATTCAATCTTATTTAATACGATCCTGTTTGTTATTTTCTTTAGCAATAATTTTAAATTATGTAAATTACAAAAGATTGTTTTTTCTCGGCTCCTAGAGCAAGTAAGCTCGGTCATACATAATTTTTTTGACCAATTTTTATTAAAATTAGTCTTCCCTCGTCTGTATGGCGTTCAGATTTTCCTGTCGGTATATTGTTTTAAAAAGATTGACTTTTCAACCCTAGTCGAAATCGAAAATTTGCTCTCAGATGAGTTTGAACTCTTGTATAGGTTATGTTACTGCGATGTCTCGTGTCATGTGGATTATTTCTGACAAAAGCTTGAATTTGGTCATCATAAATGATCGAAGGACAGAAAGAGCGTTTTGCCCAATTTAAGTTTAAAACCTCTGTTTCAGAAATGACCAAATCATTTATGTACGGTGCTTTCTTACGACATTACCATATACATCACAAATTTTCCTAACAGCCTGACATGTAACGGTAATAAAAATTATTAATGACAAACTTTCACTATTTATTTTTTTATTTATTTCGGTCATACAATACCTTGTAATAGGACAAAAGCTCCTACCAACTTGTAGCAGACGTGACAGGACAAATAAAAATTATTTTACTAATCCTTTTTCATAGTGTGTAAATAATAATCACTGAAATAAGTAACAAACATACTTCAATACTTTAATGAAAAAAAAAAAAGTTGAAAAACTACGAACTTATTTTAAAAACATAACGTCTTACTATTATCTGGGATTTTTATGCTTTATGAGAATTTATTTGTATCTATTCAAAAATAAATTTAATATAGCTATTAAAAATAGCTTCTCAGGTCTGCAGGTTTAAAATTTTATTTCTTGCAAAACCCCAAAATCTGATGGGAAAGTCGGGAAATAAGGTAGTCCTATTGCATTCGAAATTGCTCTAAGTCCGACTAAGTTGAAAATAATATAATGTAATTTTGTATCGTTTTCTCGAATCTTTCCGAAGAAAGAAGAAGCCTTGAGCTTTCAAGGCAACCGTCAAGGAGCTTCAGTCGAAGATTTTTTTTCCACGAGAATTTCAGCATATTAGGCGAATGTGTTTCTATTTTTTCCCCGTTTTAAGTTTCTATAAAATACTGAACTGAATTTTTACCATTCCAAGTGAGAAATGGACCTCGAACGATCACTCCGCACTTCGATAGGAAGAAAAGTACCACGAAGAAAGCCACAGGGGAAAAAATTGTGAAATCTCACTGTTTACTCTCGATATTATTGTTTTGTAAGTGTGTAAATAAAATTGCAATATATAATATGAAAAACCGCCATTTTTCATGACTTGTATTGCGTGCTGAAGACAAATTAAAAAAAAAATGGCTGGGTTTAACAGCTCGTGAAATGCACAGATTAATAAGCCGTCGTTAGTCTGTGCAATGAATTAACATTGACTTAACACACGGTGGTCCACATGTTAAATGAGGTTTCATTAAAAATAACAGTTCCATTACTGCCCCAGGGACAATTATAAACGGGAGATTATTATTTGTTTTCATTATAAAACCCGAGGATTTTTCTTTTTCCATTTTTTTGTAAATTAGGTAAATTTTCATAAAACGGCACTTCTACAAGTACGTCAGAAACCAAGCAATGAAATCAATATAGTATTAATTTATTGGCGATATTTATAAAAGTGCTAGTTTTCATCTTGCCTATTTGTACAGCCCATTCAATTTTTTGTAACTTTTTTTTATATATCACACAAGAGACAACATTATCTATATGGGAACAAATATAACATAGTTGTTTTCTTTTCTAAAAGAAAAAAAAAACTCAATTTAATCTTTTGTTGTAAGTAGTATTTTTAGACAAGAATTTGAAATTCATAAAAAATCTCAATTTTTGTTACTTTTTTTATATCACACAAGAGACAACATTATCTATATGGGACCAAATATAACATATTTCTTTTCTTTTCTTAAANAAAAAAAAAAAAAAAACTAATTTAATCTTTTGTTGTAAGTAGTATTTTTAGACAAGAATTTGAAATTCATAAAATATCTCAATTTTTGTTACTTTTTTTTATATATCGCACAACAGACAACATTATCTATATGGGAAAAAATATGACATATTTGTTTTCTTTTCTCAAAACGAAAAACAAAAAAAATCATTTGTATCTTCTGTAATAAGTAGCGATTTTTAGACAAGAAAGATAATTAAGAGATTTAAGTTTTGAAATTCCTAAAAAAATCGTAATTTTTTGTCACTTTTATTTTACTTTGTCACACAACAGACAGCGTTGAGCTACTCCTAATTTATATTTTCACCCCATGGGTCCAATAGTTTTCAGATGAGTAAAATATTATTTTTTAAATGTTTTCTTAGTTTTCAAGATTTTCTATAAGTCTTAGTGTCAGTTATCAATAGGCTGAAGAAGATGTTAAAATAAAATGAGACTTAGAAGACAACCTTGTACTACTCCTAAAGTATTATATTTTTCCTAGGTGGGTTTGCTAATTATCGCTATAATTTCTGTGTTTAGGATATATTAAGTAATGATTGTTTAATTTTGGGAGATTTGAATCACTGAGGCTGTCCGATGTCGTGATAATAAAAGACAACCTTATCGAATCTGCGGTTAAACGATAATCGTAAAATTTTCAATATTATAGATATTTTCAATATAAGCCTGATTTGCCAATGGATCTGGAATATATAAGCCTTATGTTTCTGTTATCTTCCCCTTGGACACCGCCATGCGGAGAATGGGCCGTTGTGAGACAGTCAATTTATATTACGAGTTCCATATTGCCCCTCGCGTTTTTCTAAACCATCCGATTCCCTTCGTTGATGATCCAGGGGAAATGCGGTTTTTCCTCATCAACCCACACCCTTAGATTGCCGCGGTCTCGACGGGGCCGTATAAGTGAATAAACAAATCCAGCGAAAGGGAGGGAGGCTGGTGGGTTATTAATGTGGTGCGATTGGCGCCAACAACACCCCTGGGCCTCAACCCTTCCATCGACTTTCATTATCCTCGAGGATTGCGCATGTAACGAGGTGATCAAAATTGTTTAACTCGGGTTTAAGATAAAAGAAAAAAAATCAAGAAGCCTGATCTTTTAAAGGACACAACTAAATAAATGATGACAAACAAAACAGATTTTGGCCTAAATAAACTACAAAAAGTTCTACTTATACATAGATCAAATTTTACTGCTTACCTTCTACAATTCCAATGAACAAGAAATTAACTGTTAGGACTATATTAATAAATTTAGAAAATGAAAAGTCCTCATTTACTCATTTCAAACGAAAAATACTAAATAACACCAAATAACATAATTAAATGTTGGCTATTTATATGTGTGCTTTATTGTTTTTTTCACCGACTTATCTTAAAGATGGATATACGACTTTGAGATAAGGGAGGTTTTGTTTTTTGTCTTTTATTTTCTAATGCCTCCACTTGGGAGGTATTTTTCAGAATAAATCGGCTGTATATCGCATGTAAGGCGCCCCTTATCTGGCACTTCACCTCCACACAGATAGGACGGTGAACGTGAGCACGCATGCAATAAATAAAGAGTTGTTTACAGCTATTCGGAATAATGGGAAACATTTTCGATCTTCGAAAGAGTCCATTGTGAGTGTAATTTCACCGGCTTTCCCCCCTTTTCACCGGTTTTTTAAGGGATAAAAGTAGAAAACACTTCTCGTATAGTTCCATTCAGTATTGTCATAATACAAGTGGAAAGCTGATGGCTTTGCTTTTGGTCCAAATAACAACAGAATGTTTTTGGAAGCAAAGTTACAATCACATTCAAGATGAACAGTAGGGATATTCACGATCTTTGTGTTAACCCTGTTAACTCTGTTTCAAGGTTAGGTCGTGTTAGATCGAGAAAAATGGTGGACTAGATTTTCAAGAATCGGCTAGGTAACATTGCTCAATATAACAGGGTAGGGCCAATGTTAGATGTTAAATCGAAGATGTAGTCACATTGTTAGCCGTTAGGGCGTAGGTAACCAACATGGCAGCCATGAATTTAACAGCTGTTTTTGTTTATACAAATTGGGAATTTTTATTCTTAAATATGCATTAATTAAATCAGACCAATTCTTTTGTTAATTTCTGACCTGTCCTTATACTCTAATTCATAGTAAATAAATCCCCTAACCTATAAAGTTGTAGGCTGTTAGAGGTTAGGATACAAGTCAGGTATGCCGGCACGAATGGAAGCGTGTCATTTGTTAGTACTTTTCGATTGCATACATAGCATTTTGAATAAAAGAGTTGATTAATTTTCCTTTTTTACTAACTTCAAGGGCTGTTATAGCTTTATTTTTGGTTCTACCAGTCGCCACACGCAGCATTGCAGAAAAATTAACATTTAACATGGTAAGAAAAGAAACGGGCGTTCACGATCTTACTTCACGTTCACGATCTTAGGCCAGGGCCAATGTTAGATGTTACATTGAATAACTACTTTCAATTAATTCATCTTTATGTAAGGTATTGGTTGAAATAATAAAACTAGTGCCACGAACGGGATTCGAACCCACGATGGTCTACCACTTGAGCTATCGTGACTTCGATCCACTCTGACACCAACCTTTCATCTCAACGTATCGAATTTTCCCTCCTTTTTGCCGGAAGCGGGACAAATACCTTATATAAAGATTAATTAATTGAAAGAAGTTATTTGGTCAACGGACCCCGAAATATAACGGATTTAATAAGTAAAACGAAGTGGATATTTCATTTGTCACCGAGAATCGAATCCTGATTACACGACATTTGAAAAAATGGCAAAAAGGAGGGAAAATCCGAAAGGTGGGGTTGAGATGAGAAGTCAGTGTCCGAGTGCATCCAAGTCACAATAGCTCAAGTGGTAGAGCAGCGGCGTATTTAGCCGAAGGTCGTGGGTTCGAATCCCGCTCGTGTCACTAGCTTTTTCATTTCAACCAATACCTTACATAAAGATTAATTAATTGAAAGTAGTTATTTGGTCAATCGGACCATTATATATAATGGGGTTAGATGTTAGGTCGAAAATGTAGTCACATTGCTATCCGTTAGGGCGTAGGTAACCAACATGGCAGCCATGATTTAACAGCTGTTTTTTGTTTACACGAATTTTTATTCTTAAATACGCATTTATTAAATCAGACCAATATATTTCTTTTGTTAATTTCTGACCTGTCCTTATACTCTCATTCATAATAGATAAATCCCCTATCCTATAAAGCTGTTAGAGGTTAGGATACAAGTCAGGTATGGAAGCGTGTCATTTGTTAGTACTATTCGAGTGCATAGATAGCATTTTGAATAAAAGTTTTGATATATTTTCCTTTTTAGAAACTTTTGGCATCTTACAATTTAACACACCATATCAAACAAGAACAAGCCTTCAAGGATTGTTCTAGCTTTATTTTTGGTTCTACCAATCGCCACGCGCAGCATTGCGGAAAAATTAACGTTTAACATGCTAAGAAAATAAGAGGGCATTCACGATCTTACTGGACATTTCTGTATTCGATTTAACATCTAACAAACATCATGAATACCCCTTGTATATATTAACAGATTTTCTCCTAGTCCGCAGAACGGTTGATTTGTGGACAATACATTAACTGTAAGCAAAGACGTGATGGCTAACCTAAGATGAATCATTTGGTGGAGATATAAAAGGGTTAGGAACTTATTAAGAATATTTTCTACTCTTCATGACTTTCCCCATGTTTTAAAAATAATATAAGCCGAAATAAATTAAGTCCCGGTTATTCAGAGACTTTTTCTAGCCTTGCCCTATTTAAATCCTTGACATCACTTTTTCCATCTAAGGCTTTTTCCTGTGTTTCAGATTCATCCTTAAACGGAATTAACTGGCGATTTGTGGACAACCCAACTACTTGCAGCTAATAAGGGGGACGACCAGGTTGGTGTGCCACGGATTTGGACCATTTTTTTTTTTTTTGATTATTCTACACTCTAAAATATAGGGCACGTATCCGCCACTTCTTGTGGATTGGCCTTGGTTTCGTGAAAAAAATTAAAAGTTGAAATTTTCGTTTTTTAATATATTTATTTCGCAGTACTACTTAGTCAACTCAACTTTGTGAGTATAGCATTTTACTGGATTTTTTTACGTAGATTGCATTAAAAATATAGTAAAAGCTATTAAAGTTTACCAAGAGCCAAACAGTTTCTTAAAACCAAGTATTTTTTAAGTACAATTGGTCATAATTTTTTTTTCTTAAAACTAATATGAAATTTCGTTTAAGCACCTCTACAGATCCATAAATATAAATTTTTGTTTGACTTTAAATTTATCGATTTTTGACGCTTAAAATTTTTCCAATTTTTAAGAAGTCGTCAGAACATCTGATTGAAACTGTTATAATTCAACAAGGACTAAAAGGATTTCAACTTCGAACATACAATTTGAAAGAAGAGAAACTTAGCTTTTTAAGGACGTAATTATAATAAAAATATACAAAATATTTCTCTAAAAAATACATAAAATAAATTTTTTTTGCCAGATATTAGCCTCGTTTTTTAGTTAGATATAATAGTCAGATTTTAATGTTTAATACAGTTATAAAATGCACATGAAAATCAGTTTCTCAGGTATTGAGAAAAATCATGTTAGATCTTGCACTAGGAATGTCAAGTCTTCGAAATTATCAGTCAAAAAATTAATTTTCACCGATTTCCGCGAAAGTCGGTTTTTAAGGGTTGTAAAAGGCTAGAAGCACGAAAATTAGGTCCAATGCAATTTTTTACCATTTTCTAATCTACTTTGCTTACAGAATTTTTGTTAAAATGTGCAAAAAAGCAGTATTTTGTTAATTTTTGGTTTTAAATCATCGTAGAACATTTTTGTTTTTATCTTAACCAACAATGAACTTAATACACCAAAAATAATATTTTTTTAATCTTTGATTTTTGATAATTTAATTGCGATTGATATTAGATTTTTTAAAAAGTTTCATTAATCCCATTAAGTCGATTTATTAAGAATTCCCTCAGTTATAATCAAGAATTAGTCTCTCCCGACTTATACCCTAGAGTGTTATCGGTCCAAGTGTCAAACGCAATTAACGCCTGAAATGTGGACAATCCTCCAACATCTAGCAGGTTTTAAAGCTGCAGCCTGAGATCGATTGTTTGATTGAAATATAGGTTAGGTACTGGTAAAGTGCAGGTTAAGTACTGAACAGTAACCTTTCAGGTTCAGCGAGTTTTATAAGCATATTAAGCAAAATGGATTTCGGTCCCCAGTAATTAAGCGTATATAAACCTGCTCATCTCTTAGCGTTTATCATAGAGATAATCAAGAATTTGCTTCTCCCTTCTTATATCCTTAACGTCGTACCATCAATCTAAAGCCATTTCCTTTGCTATGCATTAATCGTAAATGCAAGTATTGGTTCATTTGTTGACAATCCTACTACGGGAAGGTTTTGAGACACCAGCCTAAGATCAACCGTTTGATGGAATATAAAAACGTTACTAACTGAACAAGCAAATTGTTTATGAGGTTCATAAAATTTTAAAAGCATAATTTGCCGAAATTAATTCGGTGATCATTAAAAGAATCTAAACCTCTTGTTTTGTTAAAGGCATAATCCAGAAACTGCCTCGGCCAGTTTATACCCTTGACGTCTTGCATTATGAGTAATGTTCTCTCTTGACTTTTAGCACTACATGTGAGTAAAAATTAATAAAAACACTCCATACTATTTTATTACTGGACAACAGTCCAAAAGAGTGTGCTAATCTTCTCAGTTTCTTCCTTGATTCAAAGATGATTCGGCGATCATTCTTATAATTCATGGGATTGTTGTGAGCTATCATATCTATTGCAAAAAGGTGCTTTAAGCAAAGATAGATTGCAAATATCTAAGAATTTGTATTAAGAACTTGGTTTTGGACCAGTTTGACAAAGACCAGGCAGTTTCCGATCATTTTTTATTATATCTTACATCTTTTAATCCGACGGACGTTGAGTTGTGTTATTTTGTCACACGACTTTGTCTTAATAGTTGTCTAATTCATAGAAAACATTGACATGAATAAGCAATAATGCGACACCGAGGATTGATCGACTAGGATGGTCCAAATTGCAAAAATCTCGGTTGCCTCAAGCTCCAGGGGGGTTAGTAGGAATGGATCTTGCCTCGCCCTGCTTATAACCCTACATTTTGTTCATATCCAAGTGAGTTGTATTGGTAGTTATTTTAGACGTAAAAAACGCATACACTTAGCAACTTAATTTATAAGTATTTTATGCGCTTTTATGATTCTTTCTCTTTCTCTCTTTCCGCCCAGTGCACTTTTATTTTTTCGTACTTTTATAATTACTGGAATTAAGTAGGATAGTTTTTAACGTAGATCATGAGATCATAATGATAATTGTGTAAATTGGACGGTGGATGAGTTCTGCAATCTACACACAGTTTTCTCTAATCAAAGTGTGGAAAACGAATCCGTCTAATTAAGTAAATTAAACTGCAAAACGGGTTGCAACATTAGAGGGGACAATGTAGATTTTCTCATATTATAATACTAATCGCTCTATAATTGGATAATCGCCTTGTCGATTGTTGAACTCCGTTTTTCGGATTAAGCTGTACACAGCGAAGCCAACGGTCCCATTACGAAGGCTTCTGGTCAAAAGTCTTCCATTCCGACCAGAAGAAACTGGACTGAATAAATTATCTCCGGATTATTGGGAATTGGAATGGACATCTCGATGGTGAGAGGTGGCCGTCATTGCGAACCGGGTTATAAACATGGCAGGACGAAGAGAGAGCTCAAGAAGTGCCCATGCTAATAGATGGGACTTTCTGTTTTTATCACTGACTGGCTCCGTCCTTCGTTTCATCCGCTCATGCCCAGCCGTTCGGGCAAGGACGACGAGACCTTCCGTTAGCAATTAACGATTAAAACGAAAAAAAATGGAGAGGGGAAAAATAATCGAAGAGTGTGAAGGGTGATCCATTGGGTCCGCAGGGTCACATACTGTCTCTCTGTACTAACATATAATTCGGATAAAGCCGTACTTCGCAGCTTCAACTTTCGCAATACTAAAAATTTTCCAGGATATATTATATTAAGAAGCCCTTCATAATCCCACTTATTTTTAATTAACAAACTTCATTTCGCTCCTTCGGCTACAGGCAATTTTTTTAATTTGATTATATGACGATGACTTTTTTTCAGTACCCAATAGCAGCCTGATTCCTTTATATAATTATTAAAAAATAAGAGTACATGTGTAAATGTTTTAGTTGAGGATAGTTTTACCCTACATGACCAAATTCCGTATCCGACAGCTTAGTCATTTCAGCCCCGAAAGACTAGCGAAATACCGCTTCCCACTCGGTACAGAATCACACCAATAAATACATTCACACCTATATACATTGATCGCACTCGTACTGTTTGGTAGATGGAGTTCTCTATATTCCTCTATCTACCTGTTCGCTACACTAAACTACTCTAATTTGTGGTCGATGTGCTACTTTAAAAGTTTCAGCCGTAGACCCAAGTCAGACATGAAACATGAGGGGCGATGGAGGTGCTATGCCACCTCCATTCACGCCAATAAATGCATTCACGCCAACATACTTTCATCATAATCATCCCGTTTGGTAGATGGAGTACTCGACATTCCTCAATCTACTTGTTTACTATAATAAACTAACCTAAATTGGAGTCGATGGGGTATTTTTATAAAATTTCCGCCATCGGCCCAAGTCTTACACACAACCTGAGAGACGATGAAAGGCTACTTCGCCAACAGCACCTCCCCATTCACACCAATAAATACATTCACTCCTACAAGACACAAAAACAAAAAACACATATTTTGAAGGCTATACATATACAATAAAAAAAATCCCAATTTCCCTAAAAAGCGCAACCCCTAAAATTTGCAACCGTGGACGAAAATTCTTCTTAAATCTGGCTGCATGACAGATCCTCTCTGCATGGAGCGCATGACACGCCTCCAAATTCTAGTTCTCAGTACAATTTCTTCATGGGGTCTGCAGGGTCTACATACAACCTCCATTCTCTGAATCAATGTTGCCAAAAACATAACCTATCCTCAAATCTGACGCAATAGCATGGACCGATAAAGTAAAACAAATAATAAAACAGAGAAAACATGTAATGTTATATTAAACCCCTATTTAAAAATAAATTTAAATTCACTAGTTTTAGTGGTCCGCTTGACCAATTAATATATTTCAATTAACTAAGGCTTTTAGTTGAGATAAAAAGTCAGTGTCACGAGCGGGATTCGAACCCACGACCTGATGAAAAATAGCAAAAAGGAGGGAAAGTTGAAAAGGTGGGGTTGAGATGGGAGGTTGGTGTCCGAGTGGATCGAAGTCACGATAGATCAAGTGGTATTGCAGCGGCGTATTTAGCCGAAGGTCGTGGGTTCGAATCCCGCTCGAGACACTGACTTTTTTATCTCAACTAAAAACCTTAGTTAATTGAAATATATTAATTGGTCAAGCGGACCACTAAAACTAGTGAATTTAATAAGAAAAAATGAAGTATACCTTCACTAAAGCTCTCCGTATCCATTTCATTTGTCGCCGAGAATCAAATAGATTACACGACATTTGCAAAATGGCAAAAAGGAGGGAAAATTGAAAAGGTGGGGTTGAGATGGGAGGTTAGTTTCCGAATGATCGAAGTATTTTCTTCTTAGTTAATTGAAATAAATTTAAAGAAATCTTATATTCTTTTGGGAATATAGTTTTATTGTAGAAGGCATTCGTGTGAATTCAAGGCAGGGTGATTTACCGTCTTAACCGAATCGAACAGGAAGGCACTGGTTGAAAAGCGGATGAGATGAAACGGTACAGGCCGACGTAGAACCCGGTTGAGAGGGTTAGCGAAATTAAAATAACAAACGAAGCCTGTGTTTGGGGTTGTGAAGGGGCGCACGTGGATAACACCTGACCCGGCCACGGGCACCAATTAGAATTTCAAATCAGAGCCATTGAGCCCTTTCTCCCGAACTTCTCCCATCCCCCCTTCACCCCACGATAATTCATATAGGTGTCGATCCCCCAAAGAGTTGCCTTTGTCGGCAGTCAATAGCAGATATTGACGACCCACAGGTGTGCCGAGGTTTTTACACCTATCCAAACACGATTACTTCATAAACAATTTCGCGAGAGGAAAACAATTCGAGAAATTCCAATACCGGCCTCTTTTCTGTTTCACAATGTGGCGATTTTTCAAAACCTCATAAAACTACGGAACATAACAATAACTATCACCATTAAAGAATAATAACTCATTTTTTTGTAAAATTATCACATTTCTTAAGACACATACTTATTTTTCATGATTTTATTCCAGAATGAATAGACATTTACTATTGCGTTCAAAACGCAGAATAGCATTATTATAAAACAATATTTGTAATAATATAGCACAAAAGCTATAATTTTCAAGACTGAATCGGTCGAGTTGTAAATTGCCCTAAGTATGCGGTGCATGTTGGTTTTTAATTTTTTCTGTTAATGACTTTCTCCCTAATTGAATTACATTTCATTCGCCTACTTTGTTCAAATCCTTTGTTTCTTTACCTATCTATTATCTATGTCCAACTGAGCTCAAATAATTATTAATGATGTAGGAGTAGCACAAGGATGTCTTTTTTTCAAACTAATTTTATTTATCTTCCTTATCAAACTTACTTCCTTTCTCTCTCTCTCTCTCTCTCTCTCTATATATATATATATATANATATAAAGAGAGAGAGAGAGAGAGAGAGAGAAAGGAAGTAAGTTTGATAAGGAAGATAAATAAAATTAGTTTGAAAAGACATCTTTGTTCTACTCCTCCTATATCTATATCTATCTACTTATATATTTATTTAGTTCATTCACACTTTCGCTGTTTTCTTTTCTGTTGCTCTGTTTTCTCTTATTCATATACCAACGTAGCTCAAATAATTATTAATAATTTAGGAGTAGCACAAGGATGTCTTTTCAAACTTTTTTATTCGTCGATCTTTTCAATCTTACTTCCTCTCTCTCTATATCTATCTACTTGTCTGTCTATCTATATCTCTAGCAATCTACTTGTCTATTCCATTCTTTCATTTCTTTTCTGTTTCATCGTTTGACTCTCATTCACGTGAAGAATTGCTCAAATAATTGTTAATGGTTTAGGAGTAGCACAAGGATCTTTTTTCAAACTTATTTATTAGTCAATCTTTTCAATCTTACTTCCTCGCTCTATATATCTATCTATCAGTCTATCGATCTTTATCTCCAGCAATCTACTCTATCTATCAATCTACTAATCTATCTATTTATCTCTTCTATTCTCTGTTTTCTTTTCTGTTTTCCTTTTTTCTCAGATTCACGTTAATAATTGCTCAAATAATTATTAATGATTTAGGAGTAGCGCAAGGATGTCTTTTCAAATATTTATTCGTCCATTTTTCAACCTTACTTCCTCTCTCTCCATATAGCTATATATCTATCTGTGATCTATTTACATCTCTAGCAATCTACTTATCGATCTATCTATTTATCTCACCCATTCTCTCTTTTCTTTTCTATTAATAAGTGCTCAAATAATTATTATTGATATAGGAGTAGCATAAGGATGTCTTTTCAAACATTTATTCGTCAATCTTTTCAAACTTACTTCCTCTATCTCTCTTTCTCTCTCTCCCTCTCACTCTCTCTCACACTCGCTCTCTCTTTATCTTTAAGTATCTATCTATTTTGTCTACGTCACTCATATTTAATACACCCTATGTTAGTCAGAATTTCTGCAAAGATGTACAGAAAATATTACTTTAGAACGTTGGGATAGCGCAAGGATGTCTGCTTATGTATTTTCCTACTTTTTTATTATTTCTCTCATTGTCGTTTAAATAGATTTGTCAAAAATTATAAATCTATTTAAATCATTACTTTGGTTAGCTAGGACCAACTAAAACTTGTGGATTAATGCGAGGATAATTGTTGAGTTATATTTTATTGGTGTACTTTTATCAAATCTTTATTTACAAATCGTGAGATGCGGTCTGGTGTGATGTAGGTTTCCGAAAAACATTTTCTTTATCGTGCCAACGTTTCGATCTTTATTGAGATCATCTTCAGGGCCTGGGATTTACAAACATTGTTTACATATTACAATTACATTTTGCATATGGAAAAGTGAATTTATACAATGCAAAATATATATTTTTTTTATATTTTCAATCAAAATATTTCTACTCACACAAAGTGTTTGTCTTCTGTGTAATTGTGCCATTGAGCGTGTCGTGTCGAGAGTGCCAGTGAGATTTTGCTGTTTTGTGTTTATATACGTTGGATAAATAATTTTGACGCCTTATACAAAAATGTCTTTTCTATACCGACATCCTTCACCACCCCTTCAAAATCCAACGTGTATAACACAAAATAGCAAAATCTCATTGGCATTCTAGACACGCCGCGCAAGAATGGCACAATTACACAGAAGACAAACACTTTGATGTGAGTAGAAATACTTTGATTGAATATAAAAAAATTTTTTTGCATTGTATACATTCACTTTTTTTCCACATCCTACATGTATTTGTTAAATTTAAACAATGTTTGTAAATCCCAGGCCCTGAAGATGATCTCAATAAAGATTGAAACGTGGCACGATAAAGAAAATGTTTTTCTGAAACCTACATCACACCAGACCGCATCTCACGATTTCTAAATAAATATCGATTAACGGTCACTGATCACCACATATTTTTTCAAATCCTTTTTCTCTCTGTTATCTGTTTGTTTATTTCTTCGTTTCTGCTTTCCGGTTTGTCTGTTATTCACGACTATTGCTCAAATAGTTACTAATGATTTAAGAGTAACATAAGGTTGTCTTTTCAAATTTTCTCTCTCTCTCTCTCTCTCTCTCTCTCTTTCTCTTCCTGTCTATATGACAATTTTGTTTTCTAATTCTCTATTGAACATTATCCATCAGCATAAATTCTTTACGCAGTAGGCACCTCATATGCACACACTATAATGTAAACAAAAACTTTTTACTTCTTTATTTGTACAAAGTGCACTATTAATTATATGGTTCTGACGTGGTCTGTTGTGACGTAGGTTTTAGAAAAACATTTTCTTTGTCGTGCTAGCGTTTCGATCTTTGAGATCATCTTCAGTGTGCCTTGTGTTGAGAGTGCCCACAGTGTGCCAGAGTGCACGTCACACAAGAATGACACAATTACGCAGAAAACAAACACTTTGAGCCGTGAAGATGATCCCAATAAAGATCGAAACGTTGGCACGACAAAGAAAATATTTTTCCGTCACACCAGACCGCATCTCACGATTTCCGAATAATCATTGACTAACGGTCACTAAACACCACACATTAATTATGATAAAAGGAACTAAATTGAAATTTAACCAGCAGTTGGTCTTTACCTGTCGGAAACGATTAATTGCTATCAGATCTGTTGTGGGACTGTGACGTGGACGAAAATAAAGTTTAGCACACAGCTCACGTCTTTTCGACTGAATTGGCAGACCGTCTCCGGAATAAGCAGACAGAAATTCAAGTCTGACTAAGACAATTACAGCGCACATAGCAGTCACAAATACGAAAATTGGCGGGGAAAATATTTTATCTATAACAGATTCAAAATTGAATAACATGGTATGTTGCATGGGTAATAAAAAGTCGAAACTGTACGACAAACACTACGTGGAAATTTTACCAGGATGTCCTTCAGAAATTGACTATAAGCTGGATTTAATTGAAACTTTTCAAGAGAGATAAAAAAAAATTTTCGACGTTTTGTTTTCACGCCGGACAGTCTGTATTGTATTAGTTTTTTTACTTTAATTTTGGTTCGTCAAGGTAGGCGGGACTTCACGGTACGGTGGCCACGGGCGACACGACCACTTTCGACTCGGCGTCGGCCATCGATTTGCATAACGATCTAATTTTCGACAATTAGTTCGGCAACACGAACCCAAGAGATGAGCAAACATAATAAGGGAACAAAATAACACCTCACGACCTCCGGATAAACGTGTATGCTCGCCGTCTTTTTCATTTTTCGGAGCGTAGCGGAAAAATCGTCATCGTCCCTCCGTCCTTTATTCCTCGGCACGCCATACCTGTCATGAGAGACTTTCCGGCATATAACGCCTTAAACGGTCTTGAAACTGTATAAAATGGCGAAGGCTTATAGTCAAAGCTATAGGAATCAAATATTTTCTGAAGATATTTCTTCATCGATGTCATGGAATTGACAAACTAGGCAAAAGGCACGAATAGACAGCTAAGGCTAAATAAACACAAACTAACAAAGGATCAAAACAAATAATGACAAAGGAAAATGACTTTTGTTCATAACATAAACTGAACGAGTAAACACGACAGTAAAAGTCACAAACTATGAGGACAAAATCAATCCAACAGTGTTTTGTACTGAACACAATCAAAGGGGGTTTATACGATCCGATGAAATTTTTAAAAAAGCCAGGTTAAAAGGAACCTGATATTTTTGCGTATTTCAGCTGAGAAAATGGAGATGCCTGAAGGATTCGATTGGTTACATGATACATGGTATCCAAAATCAAGGTTAGTCAAATAAACCAAGAAGTAATTGCACAAATTTGCTCCAAAATGCTTCAAAAAACTATTAAAATTGAAATAGGCAATCAAAATAGTATATTTTTTTAGTCATTATATCCTTCAGCAGTAGCTATTTCAGATGGCTCGACCAGAGGTGGCCAAGGAAAGCAAGAGGCAGCGTGTTGTGTTGCCTCACCCTACGTATAACCCTGCTGTCGTACACAATCAAATCGATAGAAAATTGTAAGAAAACGTGATAAAAATGAAATCATTATTTCTTTTTTACCTAGACGAGCTGAGCTTCAAATACCATAAACCATCATCATAAAACATCAGGTGTCTGGATCCAAGATAAGACCAAAAACCAAGCACAAATTAGCTCCAAAAAAGGGTGGAACAAAGTACCTCCTTTACCATACTTAATCCCTTACATCGCCCGCAATCAAGTTAAAAGATGTGTACATATCAAATTAAATTTTAAACGAACCATGATAAAATGGCCGTCATATTTCCATTTAAAACCACAAACTGTCTTTGGAGCTGAGAGTCAAATACATCTTCCTAACTTCGCCTGGAGTTCATACTGGACCAGAAAATCTAATCGGAAATTTATCAAAAAATTTTATTCTGAAAATTGTTCAAATGGACAGACGAGATGCTCAGGATTAAAACGAAATAGCTTATTGCCCAAGTATACTTACAACCCTCGTATAGCCCACAATGGAATTAGGAGATATTTTTAAGGAATCAAGATAAAATAGACGACTATTTTCGTTTAGTGCAAACTTTCTTTTAGCCTAGATTCAAATACCAACTTCCAACATAAAAATTTGGATTGAAGGACTACAAACCACCACCGTAAAATATGGTGCCTGGACCTATGATCAGACCAGAAAACCAAGTCAGAAAATTACATATGTCCCTCAAAATACAAAATTTGGCCAATTTAAAAGAAGAACCAAATTTTTCTAAAAATGATATTGCAACTGTTCATTTGGGACAAACGAGATAATGATGAAATAAATTTATTTTTCTTAGATGTCTATGTCGTTTGAGCTGAGCATAAAACGCCATGAAAATATCTCTGGAGCACCAGAGCACATAAAAAACACACACAAAAAGCAACTCAAAGTCAAAAAGTTGACAGATTATAAAAATGAATTATAGCCCATCAAAATAGTTATTTTTCAGACATTCTGTAAAGTGTGAGAATTGGTTATTTCAAATGGCTCAAGCAGGTGTGGCGCGTGAAAAGACCGCCTCACCATACTTGTAACCCTGATGAGGCGCAAAGTCATATTAAGATAAATATTTAAGGAGCCAGGATTAAAAAAAATACGTCGTCATTTGTTTGATACATCCCAAGAATTCTCTTGAGCTGAGGTACAAGTGCCATAAACCACCATCGAAAACATTTGTTCTTCTTTGTTCATCTGTGTTCTTAGCTAAGATGATATAAGAAAACAAGTTAAAAAAACACAAAATATAAATATGACAATTAAAAAAAAAAGAATCGGAGGTCAACAAAGTTGAATGTTTTTCAAAAATTCCAACTGTGAGCAGTTAGGCTATTTCGGATTTCTCAACTGAAAGGGGTGGTATGCTGCTTCGCCATTCTTATAAACCTGAAGTCGCACAAGAATTATTTTTATGTAACCTTAATTTTTAAAAAAGACGTCTTCGTTTAATATCATGTGAAGCCAAACAAAAAAGTAAATTTCGTACTAAATAAAAATACGACCTATTTTAAAGAAGATCCCCAGATCATAAAAATTTGACATTTCAAATGAATACATTGTTTTGTACACTAAGCCGGTTGCCTCACCATACTTGTAGCCCCGTTGTCGTCCACAATCAAATTAGAATATATTTTAAAGAAACCATGATAAAAAGAAACGATTTCATTTTTTTATACTATACTACGATGTATTTGAGCTAAACTTTCATCAACAACCATTTGGTGCCAAAATTTGGAAAAAAATCGAAAAACAAAGTATGACAGATGTTAAAGAAAAATCTAACTTCATCAAAATTGGATATTTTTCAAAAATATTTGAAGAAACTGTGAGAAAGGATATTTCAATTTCCTTTAATCATGCTAAGATATCTTTTGCTAGACAGATTTCAAAGAAATATTTAAAGTCTCAAAATTGGATGTTTTACAAAAATTCTATGTGCGAGCAGTGGCTATTTCAGATGAACCAGAGGTGAGGGAGGGATGGAGAGAGAGAGAGTGAGAGAGAGAGAGAGAGAGAGAGAGAGAGAGAGAGAGCGTGTTTTTGATCATATTTAAATCCTGATGTCGCCCATATACAAATCAGGAAAAATTCTGAAACGAATCATTAGAAAGGATGTCTCAATTTCATTGTATCATATTAACATATATTTTGAGCTTGCATCGACAACAACAAACATTCGACACCTAGAGGAAAAAACAGATCTGAGAATGAAGCGAAAACGTAGAAATTTGCTTCAAAATCATAAAGCGATGACAGATTTCAAAGAAAAATTTAAGATCTCAAAGTTGGATATTTTCCAAAAATTCTATGTACACTGTGAGCAGTGGCTGTTGCAGATGAACCAGAAGTGACGCAGGAATGGAAAGAGGCAGCGTGTTTCTGATCACATTTAAACCCTGATGTCGCCCAAATACAAATCAGGAAAAATTTCGAAAAGAATCATTAGAAAGGATATCTCAATTTCATTTGATCATACTAAGATGTATTTGGAGCTTCCATCGACAACAACAAACATTCGACACCTAGAGTAAAAAACCTGAGAATCAAGCGAAATGGTAAAAATGTGTTTCAACATCAAAAAGATGACAGATTTCAAAGAAACATCTCAGGTCGTCAATATTGGATAGTTTTCCAAATTTCTATCAACTGGTTTAATTTGGTGCAGGAGTGGAATGAGGCAATTTCAAGATACTTATACCCCATGTCACTCACTAAGGTCTCAACAGCATTTCTTTATAAGTGAATAAAAACAAGATATCAGACAGAAGCATAACTATTCAACAATTATTAATGTAAGCGAGACATAAATTTTTGAAATCGGTACGAGTAGACATGACTTAGCTACCTATTCAGTTATTCAGTCAAATTAATTCATTTTTAAAAGTAAAATGTCACGGCATGATAAACCGAAATGGTAGAAATTTGCTTCAAAATCAAAAAGCGATGACAGATTTCAAAGAAAAATTTAAGGTTGGATATTTTCCAAAAATTATATGTGTGAGCAGTGGCTATTGCAGAAGAACCAGAGGAGACGCAGGAATGGAGAGAAGCAGCGTGTTTCTAATCATATTTAAATCCTGATGTCGCCCAAATACAAATCAGGAAAAATTTCGAAAAGAATCTTAGAAAGGATATCTCAATTTCATTTGATCATACTAAGATGTATTTTGAGCTTCCATCGACAACAACAATCCTTCGACACCTTGAGCAAAAAACCTGAGAATCAAGTGAAATGGTAAAACTGAGCTTCAACATCAAAAAAGATGACAGATTTCAAAGAAACATCTCAGGTCGTCAATATTGGATAGTTTTCCAAATCTCTATCAACTGGTTTAATTTGGTGCAGGAGTGGAATAAGGCAACCTCAAGATACTTATACCCCATGTCACTCACTAAGGTCTCAACAGCATTTCTTTATAAGTGAATAAAAACAAGATATCAGACAGAAGCATAACGTATCTCACTATTCCACAATTATTACTGTAAGTGGGACATATATTTTTGAAATCGGTACGAGTAGACATGTCTTAGCTACCTATTCAGTTATTCAGACAAGTAAATTGATTTTTAAAAGTAAAATATCACGGCATGATAAACCGGAATGCTGAAATGCATCAACAAGATTATGTAGTCTACATCGATTGCGTTTGAGTTGGCACATAAATTCAAACTTCTCCCTGTTTACATTCCTGACCTTCGCGATCTGTCTATTACATTTATGTTTTTTTCAATACTTTCTGAACTACGATTGGAGCAAAAATAATTACTTATTCACCCAATTAATTTACACCAACCAACAAAAAAATGACAAAGCTCAAAACAAGGTGATAAATAAAAAGATCATATTTCTACACTTACTGGATAAATTGTTGTATTGCGTAGAAAGAAGGAAAAATTGACTTTATCCTTGGTGTTCCACGTATTTCTGAAGATCTCTGTTTCCTACGAAGTCTCTCGTTTCCGGGTTTAAAAGGTCTTGTCAGCCGAGAAACCTGCAATCAAAAAGATTTGTGACCAAAGCGTCTGGAATAAAGTGATTTATGGCTAATAACTCATAAAAGAAATTGCGACGTAATATTGTAATCATTAACAATTTATATCAAGTATGGTCTTGAAGAAGAAAGCAAATTCACTTCCTACTGCCAAGCTTTCGACCTATTTTAAGGCCATCATCAGAGAAGAACAATCCTAAGTTTGTCTACAGATTGACATATTTAAATTTTTTACAGGTGAACTCAATTTCCATGAAGACCAAATTAGTCAGAACATTGCCAAGTACTCCTCAGTCCTAAAAAAATTATATAAAAAAAACTTAAATATTCAATCTATAGACATATTTAAGATTGTTCTGCCCTGATGATTGCCTTAAAATAGGTCGAAAGCTTAGCAGTAAAAACTGAATTTGCTTTCTTCTTCAAGACCCTACTTTGATCTAGAGTATTTCTGAGTGAAAAAGTGATCGATATTTCTAGTTCTAGAATAATAGCGGTATTCACGATGTTTGTAACTTGTTAACTCGTGCTAACTCGAATAGAGAAATGTCCAGTAAGATCGTGAACGCCCGCTTCTTGGCATGTTAAATGTTAATTTTTCCGCAATGCTGCGCGCGGCGATTGGTAGAACCAAAAATAAAGCTATAACAGTCCTTGAAGGCTTGCTGTGGATTGTTTTGATTTTCTTTTGTGTTAAATTGTAAGATGCCAGAAGTTAATAAAAAAGGAAAATTAATGAACTCTTTCATTCAAATTGCTATCTATTCACTCGGAAAGTGCTAACAAATGACACGCTTCAATTCGTGCCTACATACCTAACTTGTATCCTAACCTCTAACAACTTTATAGGATAGGGGATGTATCTATTATGAATGAGGGTATAAGGACAGGTCAGAAATTAACAAAAGATATATATTGGTCTGATTTAATTAATGCGTATTTAAGAATAAAAATACACGTAAACAAAAAACAGCTGTTAAATTCATGGCTGCCATGTTGGTTACCTACGCCCTAACGGATAGCACTGTGACTACAATTTCGACCTAACATCTAACCCCATTATATATCATGGTCCTGTTGATCAAATAACTTCTTTCAATTCATTAATCTTTATGTAAGGTGTTGGTTGAAATGAAGAAGCTATGCCACGAGCGGGATTCGAACCCACGACTAAATACGCCGCTGCTCTACCACTTGAGCTATCGTGACTTGGATGCACTCGGACACTGACTTCTCATCTCAATCCCACCTTTCGAATTTTCCCTACTTTTTGCCATTTGTTCAAATGTTGTGTAATCAGGATTCGATTCTCGGCGCCCAATGAAATGTCATGGAGAGCATTAGTGAAGGTATACTTCGTTTTACTTATTAAATCCATTATATTTCGTGGTCCGATTTACCAAATAACTTCTTTTAATTCATTAATCTTTATGTAAGGTATCGGTCCCGCTCCTGGCAAAAAGGAGGGAAAATTCGAAAGGTAGGTTGAGAAGAAAGGTTGGTGTCCCAGTGATCGAAGTCAAGATAGCTGGTAGACCATCGTGGGTTCGAATCCCGTTCGTGGCACTAGCTTTATTATTTCAACCAATACCTTACATAAAGACTAACATCTAACATTGGCCCTGGCCTGTTAGATCGAGCAATGTTAACTTGCCGATTCTTAAAATTCTACGACATCATTTTTCTCGATCTAACACGACCTAACAGAGTTAACAGGGTTAACACAAAGATCGTGAATACCACTAATATCATAATAACATATCGTAAACCATGTTTAAAAAAAATCTTGTATGCGTTTTTCTCAGTTATATGGTATACGTATGTTCGACTAGTTGTGTCATTCGATATGGCAGTAAGTTGATTTTTTTTTATTTTAATTTTAGTGGTGGATTATTATTTTAATTATTTTTGTGTGTTGATTAGTGACCGTTAGTCAATGATTATTTGGAGATCGTGAGATGCGGTCTGGTGTGACGTAGAAAAATATTTTCTTTGTCCTACCAACGTTTCGATCTTTATTGATATCATCTTCAGGGCCTGGGATTTACAAACATTGTTTAAATTTAACAAATGCATGTAGGATGGGAAAAAAAGTGAATTTATACAATGCAAACATTTTTTTTTATATTCAATCAAAGTATTTTCAAGTACGTATGCACGATAAAGAAAATATTTTTCTAAAACCTATGTCACACCAGACCGTATCTCACAATCTCCAAATATACATTTGAATTATTTTTTGTTTTTTCTATTTATCTTTTCATCTTAAATATCTCTTGAGTTATAATAAACTCTTTTCACATTGAATTTTACTGTCATGCAGCAAAATATCCTAATAATTTGTCGATTTTCTTGTTTTTGTTTTTACAGAAATAAAATAATTGCAGGCCCTTTTTGAACTGTATTGGACAGAATGTTTGACAAAAAAAAGCCCATTGTAAAGATCAAAACACTGCGGGCCAATAAAATTTGATGGCCCTCTTCACCAAAACAGAAAATTTTGTCATAACGAATCCTCTTAATTCAACTCTCGCCTTTCAGGGCCATCAAAGCGCCATTAACTACCCGGACGTACACAAGAGAAGAAACACCTACCGACATTATTGGCCCAATAAGAATTTTAAATAAATAGCACGAAGTGGTTTTTAATAGGACGATAAATGTTAACAATAAAACGCGTGATTGCGGTTGGGTTAATGGCCGGCAACACACGGGCCCTTTTACTGCGTGTAACGTTTAGTTATAACACGGCCTTATTCCTTTTCCTCATTCACCTCTTAAGGCTTGTTAATCCAGGACGGGGGATGAGAAAAAATTTACGCTACAATTAACATAGCAACGATGCCATGTGAGGATATGGTTTCATAATAGAAGCATAACGACTAACGACATAATGGTTGGCTTAGACAGGTCAAATGGTTAACGTCCAGGTAACCGCGAAGTCATACCGACCCTAAAAAATAATAACATATATAGATTACGTTTAAAAAACAAGATGGATGTCGTTATTTCACAGATAGGAGAGATTTGTTCAACTGGATGTCCTCATGTTTCTCTCGCGCTCATCCATTTAGGTTCTTCTAATAAAAGTCAAGTGAAATAGTTTGGAATTCAGTGTATAATTAACCCCAAGATTCAGCAATTCAATCACTTTTCAAAAATGTTGAATTTTTTTATATGTGAATTTAAAACAAATTAACTGAGAAACGCTCAAATAATATTTTTCAAGTAGAACACGAACTGTGTACGAAACGATTAGATTAAGTGAGGTGAAGCGAAGGCAAACGGACCCAAAAACTTTATTCACGGGATGTCCTCATGTTTCTCTCGCGCTTATCCATTTAGCTTGATTCGAATAAAAATCAAATGAAATAGTTGGTAATTCAGTGTGTATAATTAACCCCAAAAGTCAGCAATTCAATCATTTTTCAAAAATTTTGAATTTTTTTATATGTGAATTTAAAACAAATTAACTGAGAAACGCTCAAATAATATTTTTCAAGTAGTACACGAATACCAGGTCTGTGTAGGATACGATTAGATTAAGTGAGGCGAAGCGAAGGCAAACGGACCCAAAAACTTAACATAAATTACGTTTAAAGAAAATATGGATGTTGGGTCTGAAATAGAGGAGAGATTTATTCACGGGATGTCCTCATGTTTCTCTCGCGCTTAACCATTTAGATTGGTTCGAATAAAAATCAAATGAAATAGTTGGTAATTCAGTGTGTATAATTAACCCCAAAAGTCAGAAATTCAATCACTTTTGAAAATTTTTGAATTTTTTTTACATGTGAATTTAAAACAAATTAACTGAGAAACGCTCAAATAATATTTTTCAAGTAGAACACGAACTGTGTAGGAAACGATTAGATTAAGTGCGGTG
Source organism: Cimex lectularius (assembly GCF_000648675.2). Taxonomy (NCBI): domain Eukaryota; kingdom Metazoa; phylum Arthropoda; class Insecta; order Hemiptera; family Cimicidae; genus Cimex; species Cimex lectularius. The sequence continues at coordinate 826,506 of NW_019392922.1, read as the reverse complement.
AAGCGAAGGCAAACGGACCCAAAAACTTAACATAAATTACGTTTAAAGAAAATATGGATGTTGTGTTTGAAAGAGAGGAGAGATTTATTCACTGAATGTCCAAATGTTTCTCTCGCCCTGAACTATTTCGGATCGTTCTAATAAGGCCAATTGAAATGTATTAGACTTGTAACACCAAGAATAAGCAATTAGCTCACTTTTGACGATAGAAACAATCAGGCACCCAATGATGGTAATACTTAGGACTTCATGGACATTTTATATACATTAATTTTAAAAAAATTACTGAAAAATTCACAAATAATGTTAAAAAAGGACCAAAGTTATAATAAAAGCGAAGACAAACGGACCCAAAACTCAATTTGCATTTAAAGACATAATATAATACTTTTAAATATTTATATATGTTAAGTACCTACAAATTGGCTGTTCACATGTTTCTCTCGCACATACCCTTTTGTGCTTTCTAATAATGGTCACGATTGGTCACTTTTTTGTTTTTTATTACAGATCAATTTCATTGACGAGGACGAGAGAAACATGCTGGTATACATGGGAGATGGTAATGTCTCCTTGTTCTTGGACTTTACAACGTACAATAATCAAAAATCAATTAATTGAACACTAATTTAAAACTTACAATTAATTAAGGTCTTGGTCGAGATAAAAAAGTCAGCGTCACGAGCGGGATTCGAACCCACGACCTTCGGCTAGATACGCCGCTGCTCTACCACTTGAGCCATCGTGACTTGGATCCACTCGGACACCGACTTCTCATCTCAACCACACCTTTTGAATTTTCCCTCCTTTTTCCCATTTTTCAAGATTAGAGATTCAAGATTCTTTTTTATCTCAACAATAAACGTTAATTAATTGAAAGATATTAATTTGTCAAGCGGACCACGAAAACTAGTGAACTAATTAATTTATAAAGTAGAGTACAATATTTAGAGATCTTAATTGTGTGGCATAATGTCGTAGGATGTCTACAAGTTTACCTCGCGCATTCACTTTTATAGTTTTAGTAAAGATAAAGTGAAATGGTTAACTCATTGTCATTAAGGATTAGTACAGCCGAAGAGAAAACAATTGACTTCTCAACTCTTAATAAAATAGTCTAGAAAGGGAGAAACATGCTGACATCCACCGAAGATTTCATGGCCAAAATTTAAAATTGTTTAGTAATTTCGTACAATACTAGTCGAGTCAAATAACAATTGGCCACTTTTTTAAATTAATAAAACAGACTAGCACGAGAAAAATATGCGGACATCTATTCAAGATCTCATTTTTTTTGTATGAATTAAGTATAATTAAATAATTTTTTTTAAATAATGCATTATTTAGACATTTTAAGTAAAAGTGTGTGGCTTAAAATCATTGGATGTCTTCATGTTTCTCTCGCACATTCCCTATTTCAATTTTAATAAAGTTCAGGTGAAAATGGTTAAGTCAGTGGTCATACTTATGGAAGTAATCAAGTCCTAGATCAATTTACCTGCTTTTAGACGAGGTAAATATGCATACATCCACTCAAGACATGACGGCATCTTAAAATTTTCTTTGATTAATTAAATAATAAATAATACTCAAATGATAAAAGATAGAGGCAAAATATACAAGAATACCAGGGAATTTCAAGTAGCGGGAGATTTAGTAAGATAATATGAGTGTAGACAAACGGACCCAAAAATATATATGTATGTTAAATTGAAGGCAATACATACAAGGTATATAATTTGAGTGCCTGGGTTAGCAGTTTTTGTACATATAACAATTTTCAACTTTAATGAGCTTAAGAATAAACCGTACGAGATAAATTCATTGGATGTCCACAATGTTTCTCTCGTATATTCTTTTTTGGGGGTTGCAGCAAATGAGTCAATGCCATTTGTGGTACTAGGTATTAAATAAGTCAAGGAGCGAACAATTGATTGATCACTTTCTAATAAAATGGACTAGCAAGAGAGAAATATGCAGACGTCCACTGAAGATATTATCTGAAGACTTTAGACGAATTATTTAGTCTTTTTTTCCGTGTATGTTTACAATGATGAAACTCAATATCATTCCGGAGAACCAATGCCATCCAATTTAATTGGATGTCCACATGTTTCTCTCGCACTACCCCACATTTGTGACATCTCAATAGTAAAAAAAGATACGAAAAACTAAAATTTGACTTTTAATGTTGAAGTAACAACAACAAAGTGCAAGCAATTGTTTCATCAAATAGCAAGAGAGAAGACATATTTTTTAGCACTTTAGCTATTTTGTCAAAAACTTAATATTGTCCCTGAGGAACCAATGCGATACTATTTAAGTGGATGGCCATATGTTTCTCTAAATCTGCCCCACTTTTGAGTAGACTAGTTTCATATCTGTTCTAAAAATTAATCTTGGATAATCATAATGGTTTTGTAGTGCTGGTGCAATTGCCAGGTGAAGGTCAAGCAATCCCATTTTATTGGATGCGCATGTTTCTTTCGCAATAATCCATTTTTTTTATGGGTTTTTGCTTGTAAAATAATGTAAGCCACTAAAGTATTGTAGAACTGTATCTTCGATTAAATATTGAATTTTGCACGTGTGAAAAATGCAATCAGCACTGATAACATTAACGTAGAAATTTGGTAGAGAATGCGTGATTCTGTTCAAAAATATATGTAAATATTAACTAAAATTAAAACTTTTATGTAATTTGATGGTAACCGATCAATTTAATCAGCCTACCTTGCTTGGTCTGTCAGACTTGTCTTTCCTAATTTACATATAATCAGTGTTCGGTCATGAAATATTTGACCTTATAAAATCATTTAAGGTAAAAATTGAACTTATTTCGAGTAACATTTTACCATGAAGTTACAAAACCTATGAGGTTTAAATTTTCCCAATTGCCTCGGGCATCGGTCGAACGCAAATTACTAAGTTCAGTGCAACTATAAAAATTGTAATTTTTTAACAAGATACGAATAATTTAATTTCTTCCTTGTTTCAAGGATTTTAGAACTAGTTCAATTAGGAGTTTTTTTAGGTTTGATGCTTTTATTTCAAGTCTTACGTCATTGAGCAAAAAGTAAAATGCAAATTGAAAACCATTTTTTCCTCATATAACGTAGCCTGCGTAATGTTTTGAAGAATTAACTAATTAATTGTTCAATTAGAAAGGTAATTGGCTGAGACTATATCTCTCAGATATTTAGGATTTAATCCCGTCCATTTTTCTTTTCGGTAGCAGATGATTATCTTCTAGGGTAATCTTGAAAAACAATCTTCAAGGTAAGTTATGTCTGATATTTTTTTTAAATTTTAATAGTTGCATGTTAGTTCAGTTATTCGTGTTCTCAAGGTTTTAACGAAATAGCTGAGTAAAAAACAAAATTAATAGTAATTAATGTTTAGTGATCTAATTGACCAAATTACGTGATATATTTCAATTAAATTTTCTACGTAATATCTTGGTAGAGATGAAAAAGCAAGTGTCACGAGCGGGATTGGAATCCACGATTAAGACACGATAGCTCAAGTGGTTAGAGCAGCGGCGTATTGAGCCGAAGGCCGTGGGTTCGAATCCCGCTCGTGTCACTTGCTTTTTCATCTCCACCAAGATCTTACTTAAAAAAAAAAATTGAAATCTATCACGTAATTTGGTCAATTAGATCATAAATTACTATTGATTTTGTTCGTCTTTTTCATCTCCACCAAGATCTTACTTAAAAAAAAAAAATTGAAATCTATCACGTAATTTGGTCAATTAGATCATAAATTACTATTGATTTTGTTCGTCTTTTTCGTCTCAGCCAAAATCTTACGTAAAAAGAATAATTAATTAAAATTAATAATGTGTGGTTAGTGACCGATTATTAATTAATTATTCGGAAATCGTGAGATGCGGTCTGGTGTGATGTAGGTTTCAGAAAAACAATCTCAACACGACACGCAAGAACTGCACACTTAAGTAGAAAACAAACACTTTGAGCCCTGAAGATGATTTCAATAAAGATCGAAACGTGTGCACAATAAAGAAAATGTTTTTCTCAAACCTACATCACACCAGACCGCATCTCACGATTTCCGAATAAAAATTAATAATTTTGAAACAAAAATTTAATAAATTTCTGGTCAATAAGATTAAGACCAAAATTATTTTGGTTTATACAAATGGTTGCTGCTAAGTACAAATTGGGTCTAAACAGAAAACTTTGCAAGTTTATATAGTATTCTGAAAGTTGGATGGTTTGAAAGAAAATGTTTAATTGATTGATTGATCAGCTGATGAATTCAATCCGCTGGGTCCGTCTACTCTCGCTGCTCTCCTATGTTTAACTCATGGATAGGCAGTAATCAGTGTTGATTTCTTCAGTTTATGAGATTGCTCGTAGGTTCTTTTTTCTAAAAGGATCTGCTCTTAATTTTCAAAATGGAGATTCACCTATTTCTCGGCCAGATAATGTCATCCAAACGAATTAAAACGAATGAGGAAAAAAGTGGAAAAACGCTGGGATGTGTTCGACACCGGCTCTAAGGATTTACAGTTGGCTGAATAAAGGGCATTGTGCATTTTCCCCATTGTGGTCTCAGCGCTATGTCCCCACCATAAATAAGTCTATAATTCCCGGCTACAGGCGCTCACCGGCCTATTATGTACTCATTTGAATACGGCCATTATTATCGCCCGTATTTTAAATACGATTAATTCCCCTGTGTTTGCGACGAAGACCTTTTGTTCGCGGTGTGCAAGTGAAAAGTGGCCCGGGCTGAGGGAAAAAAATGGATATCGCCGTAGGGAATCCCATTGGAAACAATCAAGGAACCTATTCCGAGGATAATGGGATAAACTGTCATTTTTCAAAGGCACCATTCTACTTCCTACGATAAATACATTCCCCTATTATCCATATACCACGGAGTAATTCGAATATACAACGATTATTACTGTAATTATCATGACAATAGAGGGAAGGACATGACAACAAAAAAGCCAGGAAAATGACGACAGCCTAACTTCGTTCTATTTATTTATGAGTCAATCTGCCATATTTTTACACTATCCAATGTAGTCCATAAAGATTCGAAACATTACGGACTTGGTTCGAATCCTGACGTCGCCCTCCGAATTTTCTTAAAAAATTTGAACGTAATCATATTTTGATTAATTATTGCAGAAAATACAATATCATTCAGAAATTAAATTCCAAAATGATTATACAAATGAAAACGATCGTGGATATGGGTAAATATCCAGAAGTAATTCTGAATACAATAAGATCACACGTTTCATTGTTTATTTATAAAATATATTGATAAATAATAAAAATAATAACTACTAAAACAGTTGATAGACTGCTTTTGAAAAATAAAATCCTGATGCTAAATAAATGCTACATAAAAGTTAAAATTTCAGGAAAAACAATTTAGTTGGAGTTCGATGTGTTTGATCTAGTAAAAAACTGTCCAAGACGAAAGTTTCTCCCGTTTTAAATTGTTTTAGGTTTTAATTTATAAATTAACAATATTTTCATTTTCTTGCCCTCTCGAATAATTAAGGTTTTTAGTTGAGATCAAAAAGTGAATGGAACGAGCGGGATTCGAACCCACGATCTTCGGCTAGATACGCCGCTGCTCTACCACTTGATCTATCGTGACCTCGATCCACTCGGACACCGACTTCCCATCTCAACCCCACCTTTACAATTTTCCCTCCTTTTTGCCATTTTTCCATGTGGGTTCGAATCGTGCCATTGACTTTTTTATCTCAACTAAAAACCTTAATTAATTGCAATATATTAATTGGTCAAGCGGACCACGAAATTAGTGAATTTCTTGTTATTTACTTTCATTGTCATCATTTCTGGTTCCTCTCTCTTTCTCTCTCTCTCTCCCACATACTCTCCTCACTCACTTACCCTCTCTCTCTTTTTATTTCTTAGTGTCTGTATCTCCCTAAGTAACCCTTATTTTAATCGCGTTTGTTCTTTTCCCTCTCACCTTCTGTCATTATCTTCCATTTTTTGTCACTATGTTTCTTCTTGCTATTTAGCTTGTTTTGTTTCAATATTTTTTTCATCCTTGCTTTGTCTCTTTCTTCTTAATTCTGCCTGGTTCTCACATTATGCTTTTGTTCACTATTGTGTTGGTGGCAAACAAAACCATAATCAGCGAGCAAGTTGCACGTGCCATTGCACTCGTGGAGGATGGAAAAAATCAGAGTTACACCGTGAGAGTTTGAGATTTGTCTGAAACAACAATTCTCGTACATTCAGCGGTACCAGGGGTACTCCGAGACCAAGATGACTGATTTACCAGATTGCACACTTTGAGACATCGCTCTTTTACGGCTTCTGAAACTGATTTGTCCATTAGTGCTGAAACAGTATGAAGAAGCTGGCAGAAATGTTTCTACATCTCAGAGGGCCAGCAAGGGCTTACCAGCACCGCTTACAGTTGGCCTGAAACACCGACGTAGGACAGAAACTGCCATGAAGTCACCTTCGAATTTATCGACCAGCTGTAGTAGTAGAGCTCTACTGCCAATGCAACATTGCCGGTAAAAGGTCCTTCGGAGGTGGTTCAGTTAAAGTGTGGAATGTAGTTACACATTTTTAATAGGACATCACTTAATCCGGAAATCTTCCCGCCAGAAAGTCTGGAGGGTTATGTAGTGCCATTTGCTCTTGTTATTGGCGAGCAATTTTTCTTTATGCAAGACCAACTGCCACCGGTATGCGGTACCTTCCAGATGTCAATATTTGCACAAAAAAAAGGCCAACCCGTATCCCTGATTTGAACCCCAATGAGTATTTCTGGGACGAGCTCAAACTTTGGGTAAAACGAGGAATCAACCTTAGCTGAGCAGGGTGTTACCAAAATCATAGCAAAACTTGGTTAAAGGCTTAATGAGCATGCTGAGAAGATAGAGCCTGTACTAACAGCTAGAGGGGGTCATTTTTTTAAGTTTGTTAAACAATCGTTCTACTCTAACTCCTAGAACAATTAATTGAAAAAAAATTCGTTCCTTGTTTGCGGAAAAATTTTCCATACCAATTAGCATAAAAACACCAGGGAAACTGAAAACGCGGTTGACCTAGTTACAAAAACATAAGGCAATTAATATAAGAAAAAAGAAAGGCTAGAAACCTTTGACAACGTACAAGATCAATAATTGAAAAACAAAACTACAATAAACTTTTGAATACATTGAAAAAAGAAATAAAACTATTTAAACAACGATGCGAAACATATTTAAAAAGCTTGTCAATAGAGGATGGGAACCACTGGCGTAGTACGAAGCATATCCTGCGTCATAGCGTTTTCTCAGCTCTTCTCAATAATAAAAATTTTATAATAAATTTTATGAAATGAAAGTATTACCGATGGAGTAATATTATCCCCACTTTGAGCCGAAATATTCGTGGATAATTTTGGAAAAAATCTTTTCGAATCAAACAACAAATTAATTAAATCTGTTCATTTTTGAAAACGCTATGTAGACGATATTTTATATATATGGTCGGGAACATTAGAGGATCTCAAAGAATTCCTCCAACTAATTAATTCTCTACACCGTAATATAAATTTTACGTTGGAAATTAATGAAGACGGTTGTTTGAATGTTTTAGACCTAAAATTGTCCATAATAAACAACCTAATTGAAATAGACGTGTACAGAAAACCCACAACTACAGACAGTACAATACAAGCAGATTCTTCTCACCCATGGACCCAAAAAGCTGCTGGTTTCATTTGGCTCATAGACCTGCTAACTATAAAAAAGAATTAGAAACTATTAGAACCTTAGCAAAAAACAATGGATATCTATTTTTATTGACTGGTTGCTAGTTAAAATAATAAAAAAAATAACTTTAAAAGAAACAACAGTAGGACTCAGTAGGGGGCGTCGGTGGCCGCAACGGTTTAGGCGTTGACAAGGCGCTCATCACAGTAAGGTAAAAGTTCCGGGTTCGAATCCAGCGGCCCTGCATTCGAACCCGACAGTTTTTCAAGAACACCGGCACCCCGAGCGTTTATATGACTTCTGCTGTTGCGTACCCTCGTAAAATAAAAAACAAAAAATAAAAAAATAGGACAGCCACCCCACATAAATGAATCATTAGGTTTCCGATGTTTGCCATACATTGGTGAATTATCAGAAAAAGTAGGTAAAATTCTTAAACAAGAAGCTTTAGAATAGCTTTTAGAGGTGTACACTTAGAAACATCCTCTTAAAACCTAAAGACAAAAAGGAGGGAGGAAAAAAGGCAAAAAGGAGGGAAAATTCAAAAGGTGGGGTTGAGATGGGAAGTTGGTGTCCGAGTGGATCGATGTCACGATAGCTCAAGTGGTAGAGCAGCGGCGTATCAAGGCGAAGATCGTGGGTTCGAACCCCTCTCGTGCCATTGACTTTTTTATCTCAACTGAAAACCTTAATTAATTTTAAATACAACAGTGTTGCATAATTTCAACAAAGGGAAAGAACTAGATTGGTTTGAGAAATTTAAAATTGAACTTGGAGATAAATGCATTAATAATATGGTGGATTTTGATCTTTCTCCTATTTTAAATATGTACATAAATAATATTAGACGTACAAAATAACCGAATTAATTAATTATTTTTGTATTACTATTATCGTTAATTTACTAATTTATTCTTAAGGTATTATTTTAATTTAATTTTTAACTTTAATCACTAATTTATAATTATTTTCTTACTGTATTATTAATATTGACTGACTATGAGTACGAACTTTTTAAAAGGATATGTATATGTTGTGTATATGTTGCATATATTATATGTTTCAATTATGTTTATGTGTATTGGCATATGTGTAAGTTATCGGATATTATCAGATTGCAATGCTAAGATGCAGGTGGCATTCTCAGAATTGCAATCAGCACTCTCTCCCACCAGGGAAACGTAATTGTTTATAATTTAAAATGTAAGAACATTCCTTGCCTAGAAACCAGTGAAGTCACATCATTGTAATTGGTAAACTTAATTATTCTTTGTCAACTGTATTTCGCAAATAAAGTTTTTAAAAAGGAATCAACCAGCGAAGTTGACTTAATTTGTATGTACACTGTATGTATGATATTGTATGTATATGTGTATGAATAAAAGTGCAAATTAACAAACTAACTATCTGATGGCTAATACCTCCGGCAAAGCCAAACAAAAAAAATAAAATAAAATAAATTAAAAAATTCAAAGTGCGCCACTTTTTTGTGCTTTCACAGCAATTTTCCTCTCTCTTTCCTTTTCTAATTATTTCTACTTAACCAATTAAGTTTCTCAGATCTGGTTTATTTAATTTTGATTTATAAGTCGATATGGCCATAAATTTTCTTTAAATGAGTGAAAACACACACGCGACTCCAAAAATTTACATAGTGCATTTATAACAGCTGACATATGCAGGCATGTGCATGTAAGTGTTTTTCAAAATGTAAAAAAACGTCAATATTGTGGTTCAGAAAAAAAAAATCCCCAAGCAAATAATGAATAATTCCGTGGCCGTACGCCATTCAGAGTACTAAATATGTATAAGCAATGCGCCTAATTAACAGACGGTTTATGTAGTATGTAAATAAATTACTATCGTATCCTCAGACGTATCCCCCATTCACCGTTTTGCCCCGGCGGGCGGCAACAAGCCGTTTAACCCAGGGCCCTTTTATTAAAGTGCTTCATGTTAAAAGTCAAAAGGGTTCGAGGGGGTGTGCAGCCGGTCGGGCGCGAGTCAATGGAATTAATTAACCATGATATTTGGGAGCGTGACGACATCAATATAAACAGGGGCAACCCTTTATCTACTGGCTGATGGATGGCTGACTCCCCCGCACAAACAGACCCCAATTATTGCGCACAACTATCCTGAAAACCGCCCTCACGTACCAGATACTCTCAATCTACTCCCTCATTAATTACTCCAATCCCGTATCTATCTGATACCCTTTAAACTGCTATCACAATACACATAAGGGAGGTTTCTAGCTAAATGAAAATATAATTTATTTTTATATATGTACGTATGCTGTATGAAGTGAAGAACGAGTAAGAAAGGTACTCAACAAAACATATCTGCACGAAATAATCAACATTTCAATTATCTGCTATAATTGTTAAAACAAATAATTACAATCTACATTAAAATGCAAAAAAAGATGATATTCACAAATAAATTTTAAACTATTAAAGAACTCAACAGCCTATCTTCCATAGTTTAAATCCATCTGACTCCTCTCTCTCTCTCTCTAACTCTCTCTTTCTCCCTCCCTACCCCACTGTCACTATCTCTAGCTTTTCTCCATGACTCCACTTACTCTCATTCTCTACATTAACTCACACTTTCGAACCGGCTGTACAGAATATATTAATCTTTAAGGTTGGGTAGCGCAAGGGTGTCTGCTACGTCTTACTTTATTTTCCCATATTAATAAAACCAAGTCACTCGTCTTATACGATGTTTCTCTATCACGTGTCTATTTCACTACTGCGATAATTTATAAGATTGGAGTAGCTCAAGGCTGTCTTTTGTGTCTACATTTATTTTCCTAGCTGTATAAAATTATCTTACCGGTTTCTCACACTAATTCTCAACCTCACTGCTGTTTTCTATCTCACTTTTCCAAAATATGCCTCCATAAAATGTATAACTTAAAAGTAGCACATGGGTGTCTTTTGGGTCTTATTTTATTGTACCACCTGAATAATGGAATAAAACCATCTTATTCGTCACTCATACTATTTATCCGATGTTATTTTACAACTTAGGCGTAGCACAAGGGTGTCTGTAGGGTCCTGTTTTATTCTTCTCTCAGAATAAAACCCTCTTACTCGCATTTCATAGTATTTCTCTCTTTCTTGTCTCTCTCACTACTGTTTTTCTCCCCTCTCTCTCTCTCTCTCTCTCTCTCTCTCTCTCTCTCTCTCTCTCTCGCCCTCTCCCTCTTTCCCTCCACCACTCACTATTTCTAGCTTTTCTCCATGACTCCACTTACTCTCATTCTCTACATTATCTCACACTTTCGAACCATCTGTACATGATTTATAACATTGGGTAGCGCAAGGGTGTCTGCTATGTCTTACTTTATTTTCCCATATTAATAAAACCATGTCACTCGTCTTATACGATGTTTCTCTCTCACGTGTCTGTTTTACTGGTGTTTAATTTATAAGATTGGAGTAGCTCAAGGCTGTGTTTTGAGTCTACATTTATTTTCCTAGCTGTATAAAATTATCTTACCGGTTTCTCACACTACTTCTCAATCTCACTGATGTTTTCTATCTCACTTCTCCAAAATATGCCTCCAAAAAATGTATAACTTAAAAGTAGCACATGGGTGTCTCTTGGGTCTTATTTTATTCTTCCATCTGAATAATGGAATAAAACCATCTTACTCGTCACTCCTACTATTTCTCTTATGTTATTTGACAACTTAGGAGTAGCACAAGGGTGGTTGTAGGAACCTGTTTTTCTTCTACCTGAATAAAACCCTCTTATCGTATTTCATAACATTTCTCTCTTTCTTGTCTCTCTCACTGTTTTTCAATCTCGTCTCTATCTAAATTATGTAGAATGTGTTAATTTATAACTTAGAAGTAGCCCAAGGATGAATTTTAAGGCGTACTTGATTTCACCATCTCTTTAGTTGTTCTCTTTTTCTAACTCGAGCTTTTTCTAACTATCATTCTTCCCCTTGACTAAAAAAAGAGCGATTGACGAATGAATCAAGCTAACCTTTGGCGAAATAATACTAGGGGACAGGACGTGTGGAAGACTTCTTCGAGAATGTCTTGCCTAAACGTACACTTGACTTGCTGCCAACTGTTCATTGGCAACTTGATAGACACATAAAACATCGGGGGTGGTTAAAAATAGTCTGTTGTTCTAGGACCCAGGTACAAAGGACAAAATGCTAACGAAGAAAATGATAACTAACCACCTATGGAGGATAAGTTATAGGGCATATTTGTACATTGTTGTATTAGGAGTAGTTAAAGACACAGGCAAACAAGATATAATGTGTCTTATATTTATACGATGATGAATTAACTAGCAATGGAAGGTTTCGCAACTAAGCAACGCCAATAGAATCGATACCACCGCCTTCCTTAAGTGAAACTTCAAACTCATATAAAAAGTAATTTACTGATGAATAGATTGATCAGAAGATTCGTACCAAGTGGTACAACATAAGAGAGATACAGGCAAAAAAGAAAGTCTCAACTACACTTACAGACCTGGTGCCCCTAAGCAGCACAGCACCTCAGGGGTATGTAGGTGATATTACCGGATATATTGGTTGTGGCTAATGCTAATCTAGGTAGGTTCTGCCAAGAAAAAGAAGACCGTAAAAGATTTTTTATTACGTTCATTTTGATCTGCAAGTGATCAAGGTTGATGGTAGATCATAGGCGACCTAGACCGAGTACTGATGATGGCGAGAACAATCGAAAACGACCAAACTACAGGTGCATATCATCAGAAGGCTTAATTTTTAAAATATAAGTTCAATGCAGTAAAATAGTACATAGAGCGTGATTAGTTCAACATTATGGATGCAGCGTAAAATGACTTTTTGATATAAAAATTATACAAATTCGAAGTTATATTGTTAATGTTAACTTTCTCTATTAAGTTTAATTTCAGAGGCTAATACAATATATAGTTCCAATTTTGATTTCTCTGAAATACCGATACTGAGCCAGGGGTTAGATTAAAATTTGTGTAGGATTTATTGCCTTTGTGACCACAATTATAACCACGTGCGGGATGTGGAATTGGCCTACCCTTTAATGTAACTCAGCCTTGTTGCAATTTAATGACAGGGCATATGTTTTGAAGTGGCGAGGAGAAGACGAGGGCCGGTTTTACAATACCGCAAGCCCTCGTATAAAGTTATTGTTTCAAATTGCTCCTCGGATTGTTTTGAGCCGGGGAGGGAATATGTCGGGGACGAAGTGCCTCGCTGGGATACCCGGCCTCCTCGGGGAGCGCGCCCTCGTAAAGGCTCGTTACTGTCCGACTCCTTTATTGCCCGGGAATAAATCAATTTGAGTATTAAAAGAGACGCTTGCCTAACAAGGCTGTTTGTTGTCATTAAAACAATATAAATATATAATAAACAATAAAAATAAAGATCGAATTGGCTCAATTCAGGACTTGCCCTGGTAACTTTTTTACCACTCTTGGCCAGGTTAAATCAAATCCTTATTTTTTATAAGACTTTAAATAATCAAAAAGATCAAAAAGAAGCAGCAGTATTTTACAAAAAATAATTGGGACGTCACCGATCATTTTTGGTCTGTCGGATGGTTTGGTATTTTGTCATCTTCAGTGCATTGTCATTTTCAATTTTGAATTGCTAGTTTCTAGTTTAAAGTTTTATTCAGTCACTTTCATTACACACCAGCGAGATGGTAAGAACCACAGTATTGCCACCATAGATTCAATACCTTGGTGGCCTCGTATGGCCACCAATTGTTCAATACTACTTCGCCAAAATATGCCCCGGATCACGGCAAGTATTTGGACCATACAACAAGAATTTACGGAGCATAATAATGCTGCAATAGCTAGTGTTTATTACTACTAGATTAATATGTATAAGGTTCGACAGTTATGCACCTAGTTTCACCAAAACTGAGAATTGTTGGGCGGAAAAGGTGGTCCTTAGACCACAGTAAACGAGGTACTTTAATACAACTTTGTGTATACATTCTCAGGTTCAACATAATGAAAATGATTATTCGGAGATCGTGAGATACTGTCTGTGTGAGGTAGGTTTTAGAATTTCTATTTCTTAATTAAGAATTCTTTTCTTAATCGTACCAACGTTTCGAGCTTTATTGAGATCATCTTCAGACTCAAAGTGTTTGTTTTCCGTGTAGATGTGTCATTGTTGTCTGTCGCACTCTCAACACGATCTAGTCGGAAAACAAACACTTTGATCCCTGAAGATGATCTCAATAAAGCTCGAAACGTGGCACGATAAAGAAACTGTTTTAAAACATTCGTCACACCAGACCGCATCTCACGATCTCCGAATAATCATTGACTAACGGTTACTAAACACCACACATAATGAAAATGGCTAGATCATACAGATAGAACAGACGGTCCATTCTTTTTTAAGACTACTTTCAGGTTCTAAATTGTGCAGATGTTTTGATCAAACAGCAAGAGAGGGAGGGTCATAGCGTGGATGTCTTTCGTTTCAATTTACAAATTAATCAGAAACGACTAAGCTGCAGGTTCATGTTCTTGGAGTCATTAAGAAGAAATATAATTTCTTATCAGAACGCCCGACGTTAAGCATATTTCAAGTGATTGCCAAAGCATACTTACGATCAAGCTAAAAGATCCCCTATTAGAATTCAACAAGAAACATCACTGTTTACACCACAATGTCAAAATATGTTCAGGTTCAACATATTTCAAATGTATTTACGTTTTCGTAGTCAATTGACTATGTTACTTCTTTCAATCAATTAATTATTATTTCTAAGGTCTTGGTTGAGATAAAAAAGTCAGTGTCACGAGCGGGATTCGAACCCACGACCTTCGACTAGATATGCCGCTACTCTACCACTTGAGCTATAGTGACATCGATCCTCTCGGACACCAACTCTCCACCTCAACCTACTGTTCGAATTTGTCTCTCTTTTTGCCATTTTCAAATGTCGTGTAATCAAGTGAAAATGAATTAATCGTGAAAGATTAATTAATTGATTGAAAGAAATAACTTAGTCAATTGACTACAAAAACGTAAATTAATATTTATAAAGTAAAAGAAGTATCACTTCACGAAAAATCTCCCCGTGGACACTTCATAAGTCGCTGAGCCGAAGGTCGTGGGTTCGACTCCCGCTCGTGACACTGACTTTTTTTATCTCAACCAAGACCTTACAATTAATAAATAATTGATTGATATTTCAAATGATGGGATGAGGTAGTGAATACAGGCTGAACTAATGTAACCATAGCATATTCAAAATATTTAGGTTCAAAGTTTTGTTAGCAGGTTATGGATGCTCTCGGCAGACCACAAGAAGAAACTTTCCATTAAATTCTATGATAATTGGTTCACTTTAAAGAAATCTCGTAACATTTGATTAGAAATAAATTATTGATAATTATAATTCAATTTTGTATAAACTTCGGTTTGTATGTGAAAAAATTAAAGCTTGATGATATAAGTATCAAAACCTAAGTGTTTTGTATGTAAAATAATAGGTTTGACAAAATAGGAAAGTTTTACTCGCTGTTAAGAACTTTCAGACCATTTCAAACATTGATGACAGTAGGGAGTGTTGGTGCCACGCCCAGCTTATAACCCGGCCTGATGAACATAGGGAACGAGAAACCGATGTACAGTTTGACTGATAGAATAAAGCAGAGATCGGTGCTTCTCTCTGTTTATACCCGACGTAAAGAGTATAGACAAAAACTACCCGACAAACTGGTTAATTGACCACTGAAAGTAGCGAGGTGCTAGTCTGACAAAATGAAACACAGATGATAGTAGTGACTCTGTGTGGGTGCTAACCTTGCTTATAACCCGACGTGATAAAAGATAACACGATGAACTGTTGACTAACTTCTGAAGATAGCGACATACTGGGATCCATCTGACAAAATATGTCAGAGATGCTAGTAATTGATAGACAATTTATCGGTGCTTCACCCTGCTAATAACTCGACCTGATGAACATAGGCAAAGACAGCACGAAGGACTGTTGACTGGGTTCTGAAGATGACATTAGATAGATGACAGTAGTGGACCTGTCTGTCGGTGCATCACCGGCTTGATGAACAGAGACAAACACAGCCTAACATACTGCTTGAATGATGTGAAGATATTGACGTGCTGGACTTGTCTGACAAAATGGGAATGATGAATAAACAATGATACGTATATAGATTAACCCATTGGCATCTTGAGGGGTTTTTGTCATTTGGCTATCTCCAGTGGAGCGTATGCAACAACTAAATCTAAACATGGCGATAAGGAAGTGTCGACAATCATCAAACCAACTAAAACAGTGAGGACCAGGTTAAAGAAAGGATTGATCTTCATCATCCTGCCTTCCTCGAAGATATAAAAGGTCGAGGAACGACAAATATAAAGTGTGATGTTTAAAGTAACATGATTTAAGTAAGTAGGTGAACCAATGTAAATAGGACAAGTTGACGAAGTTATAAAAAGGATAAAAAAGTAAAGGACGATTTGACAGTCATTACGTTCCATAGGATAATATTGAAAAGCCTCATGGATCTAAAATGAGGATACTTCTTCCTGTCTCATTTTTGTAATAAGACTATAGTCATATTTATCAGACAGTAACTGTTGATGATCATTTTCTGAGAAACTACGTAAGATTGATAGAGCAGTGATTGGGAAAAGCCGGACCGAGAGGGATATCCGCTATATACTCTCCCTTTACAGGGAAACATGATTCGGGTTGGTTTTAGAGGGGCCGCCATGAGCCATTTCTCCGGGCTAAAAGACAAGCTTTTGAGGGGGGGACTCGGTACGTGCCCTGAATCCCTGCGAACCCCCTCGATGGATGCCCGCGATCCTTTCTCCTCCCCGGCTAATCCCCTAAAAACTCACTCCTCCCGGAATCGATACGGGTGGACTCCGCGGTGACACCTAGTAGGAAGACGTCTCCCGATCCTCCGTCTATTAACTCTATTCGGGATTGTCGGGATCCTGTTTGTCGGGGGCACCGTTTGTCTCTGGGCCATCCCATTGTTGTCTCCCGGCATTGTCTCCTTCCCCCGAGGGCGAAGGCGACAAACAAACTGGAAGTAATCTAAACACAATGACGTCCTCTGCGCCCGAACCTTCAACAGCCCCTTACAACAAAAGCGAGGGAAAAGTAGGCTTTTTAATTGTTATTAAGGGATGTTGAGGAAAAAAAACGCGGTTATGAAATATCTGGTTGAATGGGTTTCATAAGTAATCTTTTGATGGGATTTTATTATGCGCCGAATCAAAGGGGTTGTCTTTTCAGAGCAATCAGTTGTGCGCATCTTATTTCTCGTTTTTATCGCGTTTTTTTTTTTAATCTAACCGTACTTTCATAAATTGCTTCATCAGATGCAAACATATTTATAATAATCAACGTTAAACAAAACGGAAATGAAATAGTTTAATATGCTCATATATTCAAACGTTTAAACAATTCATTGTATGATAGTCAAATATTATTAGTAACGAGGCTACACCTTGTTTTGTTTCCATAATGCAGGTTTTTATTATTTATAACTAGTTTGTTTATAATTTTGAACCTTCTTCTTCAGGTCCTCTGAGTCATGCACCCCTTCGTTTGATAATTTCCGATCATCCCGTTTCCCATCATCTTGGGCAATGTCATGCCTAAACATATTTCAACTGTGGAGCTGTTCTGAACAATTGTTCTGTGTTGAACCTCAGATTTTTTGACATTGTAATATTAAATTGTGAAATTTATCTCTACCTTACCATTAGCTTGTAGTTTGGTCGTTTCAGGTCACTTGCCAAAATGTTATCCTCAGCATATTTGACAATAATGAATGTAGGCAGCACCGTAGTCCATCTAGTCTTACTGTTGCCGGAGTATATTTTGAAAAAATTCTGTGGGACCAGTAGCCACGGTCACGTTACTATGATCCGTCCGATGCTGTTTAATGAAACTACCTGCATTATAGTTTTGGTCTGCGAGTCGGTGAACTCATGGAATTCCTCACTGAAGATGGTGCAATACCAAAACGAGTTTGAATAACTCACAAAACCCGCGAGTGAAGACAGACCCAGTATGTGACCCCGTGCCGGTTCAACCAAGCTGTAAAATGTTCATTCTTACACTATTTTTCGAAGTGGTACTATATAGCTATGGAAGCATTACTATGATCCGTGTTTTCTCCTTGTTTGGTCCAACTATTTTATCTCCAATAAACTGAGTATATATGCTGTTAGTCGGTCATGTTACTGTATCATTCTTGCTGTTTGATAAAACTGGTTGTTCAATGTTTAACCTTACCTTTTGTCAAATTGTTTTACAATTACTCTGCTCTTGTCATGCTAATAAGGTCTAAATATTTTAGATTTAGTAAGGATTCTTGAACAGTGATTTGCCGAACTGTATATATTTTGACGTTCGTTTCAACCTAGCTGATCTGTCCCATTGATCGCTTACAGTATATTTGATGGTTTTGTTCTATTATAGAAATCGAGGACGGAGATGGCATAGCAGGCCGAAAAACCGATGCAGATTCTGGCTGGAAATACAAATATCAGTATTGGCAGTCAACAAACATATATGCAGTATCGTTTTATTTGAAATGTATAAATTAGCTTAAAATGTTCGCGTGATGTAAGACATACAACATTGAGATAATTTATGGTCTTTATATCAATCTATAGATGGTCATCTGTGCGTAGGCAAAGAAAGTATTTTGTCATCGCACCATATCCAACGGTAATTTAAACGTCAAACGGATATAGGATTTATAAAACGCATCATTATTGTTAAGAACAACCAATAGCTCTAAAAGGAATAATGACGGTCACTAAGACAATCAGGCAGACATTGAACTCTGAAATTTATTCGAAATATTAACGAGAATAAAACGACAATTTGATTCACGACGTCATCGATGATAAACATGTCGAGATAGTTCAGACAAAGCAACTAGCTTATTAGATGATCATTTGGAGATAAATAATGTTTTCGGGTGACAAATACTAGATGCATCTCACTCTCTGTCTGTCTATCACTCTCTCCCACTCGCTCCCTCGCTTTTCTCTTTCTTAACAATTTCGGTCTCTATTTCCTTCAAAAATTATCTCATTTTTCTCAATTTTCTTTATTTTTCTTGTTGTCTCTGTTTGTCTGTCTCTCTGTCACTCTATTTCTCTCTCTTACACACACTTTCTCTTTCTCCCCTTCCTCAAATCGTTTTTCCTTTATCTGTTTCAATAACTCACTTATTTATCTCCAAGTTCTTTTTATCTTTTTTATGCCAGTCTCCTCTCTCTCTCTCTCTCTCTCTCTCTCTCTCTCTCTCTCTCTCTCTCTCTTCTTTTCTGAACCCTTTCAGTCTCTATCCCTTCAATAATTCTCTCATTTTTCTCAATTTTCTTTATTTTTCTTGTGGTCTCTGTCTGCCTGTCTCTCTGTCACGCTATTTCTCTCTTACACACCCTTTATCTTTCTTCCCTTCCTCAAACCGTTTTGCCACTATCTGCTTCAATAACTCACTTATTTATCTCTTGTTTTTACTTCTTTTTACATTTTTCGTATCCGTCTCCTTCGTCTCCTTTATCTCTCCAACTCTCTCTTNATTAATGGAGATTTAATTTAATTAATAATCTTACTTATCTTCATGAACACATTAATCTGATAAATTACAAATACAAAACACAAACAGTTTTGTGCTTTTCTAATTTTCATCTATTTTCTACTTTATTTCATTTTAGCCAATGTCACTTTTACATTCTAATTTTTCATATCTATCTAGTGTAATGTTGCACCGCTGTTATTATTATCACTTACATTTCAATTTAACACTTATTAATTTTATTCTATATAAACAAATATTTATATTACTATAATTTATACATGATTATAAATCAATAATTACTTAAAATTATTCGGTATTTCACACACGTTTCGATCTTTATTGAGATCATCTTCAGATTTCTTTATAAGCATTGTTTAAATTTTACAAATACAAGTAAGATGTGAAAAAATGAATTTATCCAATGATAGAAATTTTAGACTCAGTCAAAGTATTTGTACCCATTCAAAGTGTTTGTTTTCTGTGTAGATTTATTTAATGGAAGAAAGAAATTTAAACAGCAATTCTGTGAGTTCATACCTTAAAAAACATCACAGTGTGTTATTTTGAAATTCACATCGCTCCATGATACCAATTTAACAACACTTGTGATCTAAATGTTGCCTATTTATTAAACGCAATAATTTCTCTGATCTATTCCCTTCACAAATCCAGTATAAAAATTCAACCAGTTTTTCCGGAAGTCGAAAATTGCGTCCTTGTAAAACATTCATGGATCTGCGGGGATATGATGACCAGTGAGGATAGCCAGACCAAAACGATGGAAAATGAACTTATTTAAAATCTGTTACTGTTTTGTGATAAAGGGTAAATTTTTTTATCATTGGTTACAGATTGACATACGATATTGTAAAGAAGAATATTGGATGTTGGAGAAAATTTGGTTGTTTCTGCAGGTCAGGAATGAGTAGACGAAAATTCAGTTTGTTTTTTACTAAAAGGGTAGTTTTTAGAGTTTTTCCCTTTGAACCCTTTAACTTGGGATTCAGCACGTAGTATTCGGATTGCGTATTTATCGTGATTGGGTTGCACCACCCGGGACTTTGATTGGTTAACAAGATTTTAAGAGGTATACGTGGAAGGGAGGACCTTCTAGATAATTGTATCAAAGGGACTCCTTCCTAGCATAAAGGCTCTCCTGGTCCTCTTCACTTACCCCACTCGGCTGTATTCATATGCAAATCCGGGCGGGCCATTCTTCTGGTTAGCCGAGCTCCGGCTGAATGAGGCGGAGGCCGATCTTGCTCCGAGATACCCCCACAATGCAGAAGGCTACCCTTTTAAACAGAGTATATTTTTTTCTTTTCGTAAAATCTAGCCTTTTACACGGGACGGAACGCAAGCAGGAAGGACCGGTTCGTACGGATTCAGTTTCGGTTACTCAGCCCGTCCGCCTCACCCACGCCGCTATTGATAACAAAAGACCTGTTCGGACCTGCTTACACCCACTACGGCCATTCATGTGATTCTTCAACTATTATAATTATACGCCACTGATCGTAATGTATTAATTGTTTCCGTTCGTGAACACAGATTAAATAATTGCCGGTTGAAAACCGACGGATCTGAATCTATGGATGATCCGATCCGTATCGAATGAGCGTAATATCGCATACGTAATCCGTATTTCCCACGAAGAATTTCTTTATACACGCATAAAACCAAATTATTTTTAACTTTACTATTTCATATTAATATTTAAAATCGATTTCACAGTTAAAAAAATCTATTAAAATACAAAGATCTTATCAGCACAATTCTCAGAACCATCAGAGGATATCATTAATTGCCAAACTATTTTTAAACATATTTTCAAGGAGACTCCTACCAATGTTTACTTTTCAACGCCTAAGCTTGTCTAACCAAACTGTACTGCTTAAAAAGATATCTAAATTATCTTTTTATAGTCACTTTCACTCTCTCTCCCTCTGTTTCTTTCTTTCTATATCTCACTCTCTCCCTCTCACGATCTCTGTCTTTCTACCTCTTTCTTTTTTTCCCTCCCTCCCTTCCTCTCTCTCACTCACACACACACACACACACACACTCTCCTCACTACAATTCTCAGAACAATCAGAGGATATCTTTAATTACCAATCTATTTTTAAAAATATTTTCAAGGAGAGAACACTCGTACCAATTTTTACTTTTCAACGCCTAAGCTTGTCTAACCAAACTATTCTGCTTAAAAAGATAATCCAAATTATCTTTTTATAGTCACTTTCACTATCACTCACCACACTCTCTCTCTTTCTTTCTATATCTCACTCCCTCCCTCTCACTATCTCTGTCTTTGTCCCTCTTTCATTTTTCTCCCTCCCTCTCTCTCTCACTCTCTCGCGCTCTCTTTTTTCTCTCTCTCTTCGGTATGTTCGGTATGAGTGTTTTTTGTTAACATTACTTGCAGCAGGTTCCACAAAGCATTTCATAATTGATTGAAATAATATCAGTAAATATATACAAAATCTAATAATATAAAACTCTCCCTCCCTTTCTCTTTCTTTCTCTCTCTCCCCCTCCATCCCTTTCTTTTTCTCTTTCCGTCCCTCTCACTCACTCTCTCTCTCTCTGTCTCTCCCTCTCTCTTTACTTGTCGTTCTCTTTTAATTGTTCTGGGCCCCTTCTTATTTTGTTCAACCGTTTCTATCATTCTATCAGCCTTTTTTCATTTAGTGTCTGGTTGTGGCAATAAATCTCTTTCTTACTCTCTACCTCCCTCCGTCCCTCACTCTCTCTCTCTCTCTCTCTCTCTCTCTCTCTCTCTCTCTCTCTCTCTCTCTCTCTCTCCATCTATCATCTATCTATCTCTCCCTCCCTGACTGTATTTCTGTATTTCTCTCTTACTTTTAAAAATGGTGTTAGAATCCATTTAAGATTTTACGTAATCTAAAAATTAGTAAATAAAAGGTGTGGGTTCAGTTATTTTTTGATCGTTTTAATTAACTAGCTCCTTTCTAAAAATTGTTTTAAAAATTAAATAATTTTCGTTTAATAATTTCTTTACACAAAAATTAAAAAAAAAAAAAAAAATATATATATATATATATATATATAGCATGGCCCAGATTTAACGCAAGCAAATCTAACTAACCTCGGCCTAGAAAACTACGTGGATTTTCTTGTTCAAAACGTCAAAAAGATTTTTGTTTTTTATACGGCTTTGGAGTGCTGGTGGATTTTTGTATTTGTGATAATCAGGTCACAGAAACATAGAAACTTCCAACTTCATGCCAAGCTTTCGTTTAATTTGTAAACTTCTTCAAGGCTTAATACGAAAAAATATCTATTGTCGAATTGAAAATTAACAATATTGACTACTTACTGAGGTACTTTTGAATTTCTTTATCAGATACATATGTAGACGTTCATGAATCCATGAATAAATAACATTGTTGTCTTTGTACGTTATTTATTTATTATCAAGGATTATTTTCCCATTCACCGCCCCATTATCAAGGATTTATAAAATCTATATAAGGAAAAAGAAATTGAAAACTACCTCAGTAAGTAGTCAATATTGTTAATTTTCAATTCGACAATAGATGTTTTTTCGTCTTAGGCCCTAAAGATGTTTACAAATTAAACGAAAGCTAGGCATAAAGTTGGAAGTTTTTATGTTTCTGTGACCTAATAGCTGATCATCACACATACAAATCTACACAAGGTCGATCCATCTTTTAAAAACATCTGGTTGATTTTTAAACCATTTAATGAGGCTTTAACTGGCACTATTTTAATAATCTAGTATAATAAATGTTATAAATGTATAATAAATTTTCTTTCTATCGCTGCACTTATAACATTATATGCTAGATAATGATCTGCCATGATCTACGTATAATGATCTATCATTATCTGTATATAATAGTATGTAGATATTATTATTTTATAATTACTGTTTGTTTTAATAGGAATATGATTTTTATATTATTCAATTTTCTTGATTCTGTTATTTCTCATCGAAGGAATCTTTGGATTGGCATTTTGGTAAATAAGAAAAAAATCAACATCCAAATAAAAACGTCACGAAACGCCAGTAATTTGGAAATAAAATATTATTTTACTTTAGGGGTTTAGACTGCTTAGAAAAGGGTTGGTGATAAGGAAAATTGTACCTTTTTTTTATGAAAAATTTGGAGACCGTTTTTGGCGATAAGAGGTGAAAAAAGTGAGACATTTTAAATTTTATAGCTAATACAGGGTGGCCCCAATCGATTCAGCCACACTTCCAGATCTTGTAGGAAATTGAACGCTGAGTAAAAAAGGTCTTATGAACCTGTGTCCGCAAACCGTTCTATTACGAACTACAGGCTAAAAACCATGAAAAACCACGTTTTTTGACCCTATTCGTGAAATTGTTAGTAAACCGTTAGCCTGACTGTAAAACAGCTCGAAACAACATCTGCAGAGGATTAATTTCTGCGTCGAAAGAGATTAAAAGCAGCTTGATCGACCGAAAATTTCGTATTTGGCGATTTTTCGAATTTAGGAGGTGAAGGGGTACACAAAATTCACCATTTCTGACATTTTTATCGAAAATTCACAACTTGAACTGTTTTCTGATGGGTACCGCCTACTGAATGAAATAATGTACGAAAAATCTGAACGGCTAACCGAAGTTGTGAATTTTCGATAAAAATGTCCGAAATGGTGAATTTTGTGTACCCCTTCACCTCCTAACTTCGAAAAATCGCCAAATATGAAATTTTCGGTCGATCAAGCTGGTTTTAATCTCATTCGACGCAGAAATTAATCCTCTACAGATTTTCTTTCGAGCTGTTTTACCGTCAGGCTAATGGTTTACTAACAATTTCACGAATAAGGTCAAAAAACGTGGTTTTTCATGGTTTTTAGCCTGTAGCTCGGAACTGAAGGGTTTGCGTACACAGGTTCATAGGACCTTTTTTTACTCCGCATTCAATTTCCTATAATATCTGGAAGTGTGGCTCAATCGATTGGGGCCACCCTGTATAAATTTTTAACGGAAAAATTAAAGAAAGAAGAAGGCCACTCTTTCAAGATTGTTAATTAGGGATATAACAACAATTACAAACATACAACAATATATGAAAAAAAAGACAGACACATGACTGAATTAATTTTCTTATCTACCATATTCTCAACGGTTGCTTCTTAGGGTGATTAATTGTTGAGAGAATATGTCGGGCAAATTATGCGCGTAAGAATAACATATTAACATGTTAATTATTCCAACTCAACGTGCTAGCTTTACACAAAGGGGAAAAAATCTTATCATATTGTAAATAAACTGACTTCTCAATGGAAATATTTGGCAATAAAACACAAATGTCAATAAACAACTGATTTTGAAATTGGTCCACGTTTATTATTGGAAAACGACCGATTGAAAATATAATAAAATAAACATAAAAAGTCTTGATATGTTTGTGTATAAGAAGGAACGATTTATGACCTGCGAACTCCTAAAACAGCAACATTTTTTACTAATTTATCATGACTGAACGTTGTAATAAATCGAGACTACAAAAAGTTTTGAAACTTAAGACGCTTTAATATAACTTCAAAATAATTACTACTAGCAAATGTTTTGGCATCTAGTTTTTTGAGAAATTTAACTTATTATAATATAATGATTTGAGTCTCGTGAAATTTCAGTCCGTAAGTTTTTTTAATTCCATGTACCTGCAGTTCAATTATGCCATTTAAAGTCGCGTATGTTTCACGTCTTTTGTCTTCGAACAGTCGCAAATATTTGACGAATTCAGCCACATAAAATCGATTTGGACAAATTGGAAGGTTTTCATTTTTTTTTTAAATTTTATTCTCCATTTACGAAACATGGCTCTATGGTGAGGAAAGATCGAACTGCTTTGACAGGATCGAGGCTATACAATATCACCAGAAAAGATAAGGGTGGGTATTTTAAAACTGAAAAAGTAATAGACTTAGGACGCTCCCCTGAGGAACACCAAAAAGGATAGGATGGACAGGTAAGGTTTCGATAACTAACATGGACAAAACGATCAGAAAGCTAGGATTTTAGCATAAAATAAATACTAGAACGAATTTTTGAACGAAGATTTGACTTCCTATATGTATATCTCCAGACGCTTTCTGGAAAATGAAAAAGACAGCTGGAACTGAAGGTAATTTTAATACCCTCCCCACAAAAAAAAAAAAAAAAAAAAAAAAAAAATTCCACAGCAAACTCAACAGAAGCTTTTCGGTTCGTAAAAAAATTATATATGGTCTTATTTAAAGTAAATGAAGAAAGTTTATATTGTACTCAATTAACAAGACGTAAAGAATCTAAGGATACCCTGTATCTGAGAGAAAGGGAAAAAGAAAGAAAGAGAGAAAGAGAAAAAAAGAAAGAAAGAAAGAGAGAGAGTGAGAGAGAGAGAGAGAGAGTGAGAGAGTGAGTGAGTGGGGGAGAGAACCAAACAAACGGACGAACAGGCAGACATGCAGGCAGTTTAAGAAAAAAATTATAAATACAATTGCGGTTTAAAGTTTTTGTTGTTGTTTTTTCAGTGTCTTGCTCACATTATAAATAGCTTCCGAGTTAAATTTCGCGTTTATAATTTACAATATTATTAAACATAGTTGTTCAATAACTAGTGTATTCATCGTTCACGGTCTTGGCGGTCAGTTAATGTAAAAATCTTGTTATTATTTTTTTCATATTTTTTTAAGATATTAAATAACTTGGATTAAGATGTTTCGAACATTAAGGCGGGTTTCGTTCATCAGTTGTAGTCGAATCGCCTCTGGCCATCCTGGTCCGCTTATCTTCGCTGTTTTGACGTTTTGTCACATTAGAGCCCTCTTTTGTATTAAATCAAGGAGGCCTTTTTTGTGATTTCTTCTGAATTTTGTTAATTTGCAAAGCTTTTTTTGAGTTAAAATTTTGATAACTCTATAAGGAACCGGTCTTATTTGTTCTCCTGTAGATTTTTGAAGAGATTATGTCCGTAAGATTATTGAGACATGTCATAATGGAGATTTTCGGTATTATCGTGGTAGATTAACCTGGTCCGTTTATCCTCGCTGTTTTGGCCTGTTAGACAAGTTTCATCATTTTGTCTTAATCTGTAGTGAGTGTTTGGGTTTATTATTATTAAAGTTGGAATTTTTATCGACCTGTCAGTAATCACATTAGAATTTTTTGAAGATGATGTAAATTATTGTTATTTAGTTGTGTATTTTTCGACTTTCTAACGATAGGGGTTCAGGGTTCGAATCCCGGCCAAGCACAGGATTTTTAATTGGGAATTGTATGAAAGATGTATTGCAAAATTATGCTCGCGTGTTTGACGAGAATACTTTAATTATTTTCAATTGATTAAGATTTTGGTTGCGATAAAAAAAGTCAGTGTCACAAGCGGGATTCGAACCCACGACCTTCGGCTAAATACGCCACTGTTCTACCACTTTAGGTATAGTGACTTCGACCCACTCGGATTTTATCAGGATTTTATCTTAACCAAAACTTTAATAAATTGAAAAGAATTTACTTGGTTATGCGGACCACGAAACCTAATAAAATGTAATAAGCAAAATTAAGTTTACTTCACTAAAGCTTTCCGTGGCCGTTTCATTTGTCGCCGAGAATCAAATAGATTACGCGACATTTGAAAAATGGCAAAAAGGAGGGAAAAGGTGGGGTTGAGATGGAAGTTAGTGTCCGAGTGGATCGAAGCCACGATAGCTCGAGTGTAGAGCAGGGGCGTATCTAGCCGAAGATCGTGGGTTCGAATCCCGCTCGTGACACTGAATTTTTTATCTCAACCAAAACCTTAATTAATTGTAATTTATTAATTAGTCCAGCGGACCACGAAACCTAATAAAACATTAATTATTGCTATATTTTTAAGTCTGCGAGGTGATAAACTGTAGTTTGATCAGGTCCGATCATTTTTTCAGGCTATCCTCGCTGTTAAGATCCGGGAGATGGGCTTCTCGCCAGGTCTGGGTATTATTTAATAGATTCTTTTATTTTTGACGATTTAAAAAAAAATAAAAATTAGTTGTGATACAAAGTATTTTTATTTGTAGTTGTTATACAAGTCAACGTTTTGAAATTTTTACACCATGGTGGATGTCAAAACCCTGGGTGGTTCGTTTAGCATAACAAAATGCAATTACCATTTCTTTGTTCGTCGGATTTGTTTTTTCTCGAGATAATGGACGTGTTGAACAGGGCCGGGAAACAAATGTAATACAATTAGTCGGTTTGTGCCGTTTCAGAAAACTAAAGAAGGTGGGATCCCACGATGAAACCGCAGGGGTCTCTCACTCACTCATGGACGGCATGAATTTTTCTATTAAAGTGTTTACGACAAAGTTCATAATCCACTCCTCGGGCCTTTTATGGGGGGCAAAATAAATTTGCTACTCCTTGCCAAGCCTTTATTGTTGTCTCATAAACCGGTCCCTCCCGTCCCGTTACTCCATCAGGTGTGCCCCTCAGACATCCTTCATAGCCTTTATAAACAAATTCGAATTAGTATTCACAAAATGCGTTTCTCGGAGCGAACGCGAAGTTATGGGCCGAGGGTGGCACCGGCCGGCTTAAGTGGCATCCCCTGTAGCTCCTAAGTCGATTGTATCTCGTCCGGTCTTCTATATAAATTTCAGCGGGTTAACACGGGCCCATTATGGAATTTATTCAAACACGAAGTCAATAAGTCGGAAAAGATCTCAATTAAATAATCAGCCGGCTCATTTAAAAAAAGATATATATGTATATATGGTAAGTATAACTTCATTTGAATACAGCTGACTCGGGATCGGGTTACCGGAACAGCCGCGTCCTTTTTCCGTTAATGGTATAAATCCGACAATTTTATTCTCTCATAAAAACTCGTCTCGCTCACCAAACGCTTTTCCCGTCTAATTAACAACATTTTTTAACACGGCCACGGACCTACGTGATCGGAATCCATTCAGGAAATTAATAATAAGCTATTTTCTGTCAAACTTTGTGTTCGCTCTTTTTTCCCCCTTCGTCACATTCGTAGACGACGAGATTTCAAAACTGCTTTGCATAATGTCGCCCGTTCATTGACACTCTCCTTTTTTTGAATTACTTAATTTTCTTAACTCCTCAAAAACGTATACTTAATGGAAAAAATAAAAACGCCAAAAATTCTAGAAACGTCAGGAGTGCTCAATCAGCAAACAATCTCCTTTGGTAGGTTTTTCATAGTAAAAATAAAAAATACACATATTCAAAATATTTAAACGCACCATAGGTGATTATGTTTTAGATAGAAATCTTCTATAACATTTTCATAATAAAACGGAACCCTGATCATCTTTAAGAATTATTCCATTATGATTATTTGGAGGATTTGAAATGCGGTCTGGTGTGACGGAGGTTTTATAAAAACATTTTCTATATCGTGCCAACGTTTCGACCTTTATTGAGATCATCTTCAGAGCTCAAAGTGTTTTTTCCATGTAGAAGTGTCATTCTTGTCTGTCGTGTTGAGAGTGCCCAAATATTTTATTATGTTTAGTGGCCTAATTGACCAAATTACTTCTTTCAATTAATCTTTCTTTTTATGTAAGGTCTTGGTCTAGATGAAAATATTAGTGTCACGAGCGGGATTCGAACCCACGACTTTCGGCTAAATACGCCGCTTAGCCAGTTGAGCTATCGTGATAAATAAGTGATAGGTGATTATGTTTTTAGATTGAAATCTTCTATAACATTTTCATCCTAAAATGGAACAATGATCATCTTTATGAATTATTCCATTATGTTTAGTGGCCTAATTGACCAAATTACTTGTTTCAATTAATTATACTTTTTATGTAAGGTCTTGGTAACAAAAAACATAAAAAAGAACTATGTAGAAGATAATTATTTATGCATAAAATTTGAGCTAAAAGGTTTGTCTACTGCTGGCTAGGGTTTAAATTAAACCAAGAAATCTGGTGGTCCACAGGAGGTGGGTTTGATTGTCCTTTCATTGCATCTTTTTTTTTCTTGCGTTATAACACTGGACGATCTTTAAATAATTCATAAAGATGGTAATAATGATGGTTGATAATAACAGTTTTTGAGTGACATGAATCGGATCGAAATCGGAAAACCCAAGCGACCCCCAATCCCTGGGGGCGAATCTTGAATATCCGATACCCCCCCCCCCCCGAACGACAAGGAGCATTTTAATAATATTGGCGTCTGGCTGTAAATCCTGTTAATCGAATAACCCCGAAGTGATTGGACAAGGGCCGGCGAGTAAATAATTCAGACATTCCTTGGATATTGGGGCGGCAGATCACGGTCGGGAACGAACCGCCCGGCCCCTTATCACTTGTCCTGGGGTCCTTTCCCGTCGTCGTGCGGGGGCGGTGAGCACGCGATAAATTCGAGGGGGGCTGAGTAAGGCCCCTGGCGACCCGTAAAGAGGCAGTAAGGGGTGACTAACCCACGGACACCTAGTTTACCTAAACTGCCACCCCCTTCGCAGCCGCCCCCGAACTGCACAACTTGCCACTATCAACTGATTCAATCTCGCTAGATGGGACCCGAACGCCCTTTAAGCACCGGGGGCTGAGCAAGCAGACCGAGCAGTGAATAAACATCAACCTGAAAAAATACATTTCCCTGTTCTAGTATAGCCCCCTCCAACTATCCATTTGATTAAAGTAGAATTTCTAGAAGTGCCCAAATAAAAAATAAAAAAAATTGAACATTATTCTAAGCATGAGGATAATTTATGTGAACTTAATCTTCTGCCTGTAATGAGTAACTTTAAGCACTGGTCCTAATGAAACTCATTGAAATTATTGAAAAACCCATATCTAACCTAGCTCAGCAATTCACCTTTTTTTTTATAGTTGGCAACATTTAGTCAGTCATACAGGAAGCTATGTCGTCATTGGGTGTCCGAGACGAGGGTTAAACTACTTTGCAAAACTTTGTGAATAATATTCTCAATTAAAAATCGACCTGCTTTCTCCGCATTTCTGCATTGTTCTGTTTCTCTGCATTTTTGTCCATCTTCCATAGACTCAACACTGAATATTTGGAAATCGATAAACTCATTAATAGACCCAACCAGCAGAACAACTCGTAAAAGTAAATAAAGCTAAGTAATTCACGACTTTCTGGAAAGCATGACGCACAAATTTGGTCTTGGTATCCCAGAGGAGTCAATCCACATTAAAATAATATATTGGTCATCCTAGTCCCAATTAAAAATTCAAATAGTACAAAACGGTAATTTTTTAATGATTTACCGGCACAACTTTCGCATATAAAAAACATTCAACCATTAAAAAACATTTTTTTTCAAAATTAATCTTAATTAAAATTCCTAGTGCCGGGATTCGAACCCGGGTCCTTTACCTTACAGTGATGAGCGCCGTATCAACGCCAACACAGTTGCGGCCACCGACGCCCCAATCACTACGTTTATTACTATTTCTAAGTGAAATTTTACGATTGCAAGTATTATTTTTAGGTTTTGAAATTTCTTGAATTTTCTATATTAAAAATAACAAATTTAAGATTTTATCTCTTAGTTTAAGTATTTGAAAATCGACGTGGGGCAATGGATATATCATATGACAAAAACGAACAATATAGGACTTTTTGCTCTTGGCCCGCATTTTCTCGCTGTTTTCATTCAGCCAGACACCATTAAGCAGTGCAATCAAATCATTATGTTTATTACTATTTCTGACTGAAATTCTACCCTACATTATAAGTTTTAGGAACGCCTTTTTAGGTTTTGAAATTTATTAAATTTTCTATAATAAAAATAATATTTTACGATTTTATCTCTTAGTAAAAGTATTGGAAAATCGACGTGGGGCAATCGATATATAAGTATGAGAAAAACGAACAATATAGAATATAAAACAAAAGGAACATCTCCAATTTTTTGCCTTGGGCCCGCATTTTCTCGCTGTTTTCTTTCAGCTAGACACCATTAAGCAGTACAATCAGATCACTATGTTTATTACTATTTCTAACTGAAATTCTACCCTACATTAGAAGCTTTAGGAACGCCTTTTTAGGTTTTGAAATTTATTAAATTTTCTATAATAAAAATAACGTTTTACGATTTTATCTCTTAGTTCAAGTATTGGAAAATAGACATGGGCAATCGATTTATCAGTATGGGGAAAATGGAATATGAAACAAATGGATGTGCAAACATTGTTTAAAGTTTACAAATACAAACAGGATGTGGAAAAAATTAATTTATACAAAACTAGAAAATTTTAGATTCAATAAAATCAATTTTTTATCTAAAATTTTCTAGCATTATATAAATAATTCATTTTTCTATCTAAAATCTTTTAGTATCGTATAAATTAATTTTTTAATCGAACATTTCTGAGCATTGTATAAATTCATTTTATTTATTTATTTATTTTATCTAAAATTTCTAGCATTGTATAAATTCATTTCTTCATATCCTATATGTATTTGTAAAATTTGAACAATGTTTATAAATCACGCCCCCCCAAAAAAATTTAAATTCATTTTTTATCTAAAATTTTCTAGCATTGTTTAAATTAATATAATTTTTTTAAGTCTAAAATTTTCTAGAATTGTATACATTTTTTTTATTCATTTATTTTATCTAAAATTTCTAGCAATGTAAAAATTCATTTTTTCACATCCTATATGTATTTGTAAAATTTAAACAATGTTTATAAATCCGCCCAAAAAAAATAATTTAAATTCATTTTTTTTATCTAAAATTTTCTAGCATTGTATAAATTCATTTTATTTATTTATTTTATCTAAAATTTCTAGAATTGCGTAAATTCATTTTTTGACATCCAACATGTATTTGTAAAGTTTAAACATGTTTATAAATCCCAGGCCCTGAAGATGATCTCAATAAAGATTGAAACGTTGGCACGAGAAAGAAAATGTTTTTTCTAAAACCTACGTCACACCAGGCCGCATCTCAAGATCTCCGAATAATCATAATTGATAATGTTGTGAACTATTTTAAAGTTTTAACTTTGGATCTGCATAGACATGAAGTTCTTATTAGCCAAACACGTTTTAGCATTAATTTTCTATTAAAATTAGTAAAGCTATTCTTTTGTTTAAATTTATGGAATGTGGTGTTAATTTTCATCTTTATGGGCATTTTTTAATTGTTTAAGAAATCACTTATTGTAGGCGTGTGGTTGTACTGAATCGACTTTTTGTCATACAGCAAGAAACAGAGAAAAATCATAGACCAATTACTTTTTGTTTTAAAGTGTCTTGCACTTTCATTTTCTGGTATCTTAAAATAGTTGCAGCGGTAAATTTTTGGAAACACCGTGATAAGTGATAAAACGTACCGAACGTGCGAGGAGTGCGTCTTAGGACAAAAACTACATAGTTTTTCGTCTAATTGCGTAATTCTCTTCAAAGATCCGTCGAAAAACGAAGGTCTGGAAAACAATGAAATTCATTAGTTGAAAGCGTATTTCAAAAAGACAAATGTGCCAATTACCTTTGTGGCCGGTGTAATTTCAAACGTGTTTCTCCTTATGTCAGTTTCACCTAAAACAACTCTTGCCATTAGTTTAGTTTAAAATATTATTTCATAATTTTATTAAACATTTTATATAACTTTTTAATACTGTATATACCGTGTGTGGTGTTTGTTAGTCAATGATTATTCAAAGATCGTGAGATGTGGTCTGGTGTGACGTAGGTTTTAAAAAAACATTTTGTTTATCGTGCCAACGTTTCGATCTTTATTGAGATCATCTTCAGGGCCTGGGATTTATAAACATGTTTAAACTTTACAAATACATGTTGGATGTGAAAAAATGAATTTACACAATGCTAGAAATTTTAGATAAAATAAATAAATAAAATGAATTTATACAATGTTAGAAAATTTTAGATTAAAAAAAATTAATTCAATGGTAGAAAATTTTAGATTAAAAAAAGGAATTTATACAATGCGAGAAAATTTTAGATTAGAAAAAATGAATTTATACAGTGCTAGTAAATTTTAGATTTAAATAATAAAACTAAATAAATATAAAAAATGAAAATAAATTAATTAATTTCCTAGCATTGTACAAATTAATTTATTTGGTTTTATATTTTTTAATTACTTAATTAATTTATTTATTTTTTATTTATAATCTAAAATTTTCTAGCATTGTATAAATTCATTTTTTTAATCTAAAATTTTCTAGCATTGTATAAATTCATTTTTTTAATCTAATTTTTTTAGCATTGTATAAATTCATTTTTTTAATCTAATTTTTTTATCATTGTATAAATTCATTTTTTTAATCTAAAATTTTCTAGCATTGTATAAATTCATTTTTTTAATCTAATTTTTTTAGCATTATATAAATTCTTTTTTTTAATCTAATTTTTTTTTATCATTGTATAAATTCATTTTTTTAATCTAAAATTTTCTAGCATTGTATAAATTCATTTGCTTAATCTAAAATTTTCTAACATTGTATAAATTCATTTATTTTAATCTAATTTTTTTTAGTATTGTATAAATTCATTTTTTTAATCTAATTTTTTTTTTATCATTGTATAAATTCATTTTTTTAATCTAAAATTTTCTAGCATTGTATAAATTCATTTGCTTAATCTAAAATTTTCTAACTGTATAAATTCATTTATTTTAATCTAATTTGTTTTAGTATTGTATAAATTCATTTTTTTAATCTAAAATTTTTTAGCATTGTATAAATTCATTTTATTTATTTTATCTAAAATTTCTAGCATTGTATAAATTCATTTTTTCTCACATCCCACATGTATTTGTAAAATTTAAACAATGTTTGTAAATCCCAGGCCCTGAAGATGATCTCGATAAAGATCGAAACGTTGGCACGATAAAAAAAATGTTTTTTCTAAAACCTACGTCACACCAGACCGCATCTCACGATCTCCGAATAATCACTGTATATACCATGTAAAACGTAAGGTTGTTATACAGACTTATAAACAGGGGAGAATTTTCAAATATCTTCAAACCTTCAAAGATCAATCAAGTCAAAGGAGCTTTCCGCAATTGCACCTATGTATGACAAATTCTTTTTTAACCCTTCAGTATTTTTAGATCCATGCGATAACCCAACCCCATCCATAAATCCGTTGTTAATACGGCGTAGCCAAACTGGATGGATTTGAACCTTGACCCTTCCCTCGGTCCGTTTGTTGTTCAATCCTTGTCTACCTCACTCTAAGGTCAATGACGAATTTTTAATTTCCAAAAAGGACGTAACAGGAAATAGTTCTGCGATGTATCGCATTGCTAATTTTTTTAAAAAACGGTATTCACAACGAGCCTGTAATGAGCTTCTCACACCTGTCAGTAACTTGTAAATTAAAATATCAGATATTTTTTGACAAATTTAAATCTGTATATATGTGTGTGTGTGTGTGTGTGTGTATATATATATATAATTGAAAAATCTGAAATTATTCATGATCGATCCTGACACTAATAATATAATCTGCTGGTCCTTTAGTCAATTTCTTATAATAAAAGACTACAGATTGTTTAATTTTGCCATTGTATATTACTATGTATCTGTACTTACTCGGATGACATTTAAAGCCTGGCGTGATATTTTTCACGATACTGACCTTTTTTCTGTTTTCCCCGGGTTTTCTTCTCCCTCGGATTGTTTTCCATCGGGATGCAATTAAACGCCGCATGAACACGTGGCCTGCTATTGTGCAGAAACGCATTCTGTCACGTGTCAGCAGGCGTTGACATCAATCATCGGCTACGGGGGAATAAGGGCAGGTTTGTTTCCCAGGGCGGTCTGTTCGAGCTGGAATCCGAATATTTCTGTCCTTGGAAGAGGGTAAAACGGCTTCTGGATAACTTTCTGGAGTTTCCTTCCCAAAGGGTTATAAGACCCTTCAGCATATTTTTCTATATTGTACATTTTTCTTCACTCCAAGATAATGAATATTGGAACTATAATTATGGTAATTTTTTAAAAATTTGATTTATTCTATCAATCGTTGCCAAAGTTTTGAAAGTGAAAAAAAAGAAAAATATTTTTATAACACTACTTTAAATATTTAGTATAAAGAAAAGGCCACCTTGTTCTAGTAAAAATTTTTCCTTGTTTCCATTTGTTGTAAGGAAATTTTTATTTTGACTCAACTCTCTCACTTAACCCCGCCTTACAATTGAAATTTCCCCTCCCCACTCCGATTGTTTCACAATTAAATTTTTCCGTATCATGTTTATATGGTTGGTGGGGTTTTTGTTTCTGGAAAAATGTGGTAACACTTTTCCCACGACCTTTGATTTGTGACCCGCCGGCTGACCGAATGCAAATCGTGGGTAAAAGCCGGTCAAGACAATGCGTTCTCATTTGGAATTTTCATTATTATAGCGCAAGGACTGGCGTATTAATTCAGCAGTGGTACAATTAAAAAAAAGAAACACTAAAAAAAATTACTACTATTTGTCACAGTTTCTATCGCTTCGTCACGAATATTCAAAACTTTTATTTCCCAACTGTTCAAACGTTATTGCACAATCTTGATGAAAAATGTATAAGAGGTGACGTACGGTTTTAAAATTTTATAAAGATTGCGATACCATGTGCCTTCGAGTAGTAAAATACAAATATTTTATTGCAGTAATGAAACCCATAACGACTTATAAAAAAATCCATTACCTGTAGGGAGCCTGGAAACGTTTCAATTTACCTGTTCGGTTCAGTAGAATCGTTGTCAGCCCAAGATGGTCATTAATAAATAGAATCTCCATTAGATTTCGTGGTCCGATTGACGGAATAACTTCTTTAATTAATTAATCTTTATGTAAAGTATTGGTTGAAAAATGGCAAATAGGAGGGATTCGAAAGATTGGGTTAAGATGGGCGGTTGATATCCGAGTGGATCGAAGTCACGTAGCTCAAGTGGCGGCGTATTTAGCCGAAGGTCGTGGGTTCGAATCCCGCTCGTGACACTTACTTTTTTAACTCAAACAATACCTTACATAAAGATTAATTAATTAAAGTAAATAGAAAATTAAATAAGCTTATTCATATTGATAATCCTTACTTGACTTTGTGATCGCTTTCGACCTGTACCAAAATTTGTAAAGCCAAGCGACAGTCGATTTACACTAATTTTTTTCTAAATTTTATGTTAACTTAGTTCCATGAGTTACACTCTATAACAACACTATTTACTTTTACCTCCATGGAGGTAATCGTGACATAATTGGCGCTTTAGATAGACGTTTTGGAGTTTTGTCAGCAAAGTTTCAAGAAGAAATTTGTTTGACTAAGGAATTAGGATGAAGGTCTAGAGTAGTATAGAAGCATATCTAACGTCTCTTTGCAGATTGTGGACAAACGGGATTAAAGGCCTATGCGGATAGTATGTTGCGAAGTGGGTAGCTTGGGCAATGGTTAGAACGATTTTGGAGTGACCCAACCCGACAGTTCACCTCCAACCGTCAAGATTAACTACTCCAAAGACTATTTGACGAAGGATCGAAACTCACTTCATAACAAACGTCCTACACATACATCTCTAATATCATGTACTTAAATAAAACTGTGGGGTTAAAACGATTGTCCCGAACTTCAAAAAACCGATTCACTCCGGACTTAAACCATCCGCTCCAAGTCTATGGTGTTTACTTCGTATCCAACATTACTATCTTGTTATCCGTCATAAAAGTCTGAACATCCATGCAAATCCAAAGGTTCAACAACAGACCTTCAAATCAGCCTAGACCAAGTAGGGACTTTCAGAAGATCACATAATTTTTAACCATTCTTACAAACAGACAGGAAGCTTTGGTGGTTTCTGAAGGCCACTACTAGTTCTTGTTTAGTTATATTTTGAGTAGTTAATATTGTCTGTTTCATTAAATTCTTTAGAGTCAAGTCTAAAGGTTCGAAGTAAGACTTTTGTTGAAGTAAAGTCCTAAATAGCGTACATCATTGGTTGTAATATTGGGTTGTCCGGAAAATAATGCAGGATTTTAAGTTTTCATTTAAAAAAATCTATATAAAATGTTCTGTTTACGTTTACAGGATTACTCATTTGTATGAATGTCAACACTTATTAATCCTCTTCCAAATGATATTGTTTGTTTACCTCTGTAGCAATCCGCTACTTGGAAATAATTCAGTCATCCTTATAATGTCAAAGCGAGAATTTCGTACGATTTTCTTTTACGAGTTTAAACTCGGCCGAAGCGGAGCCCAAACGGCTAGAAACATTAACCAAGTCTGGGGCGAGGGTTGTGTTAATGAGTGCACTGTGCAAAGGTGGTTTAAAAAATTTCGGGAGGGAGATTTCAGCCTTGAAGATGAAGAAGGTCGTGGA
Source organism: Cimex lectularius (assembly GCF_000648675.2). Classification (NCBI taxonomy): domain Eukaryota; kingdom Metazoa; phylum Arthropoda; class Insecta; order Hemiptera; family Cimicidae; genus Cimex; species Cimex lectularius. The sequence continues at coordinate 788,842 of NW_019392922.1, read as the reverse complement.
AGGCCTTCCTCTCTTAATGATGATGTTCTGCGATCAGTGGTGGAAGAAAACCCCAAAACAACTGTTCGAGAACTTGCAGAGCAACTCAAAGTCAGTAAAACGACCGTCGCTGACCACCTCAAGGCGATTGGAAAAGTGAAAAAACTCGAAAATTGGGTTCCACACTCATTAAACGATCGCCAAAAAAATCAGCGCTTTGATGTTTGTGCATCACTTCTTTGTCGAAACAAAAATGACCCATTTCTGGCCAGAATTGTTACATGTGACGAAAAGTGGATTCTCTACGATAACACTAGACGTTCTGGACAGTGGCTCGACAAAGGAGAAGCTCCAATACATTTTCCAAAGCCCCCAACTCATCAAAAAAAGGTAATGGTTACGGTATGGTGGGCTTCATTTGGTTTAATACACTACAGCTTCTTAAATCCTGGCGAAACCATCAATGCTGAATCATACTGTAACCAAATTAATACCATGCATCAGAAATTGGCAGTAATGAAGCCCTCTTTGGTCAATCGGAAAGGGCCCATTTTGTTGCATGACAACGCTCGACCACATGTGTCACGTGTAACGTCACAAAAATTATTGGAGCTTGGCTATGAAACTTTGCCTCACCCACCCTACTCTCCGGACCTCTCGCCTACTGACTACCATTTTTTTAGACACCTGGACCACTACTTACAACACATAATATTCAAAAATCAAACGGAACTGGAAAATGCATTTATTGACTTTATCAATTCTAAAAATTCTGAATTCTACTCAGACGGAATTAATAAGTTACCAACACGTTGGGAGAAATGTATTGAGAGTATGGGAAATTATTTTGATTAAAGAACATTGCTTTAAAGTAACTAGTTTCTTTTTTTTTTGTTTAATACCAAAATCCTGCATTATTTTCCGGACAACCCAATAGATAGGAGAAGTTCATAGCAGGAGTATGAAGTTTATTTTCTGTGGATTTGGTTTCGTTGATTCTGATCTTCCACTTCTTGTACTAACCTTTCAAGGAGAAGAGTGTCTCGCATATGTGATGAGTTCTCTTTAACTCATAGTTCTGCATTGTATATTAAATAAAGAATGGGTGCAAAGATGCCTCCTTGGGAAACACATGTTTCTGCAAAGTAGATAGGAGAAAAGTATGATCATATGTCGATAGTGCCGGTTGGTCAAATAGAACTTTAGTATGAGGTAATAAGTGAATTAAACACTGGATTTTTCTGAAGCACTTGATCGAAGGCATGTCTCACGTCTAAAGCGGCCCATAGACGTTATTATTGTACAATATAGATTGCATAATAATTGACGGTTGCCCTTTAACGTTCAATAATATTGTACAAAATTTTGTTTGTGCAATGAACTTGAATAGTTTGAAGGCGATATTGAAGTTTGTGCAATATTTTGTTACTACTTGTTGTACTTCACAAACTGACTGATATTGCGCAATAATGCCAATAGACGGTGCAATATTTTCCAGGTTGTACAATATATATTTTCAACTTTTCGTCAATCATGCAATGTATTGCACAAACTTTCAAATCGTCTACACACGATCAATTAAATTGCACAACCCAAAATATTGTGCCATAATATTGATCGTCTATGGGCCGCTTAAGAAAACGCTGTCATGTAATAGGATCATGTTCCTACTAATAACAATATGGGGACTTCCGAGACCCTATTTTTTACCATTTGTCAGAATTCTGGTTTATAAAGCAGTTTAGTTGTGTATCTATTTTTGTTATACCGTCATCATTTCTTGCCTTCCTCAAAGTTTGGGATGACTAGATTTAGAATAATTAATTAAAGAAGAGCGTCAGTGGCCGCAACGGTTTAGGCGTTGACACGGCGCTCATCACTGTAAGGTCCCGGGTTCGAATCCAGCGGCCTTGCATTCGAACCCGACATTTTTTCAAGAACACCGGCACCCCGAGCGTTTATATGACTTCTGCTGTTGCGAACCATAAAAAAAATCTGATGAATGATCTGTCGATCTAAAGACTAATCTAAAGATTTGAGGCAAACCTTTTGATCCAGTTGTTTATTAAATCATTAGGGAAAAAATCCAATAATGATTTGGTTTAAATTAAACGAACGCTCCAACCCAGGAGTATAACATTATTGACTTATCAAAACCGATTTTAATTGATATCAATAAAACCGGGCTAATAAACCGACAAAACTCAATCAGAAAGCCGTTTCAGTACGGATTTCCAGGCAGCCAGACCACGGTTTGTAGACCCGGTTTGATTTATGGAGTTAATTTTTCCATTAATTATCCCCGAGGGGGGGAGAAGTGAAAGTGGTTAACTCTTCATTACGTTACCTGGGGCTAGGTCGGTTTTTGTTTTAGGCCCTAATGGGCGTGGCGGTCCAGGGTAAAAATAGAGAAGTCGCATGAAACAAAACAAAAAGGAAAAAAAGGACCCGGACCGGTGGAGAGCCGAGGTCCAAAAATGGTCCTTGCCACCGAGATGAAGTTGATGAATGAGGGATTATGAAGCGAGGGTTCATCCGGGCCCACCTACTTCTCTAACAATAGGGCATCTGGTCCTAGTCTAAGCTCGGGGATTTGACTATTTTGTCCGACTGCTATCCTGTCTACCCAGCTTTCTCGTACACTCGCAGAAAGATTTATAATTAAAAATTTGTGTGATGGTTGTACCTACAAAAATTCAAACGCCATGTCATGGAAACATTAAGCTCACTCGTACTTAACACATTATTATTATTTTACAAGGTTTCGCAACAGCAGAGGTCATATAAACCATCGGGGTGCCGGTGTTTTTGAAAAAAATGTCGGGTTCGAACCCAACTTTCTCGTACACTCGCAGAAAGATGTATAAATAAAAATTTGTTTGATGATTACAACTGTACCAACAAAAATTCAAAAGCCATGTCATTGAAACATTAAGCTCACTCGTACTTAACACATTATTATTATTATTATTTTACAAGGGTTCGCAACAGCAGAGGTTATATCAAACCTCGGGGTGTTTTTGAAAAAAAAAGCCCATTTGTATGTCGGGTTCGAAAGCAGGGCCGCTGGACTCGAACCCCGGACCTATACCTTACAGTGATGAGCGCCGTCTCAACGCCTACCGTTGCGGCCACCGACGCCCCTAACACATAATTATCAATTTCAGTTCATTTAAATTACCATATCTTCATAAATTATCTTAACTAGTTTGCTGAACTAAATTGGGTAAACGGATGTCAATGAATCAATTCTATGTACATTACACCAAGGTTGGATGTACAAAAATATAAATAAATTAGAAAAAGTTACATGAAAAACAATGTTTATCTAGTAGTAGTATATATTATTTATACAATTAAAAAAAAGGAAAATAACAAAATCAAGCCTGTTGACAATGTTGAAAATAATATAATAGTGGTAAAAAATATATACTTAGATAGATCAAAATATTTTGTGGAAATCCGAGGATTTATAAATGCTCTCTAGTCTCGGGCACATGTCCTTCGCCGTTCACGCTTTTATGTTTGCCTAGGAACGGCCGGTGCCTCGAAGTCAGGTTTTACAACACACTATAAATAAATCTCTTTGTGCTGACGATGCAAATAGAGGATTTAGCAGGATCATTCGACGCGGCTGAACACCTTGGGGGAAAATATGTCCACCGAAGTCATGCAAGGACGTGGAGAGGCGAGGAGAAAATTTTTTTCCGCGGGTGATGTCATGAGGTACAACCTGAACTATCCTAGAAATAACGGACTGGATACGCGTCTGATGTACCAAAAGAGCGACAGAAAGACCAAAATGTATTAGTTATATTATTATAAAGAAACTGCTATGATTTAACTGGTTACGATGCCATGGAAAACCATCACCGCTTCTAGATTCGCCCAAATAGCAAACGAACCTAACAATCTTGTATTTGAACGTTTCTCTGCAGCAAAAAAATAATACAAATTAGCCAATTAAGCAAACACAATTTTGTTCGAAATAAAAATTTTGTGTCACAGGTGGGATTCGAACCCATGACTTTTGGATAAATATGCCGCTGCTCTACTCCTTGAGCTACCGTGACTTCGATCGCCCGTGCCACAAACTTAAGAATAAGCCGATAAAAATAATTAAAGAAATAGTATTAATTTTGAATTAATTAAGGTTTTGGCTGAGATAAAAAAGTCAGTGTCACGAGCGGGATTCGAACCCACGAACTTCGGCAAAATACGTCGCTGCTCTGCCACTTGAGCTATCGTGACTTCGATCCACTCGGACACCAACTTCCCATCTCAACTCCGCCTTTTGAAAAATGGCAGAAAGGAGAGAAATTGGTTGAGGGGGTTGAGCTGGGAAGTTGGTGTCCGAGTGGATCGAAGTCATGATAGCTCAAATGGTAGAGCAGCGGCGTATTTAGTCGAACGTCGTGGGTTCGAATCCCGCTCGTGACACTGACTTTCTTATCTCAACCAAAACCTTAATTAATTGAAAAGAATTTATTTGGTCAAGCGAAACCACGAAACCTAATAGAATTAGTATTAATCACACCGATTCACAGTACAGTCCTGCTAATGTAGTATAATTGTTAATAAAAGTATTTCTATACGTTGCTTACAATTGGAATTAAACGGGGAGTCGAACTAGGAAGTCGGTGGCATGGACGATCGAAGTCAAGACGAAAGTCGTGTGTTCGAATCCAGCCTGTGACACAAATTTTTCATTTCGAAGAAATTATGTACACTGAATTGAATAATTATATAATTAAGAATAAGCTGATAAAAAATAATTAAAAAGTTAATATACAAATTAGGGTAAACAAGCAAAAAATCATCTCAGCTTTCAAAAACAATATCATTTTTCTATGATAAAATAACACACCCAAAATATCAAACGTGGAAAATTCGTGGATGTGGAAATTACACAATTTTTTTAAAGAACTCTTCACACATGGTAAGAAATAATAATTAAGGAATTCTAACTGCGTAACCGTACCAGTTACTTATTAACAGTCGACATATTATCCAAGAGCTGAGGATATTACAGTCATAAGTGATGTGAAACCAACGTATTACTAATTTAAACAACCATATTTTTTCTTTTTACAAAACATTAATATTAATATATTAATAAATTTAATATTTAAAAGTCATTGCCAAACCTTTAACCTTACCAGAATTGGTTTTGGCTGAGTATACTCATTCATTAAAATAAACCGAAAAAATTGATCAATATTTGATGTACACATAAATTCTTTATTATTTTATGTTTTGTTCAAGACCTTTTTGCAAAACCTAGCATCAAATCTAATACAATTCCTAAGGACACTCTCACTCTCTCTCACCCTCACTCTCTCTCACCCTCACTCTCTCTCTCTCTCTCTCTCTCTCTCTCTCTCTCTCTCTCTCTCTCACCCACTCATTCTAGCTACCTCCTTCTTTCCCTATTTTCTTCTCTTATTCCCCCACCCTCTTCCACTTTTTTAAAATCGGAAATTGAATCGCCTCGGTCGGTCGGTTTGAAATTCGGCCAGGGTGAAACGGCATAATAAAAATCCTAAATTATGATAACCGTGTCGACGCGCTTTCCAGCAGATAGCCTTACATAGCGGACCAGGAAGCTGGGCAGTGAAGCCTGTTGATGGTTCCGGCTTGTATTTTTCTTTTTTCTTCGCTCTAGGAGATTCGTTCAACTCAAAATTGCCCGCACGAAAAATGAGACCGCAACGCGTTAATTAGTTCCAGAGGTGTAAAAGCAATTTTCCTAGGCCTAATGTATCCAGTTGGGACGATAATTAGAAAGACAAAACTCGCCTTGAAAGAAAAAATGGCCGTGTCTCGAACTGTCGGGAATTGTTAACATCTCTGATAATTGTAAACACAACTATTGGCAATAGCTGAGCAATAGCAGTACATGCGTGAAACTATTAGACATGCTTGGCCTTCGATCATGAAATCGTGCGTAAGACCTTTCTACAGGTTTGATTTCTAATCATTTCAAAAATCAATCTTTACCACAATCCTCGCAAACACGATTGTGGTCCGTTTCAAACAACACCGTCGAAATATGATTGTTTAGCGTTTTTCTGCCAAAACTTGTAACTCTTTCTTCACTTTTATGCCCTGCCCATCGGGAGAGAGTTATAGGTTTTTTTTCCATGAGCGCGTAGAAAACCACGTTTATTGCCAAAATATCGCGAATAACTCGAAAATGGTTGAGAAATCGGGCGAAGCGGAAGGTGGCCAATTGAAATCTTATTAAAATTTCCTATCGGCTGCCATAGATCGCCGTTCCAGGACGATTTTTTGGCTCCACAGCTCAATTGATGCTTCCCGAATTTTTGAATTTACTGATGAATGACTGAAGCTGGGACGACATTTAAAAAAAAAAGTAAAATTTATCTAAAAAATGAGACATAACGCAGCTCTGTGATTTTCAATACGAATTTCCTAAGTTGGCCATTTTTTCGTGCAAAAGCCAGATAGTCGTTTTTTTTGTTTTTGTTTTGATCATTCATCACTTCGTACACAAAACAATAATTCACGGGTAAATAAAAAAAATCAAAATTATATATTAAAACTTAGAAAGTTGTTTAGGAATGTCTCTTGGGCTAAAATTAATTTTTAACGCCTTCGATTTGTTTGTGTTAGTTGTCTCTATGTCAGTATTTCTAACCCTCTCTTATTTAGCATCATCATGGTTTTAGAAAAACATTTTCTTTATCGTGCCAACGTTTCGATCTTTATTGAGATCATCTGCAGGGCCTGGGATTGACAAACATTGTTTTTTAATTTTATAAATAAATGTAGGATGTGAAAAAAATGAATTTAAACAATGCTAGAAAAATTTTAGATTCAAAAATATGAATTTATATAATGCTAAAAAATTTTAGATAAAAAAAATTGAATTTATACAATGCTATAAAATTTTAGATTAAAAACAATGAATTTAAACAATGTTATAAAATTTTAGATTAAATTAAAAAAATGAACTTATACAATGCTAGAAAATTTTAGATTAAAAAATATGAATTTATACAATGCTAGAAAATTTTAGATTCAAAAATATGAATTTATACAATGCTAAAAAAATTTAAATAAAAAAATTGAATTTATACAATGCTACAAAATGTTAGATTAAAAACAATGAATTTAAACAATGCTATAAAATTTTAGATTAAATTAAAAAAACTGAACTTATACAATGCTAAAAAAAATTAGATTAAAAAAATGGATTTTCTAAAATTGTATAAATTCATTTTTTTATCTAAATTTTTTTAGCATTCTATAAATTCATTTTTTTATTTAATCTAAAATTTTCTAGCATTGTATAATTTTTTTTATCTAAATTTTTTAGCATTTTATAAATTCATTTTTTTTGTTTAATCTAAAATTTTATAGCATTGTTTAAATTCATTGTTTTTAATCTAACATTTTGTAGCATTGTATAAATTCATTTTTTCACATCCTTCATGTATTTGTAAAATTTAAACAATGTTTATTAATCCCAGGCCCTGAAGATGATCTCAATAAAGATCGAAACGTTGGCAGGATAAAGAAAATGTTTTTCTAAAACCTACGTCACACACACTAGACCGCATCTCACGGTCTCCAAATAACCTGTAATAATAATACAGAACAGGTTTTCGACTTTTTTTAAAGTTTCATTGCTCTGAAATATAGGCTTCGTTTTATTTTTAGTTTGTTGAAGAAAGTACGCTCGAACTCTTCGGATCTCCCACCCCCCATGGGGTCGTTGATATCAAAGATGTACCGCTCTCCCGTTACGGTCGCGGGTTCGATCCCTGCCTTATCTACCCGTGTTTGTTTTTTCTTTTATGAAAGTACGCTATGATGATACAATTTTGCAAAAACAAAAGTTGTAATATTTTAATTATTTCTTATATTTTTGTCGGGATGCGCAGATATATGGAATGTTAGGATTTAATGTTGTACATAATCTTCCTGTCTAGTCTCGCTGTCATTCCTCTTACTTTATTATTATTTAACGTCCTCTTCATTATCTCACAATTTAGGATCAGCAGTGTAGAATGTATTATTTTATAATATTGGAGTATCGCAAGGGTGACTGCTGGAACTTATTTTTTCTCAATCACTCTCTCTCTCTATCTCACAGTCACTCTCTCTCTCTCACTCTCTTTTTCTTTCACTCCTACGTTCTTCTCTTCCTAACCCCATTCAGTCTCTATCTTCTTTAATAATTCGTTCATTATTCTCAATTTTCTCCTTTACCTTTTATTTTGCTATATCCTTTTTTCCTAACTCTGTCTGTTTCTCTGTTTTACATGATCTTTCCTGCCTCTATTTGCTTTTCTATGTCAATCTTCAAGGTACAAAGAAATGTTTCTAAAACTAGACGACATGAAGGAAACAAATGTAAACAACAAATCAAAAATCAGATAAGCGATACGCATTTGAATTAATAACAAACAATTGACCCACTAAACGCACAAACAAGGAACAAAACGACGAAAATAAAAAACTCACAAACAAAATTTGCCAATTCAACAAAAGACGGTCCTATTTCCAGAATATATTCTTACAGACTGGATTTATGCATAATTTTTGACAACAAGCATGAAATTTTCTCAACATCCTGTAGTTTTATGATAGTGTCGATAATAATCAAGCCGATTCAAATAACAAGAATAAATTATTTAAATAATAACAATTTATGCAAATTTAATAAGGCAAGGACAAAATATTTTCAATATAAACGTATCGAAATGTTTTGAATATTCCAAAGCAAAAAATAAATGGACAATGAAAATAAAAACATAAAAGATTGAAAGCACAGGCATAATAAATTTTAAGGAAGGGAAGGCACGCTCTTTTAAAAAGGTTTATTACTATGATAAAATTATAAAAATTATTCCTATCATCAAATAATCAAGTAGTAGAGAATCGTATAAATGATCATAGAATAATAGAACAACTAATTAGATATTTATTGAATACAGATTTGTTTTATGTGGTTTATTGTTATGTGTTTTGTTTAAGTGCGTGTATTTATTAGTGTGAATGGTGTGGAGCTGTTGAAATATAGTGTCACCACACCCCCTCAAGCAGTGTGATTAGGATCGATGGTAGAATATTTCGATTATGTGTAGGTCGATTGAGGAATACCGATTACTACACCGACTAAATAGAATGAGTGCAATGTTTGAATGTATTTATTTGTGCGAATGTATAATGGAAATGAGTTTTAGGCTAGATGATACTTTCGGGCTTTGATGGCTGAAATGACTTAGCTGTCGACAGCCCCTATCGAAGCCTAAGCGGGTAGGTGAACACCCTGATTTATAGACCCTAGGGTCAGGTGAACACCCTGAAGTATAGACCCTAGGGTCAGCGCATCAAGGAGTGACAACGTTCGGGGTGAAATTACAAACTAGAACCATGAGTTTCGGATAAATTAAACGAGTCCGTTTTCGATTCTTGAACATTGTAGGGTTCCCTGTCCATTTGCTCAAGTTTTTATAAGATTTTAACAAAACTCTAGTATTTGGTCTTATTTGTATGCCTATCTTACTAGAGATAAAGACAAAAAAGTCGTCAACTACCTTGGTTGTAAAAGTCGAGACAAGTCATAATAAAGAGAATTTTTTATTGAGATCTGAGGTTTTATCAAATTGCAGTTTGGCAGTTTCTGATTAACCCGGTCCGCTTATCCTCGCTGGTTTAATTTAACTGTAATTCGACCTTTTAGATGGGATTTGACTTTAATTTCTCAATTGGTGTCTTTTTTTTAAATTTATTAGTTTAAGATTTAAAAAAAAATAAACGACTAAATGCTTGATTTTCTGGTTTAAAAAATGACGTTCAGCAGAGTCAACCTGAACTATTCGCCTAAAAAGGAACACCTAAGTAGGATGATATGTGAGATAATCAGTTTTCTAGTAACTTTGTCGAAGATTTTTCCTTTTTTAAATAAATGTTCAGAATGTCTCAAGTCAGGAAGTAAAATTTATTTACGTTTTATATAGAGAAAAGTAAATATCCTCAGTATCATTAAAATTCCAACATTCGGAAGTGGTTAATTGGAACGAGCAGAAAACATTTCGCCTGAGATGTCCCAGTCGGAATAATAAGGCCGGTGGGATAAATAAACGTAAATTGTGACAAATGACATTATTCCTGGCAGCCGTCTCGCGGGCCTGGAACCAGTTCCGAATCGGCTGACGTCCTGGAGAAGTCCCGTGGCAATAATTTCCAACATTTTAATACGCCGGCTTCATGACTCCTAATATGAAAAACGGCTAGAACAGAGATCAAGGAATGATTTCCCTTCAACGAGACGCCTCGTAATTTACGAGTGCTCGGCCCTCTGAGGCAGGTGTTTTCTAGACCCGCTCGTAATAGATTCACATGGAAGATAATCTCGAAATCAAAAAAACAAAACAAAAACAGAATGAAGTTTTTTCAATTGTTTAAACGTTTAATTATGATGAGGGTTAAGTGGTTTATAATGTCCAGCCGGCCGTGGAATGGCAAATTTACACCATCGTCGATTTGTTACGACAGAGGGCACAATTTGACCTCTTTTATGGCCAAACTGTCAAAAAAGTAATTTTAGGTCAATAAAAGTTTAAAATTCCTAATTCAAATTCAATCCCTCGTAAATATCAGGTCAAATTATTTAGAAGAAATCACCTATTTTGGACAAATCCTTTGTGAGAAAACATCATTTTTTCAGCCTAAAAAATCTTATATAAAAGCACAATCACCGTATTTTTCTCAATTCAACTAGGCATTTTGATTTTCAACTGTTCTGAACAACCAGCGAAAACAAACGCAACCAAAGTTTTACTAGAAATTCCATAGGATTTCTCCAAAAGCTAAACATTTAAAAATAAATCCATTATATTTAGCGGTCTGATTGACCAAATTACTGTTTCAATTAATTAATCTTTTATCTAAGTTATTCAGAAATCGTGAGATGCGGTCTGGTGTGATGTAGGTTTCAGAAAAACATTTTCTTTATCGTGCCAACGTGTCGAGCTTTTTTGAGATCATCTTCAGGGCTCAAAGTGTTTGTCTTCTGTGTAATTGTGCCATTCTTGCGTGTCGTGCAGGGCACTCTCTGATATTATCGATTTCTGAATAATTATCGATTAACGGTCACTAATCACCACACATTTGTATGTAAGGTTTTGGTTGAAATCAAAAGGTTTGTGTAATTTGGTCAATCAGACCACTAAATATAATATAACTAAATATAATGTAACTAAATATAATATAAATATAATAAAAAGCAAACCAACTTATTTTTAAAGTAATCTTTTTGTGTAAGGTTTTGGCTGAAATGAAAAAGTTAGTGTCACGAGCGGAATTCGAACCCACCACCTTTGTCTCGTTACACTAACTTTTTCACTTCAACCAAAACCTTACATAAAAAGATTAATTTAAAAAGATGTTGGTTTGCTTCTTCTTATTAAATTCATTATGAACAAAAATCTTTCAAAGTATAAATAAGTATTTTTAAAGTTTTACTAATTAAAAAAAAGTTTAAAAATTGTATGATTTAAGGATTTCAAGAACGATCAGATCCCCTCTTTCTCTCTCTCACTCTCTTTCTCTCTCTCTCTCGCTCTCTCTCTTCCCCTCGGAACGTATCAATAATCACATAAAAACCAACAAGACACTTTCTAAGAAACGATGAAGAGAGTAGCTCAAGGATTCCTGTTAAGTATAACTTTATTCTACCAACTTACTTTACGTCTTTTCGGATTCTACGTCGCTCGGTGCCTCTGTCCTTCTCTTTCTTTCTCAATATATCTTCAACTTCTTCTTCTTCTTCTTCCTTTCGCCCATCCTCTCAATATCTCCCTCCTCTCTCACTCTTTTTCTCTCTGTTATTATTAAACTAAATATTTGTTAATTCTTTCTCTATCTGAGTAGTTCTTCCTCATAACCCCTTTTTTCTCCATCTTCCTTTATATATTTTTTTATCGAAATCTCTTTCACACACACACACACACACACACACACACACACACACACACACACATCTCTATCTTTCTCTCTCTCACTCTCTATTTCACTTTCTCTCATCCTTCCTCACTCTTTCGCTTTCTCTTCTATATAAACTTACCCTACAATTTTTTGTATTTTCATGTGGCAACAAAAAGTAAATGTGTAATCTGTATTTATTATTCTCATAAGCATTCATTTATTTATGATCTTTTATTTTATGATAACTGAATATAACATATAAATTTTCAAAAACAAAATTGAAAGGTCTTCTCAGAAATTGTTTTTTCTGAGTATACTCGTTAAGTCGAATTAACCTAAACTGTCGGACAATATTTGATATACTTATCAATTTTTTTTATTCTTTTATGCTATAAATAAGTTCCTTTTGAATGTCTTGACGTCAATTAAGCCGTTTAAGAAAATTTCCTACGGACCAAGGGCGCTGGGGTTCTATTTATTTTTCAACTTACATCGAGATCTCGTCATTACTAAACGAACCACGCTTCAGTTCAGAAATTGTTGGTATTTCTTTGCCTTGAACGTCAGCTATGCATTAAGAAGTGAGACTTTGAATTTTAAATGATTTCCTATTATACGAAGTAGCGAAGTTGAGTTAGAAATTGCAACGATTTTTTGAAGTAATTTAAGATTACAGTATATTGAACAAACTGCAATTTTATGTAAAATGTTCTTGTTTTTGGTTTTTCTGGGTCGTTTCTAAATCTGAAACGGATAGCTTTTTTTTAAGCGATATCTTTTATACCGTTAACTCCAACTGGTAGTCGTTTGGAACGGTAGGACCAGAAGTTTTGCTATTACTAATTTAAAAAAGAAAACAATGTTAGAACGTTGCCCTTTCTCCAGGCAGGATGAACCGATTAGATTCAACCTGCACATATTGCGAAGAGTGAACGGTTTTGAATACGTGCTCAAGAGTTATGCCCGTATTTTTAAAAAGGACAGGTGTCCAAGTCCGCCGTTTCGGAATAGTTTTCTATTTTATCTAAAGCACTGTATATTTCAACCGGGCCCACTCAACCTTTGCAAATATGTCGACATTTTAAAACATCCTTCTGACACTTGGTCCCTATGAATGTTTAAAAACCTATCAAATATACATCACAGATTGGGAAAGCCTGTCTAGAAAATTTATGCATATGAAGAAAAGAAAAAAATATCTTCGTTGATTCTAGGTTTTTCTCGTTTGCCTGCGACTGAATGAACACATGGTGAACTGAACGACACTGCTCAATTTACCTCGTCTTCGACATCAAATCATCTTCAGGAACACAAGGTCATAATGCGTATGAGTGAAAAGCAAATCGTGTAGAGTAGTAGAACCGTAACTGATCAACACTGATCACTTTACCGGGTCCGGCTAATCTCGCTTATTGTCCCTACCCTCATGCGCTTTTGGCTTCACGCCATCTTCAGTTAGCAACTGTGGAGAGCACTGAGAATAGACTAGTAAGCGTAATTTTAATCATAAGATTCCTACTTTAGATGCAACCAAGGTTTCAAGGTATGCAGCTTTTATGAAATTCAATATATTGAACTGATCAACAATGATCAATTTTCTGTGGTTTATTCTGGCTTATAATGTTGCGCTGATAAGGGTTTCCGTTTCACGCTATGTTCAGTGAGGGATTGTGAAAACGAGTGAAAATAGATGGACCTAGTAGGGGATAAATTTGGAACAATTAGACCTAAGTTCATTCACTCGCAGAGTAACTAGACCTAGCCTGAACAGCACATTTATTTGTTATATGTCAAATTACCATATTCCAAAATAAAAAACTTGTTTATTGGTTAAAAAATCTTAAACTGAAGATGTCGAGAAGTTGAAACTCGCACAAGAAGACCAAAACCGCAAAGATAGGCAGACCAAAATGGTCAGAAACGGCCTAAACGCAAGCTTCTTCAGTCAAGAAGAAATCTCAAGACTTTTCTTAAGATGCCTAAACATTAAATAACGCAAAAACATGTCACCAAATTTTCACCTAACAATCTTTAATAATAACGGGTACATATTAAATCTTAAGCTTTTATTAACAGCAAAAAACAATCAAATCAAGCAAAATTTGTTTATAGGTTGTACGTGATTTATAACCCTCCACTGAAGATGTCGATCAATGATCAAAAACGGCCAAGCTGCAGGTTCTTAAGCCCTCAGACCTATGGTGGAAATCTCAAACTGAAAATACTGCGTAAGCATGCTTCTAAATTTTCATCTAAGAATCCTTCACTAAAGCAAACACTAATCATTAAATTAGAATATACATAAATTTCATCAAACTGACCCTTTTGCTACATCTAGTCTGGACTGTGATTTTGTTTTGCATATAGCCAACTATCCTATCCCCAACTCTAAAATGGCATTTTTATTTTCATTGAACATGTCAAGAAGTAGGGCGACCAAAATTGATCGGAAACAGCCAAACTGCATCTTCACAAGCCCTCAGACCTAATCTGGAAATCTCAAAACTTTCTGAAGATAGTTAAACATAAAATACTGGGTAAGCATGCTTCTAAATTTTCATCTAAGAATCTTTCATTAAAGCGAATACTAATCTTTAAATAAAAATAAATCGAAATTTAATAAAATTGGCTCTTGTGCTACATCTAGTTTGGACTGTGCTTTTATTTTGCATATAGCTAATTATCCTAACTCCAAATCTAAAATGATTTTTTATAAGTTATAAATCTCTACTGAAGATGTCGAGAAGTTGAAACACGCCTGACCGACCAACACAGCGACGATAGGACGACCAAAATTGATCGGAAACAGCCAAACTGCATCTTCAGAAGACCTCAGACCTAATGTGGAAATCTCAAAATTTTCTGAAGATGGTTAAACATAAAGTAGAACAAAAATATGCTTATAAATTTTTGACAAATGATACAACTAATGCTTATCTTTAAATTTAACATCAGAATAAATAGAAATTTTAATCAAACTGGCCCTTTTTCTGCATATAGTCTCAACTGTGCTTTTATTTGCGTGTAGCCAATTATCCTACATCCAAGTATAAAATGAGATTTTTTTATAGGTTATTAACCTCCACTGAAGATGTCGAGAAGTTGAAACACGCCTGACCGACTAGCACAGCGACGATAGGACGACCAAAATTGATCGGAAACAGCCAAACTCCATCTTCACAAGCCCTCAGACCTAATGTGGAAATCTCAAAAATTTCTGAAGATGGTTAAACATAAAATAGAGCAAAAACATGCTTCTAAATTTTCGACAAATGATACAACAAATGCTTGTCTTTAAATTTAACATCAGAAAAAATAGAAATTTTAATCGAACTGACCCTTTTTTCCACATATAGTCTCAACTGTGCATGTAGCCAATTATCCTATCTCCAAAAATAAAATGAGATATTTTTTATAGGTCTCTCCACGGAAGATGTCGAGAAGTTGAAACGCGTCTGGACGACCAAAACCCAAAGATAGGCTAAAAATGATCGGAAACGGCCAAAACTGGAGGTTCATAAGACTAATAATTTTTGTCAAACTATAAATTATAAGCTTTAGATCATAATAAAAGAAAGTCTAATCAAACTGAATCTTTTGCTGCACCTAATCTCAACTGTGGTTTATTTTATCTCGACCAATACCTTTCATAAATATTAATTAATTGAAAAATGTTAATTGGTCAATCGGACCACGAACTGTAATGGATTTAATAATTAAACTGAATTATATCTTCACGGAAGATGTCCGTGGCCATTGCATTTGTCGCCGAGAATCAAATAGATTACTCGACTTTTTAAAAATGGCAAAAAGGAGGGAAAATTCAAAAAGGTGGGGTTGAGATGAGAAATTATCCGAGCGGATTGAAGCCACGATAACTCAAGTAGTAGAGCAGCAACGTATTTAGCCGAAGATCGTGGGTTCGAATCCCGCTCGTGACAAGGAATTTTTTATCTCGACCAATACCTTTCATACGTATTAATTAATTGTGGTTTATAGGTTATAGGAAGATACATAAATGCTCAATTGAAGATTCCGAGAAGCTGGAGTTGAAACGCTCATGGCCGACCAAAATAGCAGGTATAGGGAAACCAAAATGATCAGAAAAAGCCAACTGTATGTGCATCACTCCTCAGATCTCAAGAAGGAAATTTGAAATATTTTCACAAATTGCTTAAAAATCATGACTGGTTTATTGTAATATAAAACCAAGACTAAATTGTGAACGTATGGCTTTGTAATGTATTTTAAGTCTTCAAAAAAAAAGTCTATACCAGACGTCAAACTCGGTTAACCACCGATACAAAGTCGATTATTTGTTACCGACAAACTCGGCGATCAGGTGGCCAAGGAAACTCTCCTAGTCCCGATCGATTTGAACGTTGCGGTTTTGCTTTTCCCGGCCTGGAGATTTATGGAGAAACTTTTTTTCCAGAGCGCCCCCACCCGTCAGGCGATAAGGAACGGCGGACATATTGTTTCCATTGTGTTCCCTTTTGGCAAGGACCTGATGTCCATGACCGGCATATCTTAATTCCATGGGAGAGCACGGCCTTAGCCCGGCTGGGTACACTTTTTTTAAAAATGAACAATACCTAGACACAAGAAACGGTGTTCTACCAAAATTACCCAATGGACTCTGTTTCCCATCATCTACTTGCGACGCCAAACCAATTTAAGGTAAATCAATAATAATAATTGAAAAAAAATAAACCTAGGTCGTACGATATCATAGGAAATTTTCCATTATTCCCAAGAACACTAAGACAGAGCATGTCGCAATGGCCAAACCCGTCTGGCTGAAAGCAGGAGCGATAATGGGCGGACCAGAAGTTATCACTAATGAACCTCATACAAATTTCACGATTAACGGTTTTTTCTTCGACCAATTATAAATCACCAATGCGATGGAATTCAGCGGAAAAAAACGAACCTAGATGGTCTTGTTGATCACCTGCTCTAAAAATGCACTGATTTAACAATTTTAAAAAATTCTGCTTCTAATCAGGGCAAAATATAATTTAATGCAATTTTCTTTGGTTACTGATTGTAAATATGTATGAAAAGAATATTTATTAGAAATGTATGGTGTTTAATGACCGATACTTAATGATTATTTGATGGTCGTGAGATGCTGTCAGGTGTGACGTAGGTTTTAGAAAAACATTTTCTTTATCGTGCCAACGTTTCGATCTTTAATGAGATCATCTTCAGGGCTCAAAGTGTTTTTCTGTTCTTGAGGCACTCTCAACACGACACACAATAATGACACATCTACACAGAAACAAACACTTTGAGCCCTGAAGATGATCTCAATAAAGATCGAAACGTTGCCACGATAAAGAAAATATTTTTCTAAAACCTACGTCACAACAGACCGCATCTCACGATCTCCGAATAATCACTGTATATGCCATGTAAATAAATTAATAATTATTTAAAAAATAAATTACCTTCTTCTCTACCTTACTTGGAATTCTGAGATAATAAGCGGACCCAAATTCGCTAAAATATGCCAAAATGCATATCTATTTATTTTTTAAATACCTTTTGACTATTCCGATCGTTACTTTATATGTTTTCAGTACTTCATCGCAGTAGTATTATGAAATAATAATAAAAAGTTACCTGGTTTGATGCCTGATGTTTTTAGTTTCTGTTCCTCGTCCCTCCAAACGGCCAAGCTTTTTCAAGATGTGTTAAGTAAAAATGTATAAAGTCCTGCTTGCAATAAATTCCTTTGTAATAACAACTTCGAATTAAAAATTCGAAATAAAAGTCAAAACCCTACACAAATTGATGTAGTGTAATTAAGATATAGAAAACAGGCGATATATTTTTTTATTAGTCGAAGTTCTAATAAAAATTTATAAACGAGAAAAATGAATTTTTTAAATGCTATGTATTTCTGAAATTACGACCCAGAGTTGGTTCAAATCGAAGAGGGTAATGCAGGAACAGTGCGGACCCACGCCTAGACCCCACCTCGGCGGAAGTTGATAGAAACAAGAAGAAAGAACGAAAAAGCGTAGGCTGCATGTAGGAATCTCGGAAAAACGCTATTCTACAACTGAGATTCCAGGTGTGCAAGAAGGAAACAGACGATTTATTTTTACCTTTATATCTGACATACATTTAATTTAAAAATTTAAAACACAATCAAAACGAACACTTGGAAAAATTTATTGTCTACTTTAACATAATTCATTTTCTGAATATTTTTTTAACTGTTGTTTGGTACTGAAATGTCTTATATTATAATTAGTTTGGATGAATCACACAATGTGTATGATAATAGTAGCTTATTAGTCGTAATAAGCTTTTCAGTCAATATCGATCAAACATAAAAAAAGAATAAATTATTTCTTCCCTCGTCTATACTTCATGAAACTCATTAAAATATATTTTTTTAAACCTGTTTGTCACAATTTTATAACCAGTAGAATACTTACAAGTGTCTAGTTTTTATTTCACCTATAATATTTTGCTATAGATGAATAGGAATTTTTTTTTATATATATTTTAAATAAACGTTTGTTAAGTAAAGAACATATTTGATTTTTTTCCAATTAATTAAGGCTTTGGTTGAGATAAAAACGTCAGTCACGAGCGGGATTCGAACCCACGACCTTCGGCTAAATACGCCTTTGCTCTACCACTTGAGCTATCGTGACTTCGATCCACTCGGACACCAACTTCCCACCTCAATCCAACCTTTTGAATTTTCCCTCCTTTTCACCATTTTTCAAATCTCGTGTAATTTATTTGATTCCCGGCGACAAATGAAATGGCCACGAACAGCTAAGGAGGAAAAATTCAAAAGGTGGGGTTGAGATGGGAAGTTAGTGCCCGAAGTCACGGTAGCTAAAGTGGTAGAGCCGCGGCGTATTTAGTCGAAGGTCGTGGGTTCGAATCCCGCTCGTGACACTGACTTTTTTATCTCAACCAAAGCCTTAATTAATTGAAAAGGATTTATTTGATCAATCGGACCACGAAACCTAATAGATGTATATGATAATTATTATTCAAAGAGGAAACGAATCGATACAGGATTTTTTCTTGTTTATAAGATTTTCTCTCCTTAAGGATCCATCCATGGCGTTGTTATTTTCAGAAGCGAAACGAGGAATTTCAATGGCGTAGCGATAGGTCCCTAATTCAGTTGGGACGTCGCCCTGGATGGAGTCATAAGTGGAGAAAATGGGGCAAGGCTCCCTTTTGATCCCGAATTTATTAGTTTGTTTTTCCAGGGGACGGACATCTACCCTCGTTTCCCATCCGCCTTGTGTTTTTTTATATTTTCTTTATTTTAACGGATGGCAACGATGAACAAGAACGTCATATTTGATCAATTCAACCAGTTGGACTAAAAAAGAAATGAGAGATTTTTTTATTTAAAAATTTATTATTCGTTGATTATGATTTTTAAAAATGGCGGATTATTTTATTGGGTCAATTTCAAATGTACTCATCAAAAAACAAAGCCTTTTTCTCCTGAAAAAAAATTAATTGAGTTAAAAACCTTATTTAATCATTACTAAATTGCAATTGTTGATTTTTTTAAATACTTAAATTTTATGACAAATATAAACGTATATATGTTATATAGAAAAGAGACCAATAAATCCAGAAAGAAAAAACGTGAGATAATGAATGGCAGTACATGCAAGTTTCAGCGGACTTAGACGATAAAATCCCCCAAGCAATTTTAAACAACGACACCAAAAATCTACTTAAAAACGCGCATAAATTTTTAATATAATTTTCTATTAAAAAAGATCTTGGGTGAGATAAAAAAAGAAAAATCCACACTTCTACTTTTTTGGAATAAATTAGCACGAGGACGTTTAAACTTTAATTAATAATTTAAAAAGCTAAGAAAAATCAACATTGTTTTACCCAGTTTGATGCCTTCGGTTTCAAGCTTAAAAAATTAAATTAACTTTTCTTGAATTAAAATGGGTTCTTCTTTAGAAAGATCTTGTAGTTTTATTTTTTACATAGAACAGATACAACGGATTATTGTGAAAAATTTATGGATTACGAAGCAGCACTGCTTCACCTCGAACAAACAAAAATCTCCTTTTAATAAATTCAGGTGGAATATAAAGTAAAATTTACATTTTAGAGAATTTTTGATTTTTATTAAGCTGAAAATTTAGACTCTAATTTTAAACTAATTATATAGAAGATAATTAATTAAATATTTTTAAAATAAATTATTTAATGTTATTTTTGGCCCACTGTACAAAATAAGCCAAGAATTGACTAGAATTCATCATAACCCATTATAAATATTCAACATTTTAAAACTATATTTCTTGACAAATTGATAGATTGTATTGAAACAAAAAAAAAATACTACAAAATAAAATAAAGTCTTGTTTATAAATTGGACAAATACTGACCCACCGCTGAAGATGTCGAGAAACCGAAATGCACTATGAACTTATATAAGTACCTAATGTAATACTTAATCAAGATCTTTCGAGCTTATTTTTAAACAAATTTAAACCAAGTATGTTGTCATGTCAAGGAATGAAAACTAGGGCCGTTGAAGAAAACTGTTCAGTCCTTCCAATTTGGTTTCCAGCCAAAAACGATCCTGAGTATACAATTCTGGAATTTATGAACTATGCCCTGGATTGCTTGTTTTATGCTGCTCTACTTTTATCTACTGCAAGCTCTTTGCTACTTCTAAAATTAGAGAGCTGCGATTTCTCGAAAAATTCTTTTCAACAGCCAGGAATATAAAGCAGGACACAGACAGTGCAATTTATCAATCAGATCTCAAAATTGTATTGATGTGTGTAATATTTCGGTCCAAAATTTTCCAGAAGGAAATATATATATACACACACGGGGTATTTTGTGTTAACTTGAAAACTTCGATCAGTCCGTTTTTTACTAATCTATATAATAATAATTATTAATTATTATATAATTTGTTATCGTTTTCAATCATTTATGATTGGCCTGTTATAATTTTCAAGAAAGTATTTTAATTTTCTCGCTGGGGATATTACTGCTTACCTAGCGTTCAAATCTCCCGATCAGACGAATTATCAACTGTTTGAACTAAATAAAAATTGGTTTTTATTAGAAAATATAAATGAAAATTGATTATTTTATGATATCTACTGGACGAAAACAGTTTAACTGCCGGAATATTATTTTTTAAAAGACACGCCGTGCGTTTTGGATTGCTGAATAAGAAAGCCGACGTCTCTTTCTAAATTGCGACATCGGTAGTTTCGAAAAGCTCGAAGGATCGCCTAGCCAAAAATCCGAGAGGCGTAAATATTCGAAAGGATCGATCTCCAGGACGTTAGGACGTTTTTCCTGAACCGCTCAGAACACGCGAATGCCTATGACATCAGCTAACGGTCCTCGTGCGGACAGGCAGTATTACCGGACGCTGTAAATAGCTCTTTGACACAAATTCCACCCCGTTGTAGAATAAAAATCGTAAGGTGAAACTATACAGAAAAAGACCTTTCATCTAACTTAAACTATCCGTTAAAAATCTAAAAAGAAATAAGCGAGAACTGACGGACCAGAGGTCAAACAACTACAAACACTACGAAATACGTATCTAATAGAACGGATAAATGAAGAATTCAAAGTGTTTTAAAGTACAAAAACAAACTTAACGAAAAAAACTTAAATTAAAATACAATAGTAGCAATAAGTAGCCCCATAATCACCATTTTCTAGTTGGAGAAAAACAGCCATGATTGCCAAAGGAACAACCTATTATCGCTATTTTTGGATTTCATGCATCACAAGACGTGGGTTATTTGATCTATTAGAGATAACGGCCTATCACGTAAAATGGCGAATAATTTAAAATTAAATCCATCCAATATTTTGATACGAAGTTTACGAAATTTTAAGGTTTCTTGAGGTTTAAGAGGTGATGAACCTGTTGTTTGGTCCGATCTTCATGGTCCGCCTATCCTCGCTGTTTCGGTTTGGCGTTTTCCTTCTTCTGCGTTCTTCAGATGGAGCCGAATCACGTCTAACAGAACAGGGTTTAAGTCGGGACTACATGCTGAGTACTGCAAGCAATGAATTGAATCCCGTGCCGAATATTCACCAACGATCCTAGATATAACCTCTAACTTGGCCCTTTGTTCCTATCATTGCTGTTTTGGTCTGTTAGTAGGTGTTATCTGTGTTCATCAGGTCTGAGCATAAGCTGAAACACACTGAGCACAAATGAGGCACCGCCATTAAAGAGAAGCCGAAACATGTCTGAGAGACTAGAACAGCGTAGGTTTACGAAAATTACTGGACACAAGTTGCAAATTTATAAAACAAAGAGTGAGGACAGGTGGGTCAGATAATGTGTCTATTAACATAACTGGTCTCAAACGTAAACTTTCCATTGCATTGGTGTTATTAGTAGCCAGGGATCCAGAACTTTTTTCACTTAGGGTCTGATAGATGGAAGCCTGCAATTTAGTCGGTTCGCACCATTTTGTACCTACCTAAAACTTATAAGAGGGTGAGACAACGAAACAGCCCATAGATGAGGTATGTGGAATGATGAACTTGTATTTCTCTGAGAATGGTGATAAGGAGATAAGCAGAAACACGTCTGACAGACCAGAAGCGAGTATAAGCGGACCAAATCAGAGTCAGAAGTTTATCTTTGAGCCATAATTAACCGTGAGAACAGCTAGACCAGAAATGTTTTAAGTTTGACACTTAATTTCTCACTCAAGAGTTTGATGCTTTTTTGTTGGTGAGATAATGTCAAAAATATTTACTATAATCAATAATATCTATAGTCTTGATGATGTGACGCGCCTGTAATTTGATAATTGTGGATCATTTGGCATGCATGCAAATGCTGCTTTGTTCTTTCAGGCTCTCGGCCGTTTCGATGAGGTCTGTGTTATGATGGCCCATAATGAATTGGTGTGGGTGTAGCTTAATGGATTGGTGATAAGCACAAACACGTCTGACAGACCAGCACAGCTAGGACGGGAGTACCAAATTAACTGAAAATGTCTAATTTTGCTTAATTAGACTTGACAAAGGTTGAAGACAGTTGGAAAGAAGGAAAAAGAAGAACTGATCAAATTTTTCGTTTGGCTTAAAATTTCGTTTTGATGCTTTTTAGAGAGATAAAGTCAAATGTGGACAATAATATTGATGGTATTGATGTCAATAATAGACAGAAATTAATAAGAATAAGTAATAAGTGATGAACTTTTAGGTTGGTTGTTTCAGATAATCCTCGTCCGCCTATTCTCGCTGTTTTGGTCTGTCAATAGGCGTAATCTTTGCCTGTGCGTCAGGTCGAGGTTATAATCAATGTGATGCACCGAAAAGTTAATGGAAAAAGAAACGTTGAATAAAATCGAAACGCGCTTCACGGACCGGAAGAGCGAAGATAGGTGTTTTTTCTTCAAAATTTCAATTTTATGCTCGTCTTAAGATGATGTGGTATGATTGACTATCAGCGATATTACACTCCACGGCTGCGATTTACATTTCGAAATTTTCCTGTAGTACGGTCGGTTCAGATCGTTTCGCTGTGTTGGTCCATTAGATTCATATCGAGTTCGAGGTTATAAGCAGGGTGAGGCAACGATACAAACTATTGTATATGACCGTGGAAGGTAGTGGTAGGCAATTAGGTTGGCGATAAAACACGTCTCACAGAATATGGAAAACATGTTAAATAAAATTGTTTAAACGTTATATTGCCAATCTGATAAATCGATCGATTTTAGCCGTTTTACTACTATAGCAGAGATTTCAAAAAATGTCTGCCAAGACTTTTGAGGTTGCAAAATGCACAAAAACGCGAGTCGGGCTTATAATTTGTCGGAATTATCGCTCATGGTCGATTTTTCGGTAGGGTTTTCTCCGGCGTCCTTGTGGATTTCGGAACTGGATATCTTTTCCCCTGTAGATAGCCGTGTTTTCGGCTAGATAGCCGGATATCTTGTCTGGAATGAATATGCATGGACGCCCTGGAGTTTTGGTTATCGAACGGAGGCCCGTCAAGCTTAAACGACTCTTTCCCACGGCCGATAACGTGTCGAAACGTACCGATTTCGTACATTTTTTTTTCGACAGTGACACTTTTTTTTCTTCAAGAGCCCTTTGAGGCCAAACGACTCATTGTAAGAGCGGCTTTGTCTCCCGGCTTCATTTAACACTTGATTGTGATACAAATCAGAGGAGGGGCCCTCACCCGCCGGAGCTAACTTATAACGAGATTAGGGCCAAATTTTGTGGGAGGGCCCTCACAATTCAAAACCCTAATTCTCAATCCGATTATCTTTTATATAATCCTAGGCCCTTTTTCTCCCTTTCTAAAGCGGCGCAGGCTCTCCAAGATGACTTTTTTACAGACTGGGCAAGTTGTAAATTCCTGTCCTGACAAAGAAAATTCTTCTAAAAATATATTTGACTCTATTACGACCATTCAAAGATTTTAAACTATACAAAATTAATGTTATTAAATAATTAAAATCGAATCATTATTTCGATATAGAAAAATCTCATAATTGGAAAATGTGCAATGTTTAGTGACCATTAGCCAATGATTATTTAGAGATCGTGAGATTCGGTCTGGTGTTTCGTAGGTTTTAGAAAAACATTTTCTTTATCGTGCCAACGTTTCAATCTTTATTGAGATCATCTTTAGGGCCTGGGATTTAAAAACATAGTTCAAATTTTAGAAATACATGTACGATCTGAGAAAAAAATGAATTTACATAATGCTAGAAAATTTTAGATTTAAAAAATAAATAAATAAAAATATGAAAACAAATAAATAAATTTATAAACATTGTTTACATTTTACAAATACATGTAGGATGTGAGAAAAAACGAATTTATACAACGCTAGAAAATTTTAGATTAAAAAAATGCATTTATACAATGCTAGAAAATTTTAGATTAAAATAAATAAATAAAAATATTAATTTATAAACATGGTTTAAATTTTACGAATACATGTGGATGTGAAAAAATGAATTTATACAAGGATAGAAAATTTTAGAAGCTAGAAAATTAGAAAATTTTAAATTCATTCAAAGTATTTGTACTCACTCAAAGTATTTGTTTTCCGTGTAGATGTGTCATTCTTGTGTTTCGTATTGATTTTCTAACATCTAAAATTTTCTATCATTCTATAAATTCATTTTTTTACACCCTGCATGTATTCGTAAAATTTAAAAAAATGTTTATAAAACCCAGGCTCTGAAGATGATCTCAATAAAGATCGAAACGTTGGCACGATAAAGAAAATGTTTTTCTACAACCTACGTCACACCAGACCGCATCTCACGATCTCCAAAGAAACATTGGAAAATGTCTTGAACTTCGCACATTCTATTCCAAACCCTGTTGAATGTTGGATTGTTATAATAATAATTAACTCTTTTCCACATAATTATAATTTAAATCGGTTAATTAATTATTTTATTGCAATACATCTGAAGCCGTTGATGCTACAAGCTGCTGGGATGGACTAGTGGAGACGATGTGGTTCCAAAACATTTCTAAACTGAGAAATGTTAAAGAAAACAGCGAGACTATGCGGACTACAGATCATAAACGAATAGAAAAACTCTAGAGGTTGGGTTAAGAAACTCCTGCTAAGTGTGATACCTACTGACGCTATTTATTTAATTCAATGGACTCGATGATATTTACATTTTCCTTCGATCCAACTTTTCTACGTCTTTTATGAAAAGTTCAAACCATTTTGGTCCGAATGTATTTTCGATGGATAAAAGTAATGGTAAACTTTCTATTGTTCTGTTTGAGTTGTTCGATGCTTGTTTGTCGTAATGCACTATTTAGTTTTTGATATGAGAAACTTTTTTTATGAATGTTACTGTTAAAAAAAAGACTCGTGTGTCTTATTAATGATTGTCATTTTAAATCGGGATGATTACTCATGCGAGGACAAAAATATAACAAAGAAATCGAAAAGAAACGGAAAATAAAAAGGCAAAAGGATTCAGTATGTGAGCCACCAAGTTTTGAAATAATAGTTTATGTTAATTCCAAAAAAGAAAGAAAAAAGTTCAGGTCTGTCGCCTAGTGAGATAAAGCTATTCAGATGTAAATTAAATTGCCCATCAGAGTTTAAGGAAGATTAAATTCTAAATAAACGTTGGCCGGATTCAGATGTCAGCTCTTTATTTACCCTCGACGCCTCAAGGGACAAAACCACGGCCGTAGCCGGGAGAAAATTTTTACAAATGGTTTGTAATTTGTCAGAGGGATGCGTACCGATCGGGGGAAGGGCGTTATTGTGGTGTGGACCGAGAGGCGCGCGACTCGCGCAAGAAATATCGACGACGCCCGCGTCGGTTATGTGTCACTCGTGTGCTTTTTTTGACTAATGGGCACTGCAACCCCCCCCCCACCAACATAAAAAAAGGACCGCAAGGATCCACAGGCGATCATCTTTTGAATAACCATCCATCGATCAGCGGCTTTTCTCCCTTTTGTGATAAAACAAGTGATGGGGTGTTTGACGTGTCTCAATCAAAGTTGAATAAAAGCTCAAGCCCATCCCAACCTGACTTCTGAAGCGGAAATAAAAAAATAACCAGACTCTAGAACCACAATTATTTATTGTGTATTATCACTATGTGTGTTAAACGAAAAAATAATAAAATACAGAACGAAAATAGGCATATCGAAACCTCCAAAGTACTAAAATCACTGAAACCATCAGCCAACCAAAATATCTCACAAGAATAAAACAAAATCTATGAGATAGAGAAATGGAAGTAATTTAGGAAATATTAAGGCCTCATGTCAGAATTACTATACTTTCCTTTTAAAGGTCTTCCTGCTGGTCTGTCGTATGTTTTCGGCATTTCCTCATCTTTATTCTTGGGTCTGGGTGATGGCAGACTTGAAGAAAATAGCCAAAATGAAGTTCATCACCCGTAGACAACATAGAGACTGCCGAGTGGTACGAGTGTTTTATTTGTATTTGCCATGTTGGCGGTACCGGATTCGAATCCTGCGTAGCGTTTAAAATTTTATTGGGAAAATATATTGTAAACGGGTTCTAACTACTTGTCCGCGGTACACAAAGGGTAAATAGACATTGAGACTTCATTTATGACCGAAATGACTTTACTTTTACAAGTCTTTCTGCCGGGTTGGACTATGAAACGCGTTCGGCATTTCCTCATCATCACCAAATTACAGGTTCATCACACGCAGTCAACCTAGAGATGATTCCCGGGTGGTCATATTTGACACGTTAACGGTTCTGGGTTATAGAATCCTGGCGTAAATTTTTGAATTTTATATGAGATTAATATCAAAAAGTACATACTTTAACATATTTTCCAGAAAAAAGCTAACCAAACAAACAAATTCACGTTATGAAATCAGTTTAAAGTTGTTGGTTGTTTTTCACGATTTCAAGTCCTACTTCGGCAGTGTGTTAAATTTTTTCAAAGTTGTAAAATTGACAAGTACAAAATCAACATTACGACGACTTTATGAGCCATAAATGGTCGGTTCAGATTCATTATTTTTTACTTAATTATTTGTTAATTTGCATCAAAGCTTATGGACAGCCCGTTCCTGACCATTAGCTGAAATCACAAAAATAAATTTTTAAAATCTTTCTTAAGGTGTTTCTCAGGAACATACAACCATTTCGACATATTATTTTATTACAGCGATTAAAATGAGCGAAAAACCACGAAAGAAGAAGAGACGAATAAAAATAAATTCTTGTTTTCTCACGTCTCCAGAATGCCTCCATTTATCAAAAATTCTTCTACATGCCAGTAAATGCCAAACTCAGTAGAACTATCAGAACTACTCAGCCATCCAAATCTTTCCTTAGCCCATTTAAATTAAAAGCAAAAAAAGCAAACTTATACCTATAAATCATTGTTTAACATAAATCAAAAACTACGTAAAATCGTGGCATAAGGAAATACGAATTAACTCGCTTTATTATCAAGCTACGGTTTCTGTCCATATGCCATTCAAAATGAAATTACACTCATAAAATTATAATTCATTTTAAAAAATTTCCACACTCTTATCAATTCTATGAACCACGAGTCAATAATTATTCTTCTTTTACTTATTTATTATTTAATTTAACCACAGAACACTTTGTTGAAAAACCTGAACTCCTTTAAATATATTTATCCATTCATTTTATGAAATTTCGCAGAATTGACAATGGAAATGTTTTTTGGAACAAAACCAACTCCTGGCCTCATCCCCAATCTACCTTTTGGAAAGAAAAATTTTTCAACTTAGAAGGCTGATCAATCACCAAAGAAAATATTAAAACCAACTAGATTTCCAATAAACAATTTGTCTATTTTTTATTTTTTCAGCCTAACCACACACCGAAACGCAGGTTGTATATATTATTTTATGAAGCATTTGTTGGAACGGTGCCTATGTATTTACCAATTATTTTTATGATAAGAATTTATTGTTAAGACCTTTATTTTAATTAGGTTTAATAAAAAATCCCATTTTTAATTAATTTCATTAAATCATTGGTCAAATCTGGCTGAAATCTGACGTGATTAATTACCCTTACATGCCATCGGTCTATCTTGCAAAAATTTGAATCTAAGGTACTCTGCTATCATTTCCTTAATAATAAATATATTGTATGTGAACAGCATAATTTTCAACCGTACAGATAAAAAAAATTTCAATTTTCTACTGTTTGTACAAAAAAGTTTGTATCAATTTCTGCTTTTCCTCACAACAAACAAGTTGTAATATATACAGACATCTGTTTGTGTTATTATTGACTTACTACCATCAATAATTAATATTCTTGTCGTCCATGACCCCGTATGGTTATGTACATCATAGCTGTTCAAGGATGATAAAGTAAAAATTAGCGAAACATTTTTTTATTTGAAAAATCTGGAGTAGCACAGGGCTCTCGTTTAGGTTTATAATTATTTCTCATCTTTATTGGAACCAGGCCAATTAATTGAATATGGCGAAATAACGCGGTCTGACAGACCGACCGAGCGAAGACCAAAAATGATCGGCAATGACCAGATTTCAGGTCCATTATGTCGTAATAAAATAATTTCCTATTTTATTTATATGGTAGGACATATAATAAACAAGTAAAATAAGTAATCATATTAAAAATATAACACACTTGACCGTTGTATTATATGATTTTTGGATTTGATACCGCCGGACACAATGCTCCAATTCGGCGGCTACTTCCTAGAATTGGCAAATGAAACCTAATTTTCCAGTCGGCCGGAAAAGCGAGCTGTCGACTGAAACGAGTAAAAAAACGGAAACTTGATACGAAAAATGACCTACATCACTGAAATTTTGGGCGAAATAGCATTTTTAATCCTGCCTGGCAAAGATGATCACGAGTACTTCATTATTTATCCCGGTGAATATAAAGTTGTGTAAACAGAACTGAATTAATTAGCATTAATTTTTTTTCCATAATTACCATAGAGGTGGAACTAAATTGTTAGATATTCAAGCATTTTTGTGACATAAATACATGAAATATATGTAAGGACAACTAATTTTTTTATCTTATTATAATCGAGGTTTATCGAATTTTAGTTGGCAAAATGGTCAATGTAATAAAAGACGGGTCGGAAAACTTTTGCCACGACACGGTCCTACGTCACCGTCTGCCACTGCACCGGCTGCCGGTTCTATTTTCAACCTGCCGAGCTGAATACATAATTCATCGGACTTATCACTAGATAGCATTTTCTGATATTGAACTATGAGAGGAACGGTTGTATTTTTTTCTCACGCCCGCTTATACGGCTCACGGTTTGGCACGTACCGAGTCGGCCAAGGGGGAAACCTAGCCGGACGAAGCGTCTAGTGGTACGACCTAGGAAAAATCCAAACTCGATTTTTTGTAATATTATGAAAAAAAAAAATTAAACAGGTATTTTTAGATTATTATTGTATTTCCAATGCTAGCCTTTCCAGTTTGGGTGGTACTTCTTAGGGATGAGCATCGATGGTCGATGTTTAGAAAACATCGTTGGTAGTCGAACGATGTTTGATGTTTTCAACATTGTTGTTACTGTGCCGATATGTTTTGACCATCGATGGTGGGTTGTCGATGTTTTATAAACTTTTTCAGTTTTTCGTAATTTCCACTTTTGTGAATAGGGAACGACCCATATTGTTCTGATAAGAAAGTGACCTATTAGAACCTGTTCAATTTGTTGTCTTAGTTACACATCTGTTCTTTCTGAATGATTATTTTCTAAAGCTGGACAGATTATTTCGAAAACCAGAAATCGTTTAGAGGATAAATTGACTTTAAAGCTACGTTTTTTAATGAGGTTCGGGAGAAGATGTGGTAGTGCTTCAGTGTAAAATTTGGATACATTAATTCTAATAAATTAAGGATATGGTTGATTACGTTCATGGTAAACCTTTACCTTTTTTTAGCAAGAGACAGAAATTGGGCTTGGATTATGGATGTTTTTCAAAGTATCGAAGGGGTATTTTGAATAAAATTCTCAGGCGCAAAATACTTTAACCATCTTTTATTGAAAAGGGACCGAGAGATCTATATACAATTATAAATGAAACCAAAGACAAAAATAATTCCTAATAAATATTAAAAAAATAAACATAAGTTTTATTAATCAAGTTCCTAACAAACGTTCAGAAATGACCAAGTTTGAAAAATTACCTTATGCTTCTAAAGTGGCACATAAAAATAATGTATGCATATGAAAATAATTTGTGGTTTGAGTACTCAAAAAACCATGGATGTGACTATAGTCGTACCACCATCGATGGTGAGGATCCGATGTTTAATCGATGGTGACCATCGATTTGTTTATCGATGCTCATCTCTAGTACTTCTATCAAGTTTAAATTATAAATAAATCCATAGAATATTATATTTTTATTCATAATTGTTCATTTATTTTTATATGGTTAGTGTAATCTGTAAAATCTGGAAATAGAGCAAAAAGTTTTTTCAACCCAATATTACCCCGTCTTATATTGGTCTCCTTCTTTCCTGTGTAACTGCGGTTTATAGTTATTTTCTAACAGTTTAAAAAAACATGAATGATAGGCTTTATGCTTGTGAATTTATACTCGAAGGATTTGAACAGTGGGCACAAGAGCTATTTTGATTCTTTGAATAGAGTGTAGAACGGAGAAGTATCGTGGGCCTGTTCGACCCGCCTACGCACATTATAAAACTAGGAAAACAACAGAAAAACAACCGTGCTTAACCTTTAAATCTCAGTTTAGTCGGTGTATTGTTGTTATTTGTTCAAAACGAAAAATTTAGTGTAAAACTTGTAATGCTGATTGATTTTTCCCGGTACTTATTAATAATCAAACTTTGAGACTATCTTTCATGAATTTGTCAAGATGTGTCCTTTGTTATTTTACTCTTTAATAATTTTCATGAGAATTTTATTTTTTTTAATGAGAATTTGCGGGTTTTAAGGCTACTTTTATTGCAAATAAATAGTTCTAACACATTGTACGGTTTAGGATATTTGCAGTTTTAATTCCGTCTTCGAACAAGTTACGTGAAGATATTGGAAAAACATTCTCTGATCAACTTTTTTGTAATTTAAACTACTTTTATTAAAAGAAAAGTATAAAAGGATAAAATTCCCATAAATATTGTACGACTTAACCTAGATTTTAGGTTTTTCCACTTAGCAAACATTTTGTGTGAAGACAATTAAAAATATTTCATCCATTTTTATTCCAAATATATCTAAAAAGTGTAATACATATTGTACGGTTTAACATAGTTTTTCATCTTAGCAAACCTTTTGCGTGAAGTCATTTAAAAATATTTAATCCGGTTAAATTTTGGGGTTTAACGCTATTATTTATTCCAAGTATATCTAAAAAGTGTAATAAATATTGTACAGTTTAACATAGTTTTTATGTTTTTCGTCTTCGCAAACCTTTTGCGTGAAGATATTTAAAAATATTTCATCCGGTTAAATTTTGGAGATTGAGGCTAATTTTTATTCCAAATATATCCAAAAAGGTGTAATAAATGTTGTACGGTTTAGCATAATTTTTATGTTTTTCGTCTTAGCATACCTTTTGCGTGAAGATTATTAATAATATTTCATCCCGTTAAATTTTGAGGTTTGAGATTAATTTTTATTCCAAGTATATCTAAAAAGTGTAATAAATAATGTATGGTTAAAGGTTTTATTCGATCTTAGCATACCGTTTGTGGGAAGACATTTCAAAACTGTTCATCCGCTGTTTTCTGGAGATTTAGGTTACTTTTATTACAAGAATGGGTCGTAAGAATAATAAACATTGTACGATTTAACATAGTTTTTATGTTTTTCGTCCTAGCAAACCTTTTGCGTGAAGACATTTAAAAATAGTTCAGCTTTACGCTACTTTTATTTCAAGAATGGATAAAAATAGCAATAAATATGATACGGTTTAACATAGGTTTTATGTTTTACTTCTTAGCAAACCTTTTGCGTGAAGACAATTAAAAATATTTCATCCGGTTAAATTTTGGGGTTTAACGCTATTTTTTATTCCAAGTATATCTAAAAATTGAAATAAATATTGCACTGTTTAACATAGTTTTTATGTTTTTCATCTTAGCAAATCTTTTGCGTGAAGACATTTATAAATAGTTCAGCTTATCAATTTGTGGGGATTAGATAACTTTTATTTCAAGAATGGGTAAAAACGGCAATAAATATTGTACGGTTTAAGATAGTTTTTAGGTTTTTATTCCTTCTTGTCAACCACTTTGCGTGGCAAAATTGGAAAAAAGTTCAGCTGATCAGTTTTTTGGAATTTATGCTACTTTTATTACAAAGATGGATAAAAATTGCAATAAATATGGTACATAGATTTTATGTTTTTCCTCTTAGAAAACCTTTTGCGCGAAGACATTTCCAAACTTTTCATCGGCCCAATTTTTGGAGATTTAGGTTACTTTTATTACAAGAATGTGTCAAAAGTGTAGTAAATATTGTACCGTTTAACATAGTTTTTCCTCTTACCAAACCTTTTGCGTGAAGACATTTAAAAATATTTCATCCGGTTAAATTCTGGGATTTGAGGCTAATTTTTATTCCAAGTATATCAAAAAGGGTTAAAGGGTTTAAGATAATATTTAGGTTTTATTCGATCTTAGCATACCTTTTGTGTGAAAACATTTGAAAACTGTTCATCCGCCCAATTTTTGGAGATTTAGGTTGCTTTTATTACGAGAATGGCTCAAAAGTGTAATAAATATTGTACGATTTACAGTAATGTGTCGTTTCTAAAATATCTGAAGTATTAAGGATTCTATGGAGGAAACGCGGTGTTTCTGTTTGTGTTCGGTTGTGTTTTATCCCATTTAGCCGGTTCTGTGGGACGCTGTGGGAGTATCTCTTCCCTCGTTTCCGGTGTAGATGGGATCCTCGGATAAGCGGCCACGTAGATCCGTAACGTTAGCCGGTGAAGAATCGCGGGCCTAGTCTGGAAAGCCCATTTGACAAAATGTTAATAGAGCCGTTTTCCTAGCGCGGCCCTCGTACAAAGGTCAAAGTGAAAATTTTATGGCCACCTAGCGTGAAACAGTCGGCTGTGGGAATAAAAGAAGTCCCAGGTCGGTAAAAGACGAAAACTTCCTCTGCTCACGTACCGGCACTAAGGTATTGTACATTGGCCATGTTGGCCCAAGCCCATTCACACGCTAATATATACGCTCATAGACGGTAGATAAAGGGACATGGACGGTCGGGTAGATGAGGCGCCCCTCTTCGCCATCTTTTACATAATTAAACCGAGGTAATTGAAGTATAAGCGTGTGCGTTGGTAATAAATGTCCGCCGTGGGAGGATGTTCGAACCCGTGCGAATTTCAAAACCCATTCCCATACACAATTAAACAAGGGTCTTTTAATTTATTCTGGTAATAAAGAGGCCTCGGTACTTTTTTTCTGCGGACGCACGCGAGGCCTCGACGCGTCCTGGTCAGCCAGCCTCAAAATCCCCCCGCAACCGTGGAGAAGTCACAGACTGAAGGGCCATCGCTAATTATACACCACCACAGCTTTCTACATTTAAATTATTCATAAAGTACAATTACCGTAGGTAAATCATTAGATTAAACTGTTTCTTGTTCCGAATTTATAAAGAATGCTAACAAGAATATTTAAAATTAAAACTCTTTTGAATAATCTGACCACAAAATAAGGGAAATTCTAGATTACTGAAGAAAACTGTAATAATAATATATTACTTATTAAGAACGTTATAACACGCTAACTACATCAGTATCTCGACTAGACAGATTTTCTCATAATTAGATTCAAAATTTCTACAGGATTACACTTTGAAGAAAAAAAAAGAAAATGTTTAGTAGTTTCTAAACCTAAGTATGTATCATAAAGATTTACATTTTCAAACTTTATTTTTTTGTAACTTATACTATATCACTATATCATTTCTTGGATGTCTTTTCTGGGCTAGATTTTGTCGTAACAAGAGGCGGGATTTTTACCCAGCGCTATTTTCTGTGAGCCCATTTTCAACCTCACATTCTTACATAAAATTGCTCATTTTCGACTTTAATTTAAGATGGTAAAATGCTGGCAATGCTAAAAAATGGTAACATGCCTGAACTCGTACGACATTTCTTCTTATGACTAGTACAGGATTTCTGTATGATTACAATTTTTTTTATATTTAATTTTGCGCCTACTAAACCCAAATATAATGTGACACTATGTAAATAATTACCTACTTAAACTGTATTTTTATAACGTTATAATACGCCAACTACATCAATTTCTTGAATGTTTTGTAGATTTCGTCATAACTTGCACTTTTTTGCTTGATTATCGCCCATCATCAACCCCAAAATTTTAAGGAATGGTCAAACTTATTCAAAACAAAATAGTAAATTTTGGGCCATTTTTTCAACTTAATTTAACAAGAAATGATAGCAAAAATGACCAATCCAACGAGGATAAGAAGATCAAATTTCAATATAATTTATGTTGGTTACGATAGAGATGATAATACTATAATATATCTTTCTTCCATCTTGGCCATGCGGCCTGTCGGCAAATGCAAGATTGTCATACATTTTAAAATACATTATGGGTATAGTAAATTAAAGGTTGATATACTTTAATTGAATTTTCACTATATTGAATGTTGTAATCGTTGAAAAGATGGGTGCCTTGGAACACGTTTTTAAAATAATAAGTCTCGTATTGACGTCGATAAAAAAAATTCAAAAACTACTTTTCCTTCTAAAAAAGCCTCAATTTTATACACATTTATAATAAAATTACTGTTTTACAAGTGTAAAATTGTTTATTTTAGCTTTAACCGCCGGATAGAAAAAGCCATTACCTTTATGAAATCGACCGAAGCTCCAAAAATAAAAAGAATAAAAAGAGAGAAATTCTCCACTACTGAAGAAACACAAATTGCAATAATAATATATTATTTTTTTATGGACTGTATGACACAGCAACTCAATCACCTAGACAGATTTTCTCATAACTAAACTCAGGATTTATTTTTGCGCCTTCAAGAATTACATACTCATACGTTATTTTTATAACTTTATAATACGTTAATTATATCAATTTCATGGTTGTCTTTTGTCATAACTAGTCGCAGGATTTCTGTACTACAGCAATTTTTTGCTTGAGCTTAGCGACTTCTAAACCCAAGACTCTTTCTTTAAAAATTTTCAAACTTTATCTGAAAAGAAATTGAAAATCTAGGACTTTATTTCAAATTAATAGTACAAAAAATGCTAAAAATACTTTTTATTTTGAAGACAATTCTTCTCTAGCCTTGGTGACGCTGCGAAAAAAGTTTTCCGTCCAAAAAAAGGCCGCTATTTTTTTGCGGAAAATTGTAAATTGTTCGTTTGAACTCTTAACCGCTGGGTGGTAAAGGCTTTACAAGCGCGATTCTTTAAGAAACCGGAAAAATCATTTAAAATACGCTAACCAAACATACCGAGGAAATTCTCGTCTATTGAATAAAAAAAATAAATAAATAAATAAAATAACAATAATATATTAATTTTTTAGAACTTCATATAACGCCACTTCAATATCTCGTCTAGATCGATTTTTATCATAAATAAACTCAGTATTACAGTGGGATTAAACATTTAAAAAAAAAAAAAACTTTTTTTCTTCCTTCTATTCCCATTATATGTCATAAAGGATTATGGATTTAATCTTCAAAATTATTTTTATTACTTTACAAGGTAAATTTATTAATTTCTTGAATGTCATGTCTAACGAGAGTTTCATATAAATAGAGTCAAAATTTATGTACAATTGCACTTTTTCACTTGACTTAGACCGCCTCTAAACCCCACAATCTACGCGAAGGTTGACCCAACTTTATCCGACACAGCAAATTTTGGACTTTTTTCCACCTCAATTGGTCAAGAAATGCCAGCAAAAACGTCAAAATGCTGGATCCTTCTGACAGGACAAACCAGCGAGAGGAGGAGGAGCAAAATGGTCAGTAACAACCAAATGTCAATGTTATTTATGCTGATTATGGTAGAGAAAGGAGAAAGTGGTAATAATATGAAATTAGAATTGTTTTAATTATATTAATTTACGTTATAAATAATAAATATATAAAAATCTGTTTTCCCTTCAAAATAAAAAATTTTTTTTAAATAAAAGTCCTGTTTTGCAAGTGTAAAATTTGAACTCTTAACCATTGGCTAGATAAAGACAGAATGATATTTTAATAACCTACAAAGGTGGTAAATTTTACATACATAATATTTTGTTACACTACCTTATCAATGTCTAATAAGGAAATATGATTTGCAAAACAAATTAATTACGAAATTATAGAAAATATTTCGTAATGTGTCGTCACTTGTTGGCCTTTTTTCTCCTTTGTTCGCGGTGGTGTCTTTAGCATTGTTTTTTTGTTTTGTTTTTTAAATTATCATACACGGTTCTGTAAGAAAGTCATCGGGTAATGACAGTTTTGTCTTTTTTGAGAAATGATGGTCGAACGTTTGTATAAAGTCAGATTTATTCTTCTCCTTGACCGGCTTCGAGGTTTTACAAAATACCTGACCGTCTACCGTCTAACGAAAATCGTCTACAATTTATAAAACAGGGTGGATTTTGAAACTTTATACAACGGGGAGAGCTGATGACCTTACTAAAAAGGGTTCACAAATCCCGTTTATTGTCTCCTCCCCTTCGGTATAACATGAAATACCTCATTCTTGAAGCAGTGCTGAGAATTTGAAGTGGTACAAAATGGGATTTACGGCCATTTTGGCTCAAATGGGAACTTTTAAAATCGCCACATTGAGCTTACAGTCATACTTTGATCCGTTTTCAACTAACACGGAATAGAGTAAAAGTGTTTATATTGTAAAATTTGCGTTACTTGTCCAATATATCTAAATGTTTTTCAGAAATAGCCTAAATAAATAAAACAACGTTTAGATTATCTGACAAAATAGATTGTTGCTTTTTTTTAATGAGCTTAATTTCTCATGAAATGTGACTAATAACAGCTGAAAGGAAATTTGAGAATTTTTTTCGTGTTGTATTATAATGTCGTAAACAGGTCAATAATTTAAGCTCGTCTTAGACGTAATGTAATTCGTTTTATTTTATAATGTTTACTGTATAAATTCTCGTTTATTATTGTTATGCAGGGCTGTGGGAAAATGAAAGCTGTACTATGCTTTTTTTTAGAATAATTGGAATAACGTGCTCAAAGAATTTTCATTTGTGTTGTGTTGCCTTTTTAAAACAGCATAAAAACTAATATATTCTTTAAATTAATTTACGTTTATTATATTTTATAGAACACAAGAGTAACTAAATAAACCTTTTAAAAACAATTTATCCGTTATACAGACCAAGAAGAATTAATTGCACATTAATCGATATTTTCCTGACCGACAAAGGGGCCGTTTTTAGACAATTCCCTACACAGATTAATTAATAATAGTCAAGGATATATATATAATTAAGAACTCCGCAGCGAGTGGAGAACAATTATTCCGGGATTCTCCACCTTTTTCCGAGGGAATCCGAGACTGGAATAATTGCCGCCGGACAATGGCCATTGTGAGATGTGTCTGAATCAAAAGGGTTTTACCTCGTCGTGTTAGAAATATCAGGAAAGGGGGCGAGTCGGTTTTCCGAGGGCCGACCGGTCAAAGGGTTCGTTGTGAAGAAGCGCTGTGAGATAAGAAAGATTCCCTTCGTAGGGTTGTAATTAGGGTCGGAAGAGTGTAACGGCCGAGGATGACCACCTGGCAAAGGGGGGAACTGCCCCTATATGAAAAAGAGGGATACAACCCTCGGACATTTAAACTCAAAAATTTCCTCAAGATCTAAAAACTATTCAAAAAAGAGAGATAAACCGTTTTTTCATAGTCTCCAAAAACGCACAAGGCTCATAGCTCTAGATTTTTTTTCGGATCATAAGCAAAACCTAGTCTTAGGCCTAGTAGCTTGATCTTGTGAGAACGTACACGTTTTACACGCTTGCTCCTGATTTTTCCCAACGATAACATTGCAAATGCAGAAGACAAATCAGAACTGCTCTTTTCATCCTGTGAGAGCCATGGAGAATCACGAAAACCCTAAATCCTAACATGTCATGACAAAACAACCCTAAATCATAACAGAAATGACTAAAATATACATAATTTAATATTTTAATAGCAGAAATTAATTTAGACCCCATTAGGATTTGTTTTTAACAAGAATGCAGAAATTAAAAATGTCACGAATTAAAACAGGATATTTACACCATTACCAATTTTTTTTAAAATAATTTTATACCGAAATGTTTTTTTTGTCAAATTTAGTTTGGTTGTCTACGATCATTCTTGTCTGAAGCAAACATTGTTTTGATCAAGAGGATTTATTTTCAGCATTTTTCCATCTTCGGTGGTATTGTGGTGTTTATATAATATTGTTTAGCTAAATTTAAAAAAAAATTAGTTCCAGTGGATTTATATTATTGTTAAATTAGTTTTTGTGTATTTTTTGTCAATCGTATCGTCATGGCGAACTGCTGATATATGCCTGACAGATACAGACAGAGGAAGGACAGGATGACCGAAATTTATTTAAAACATGTTCTAAACATGTTGAGATGGTGAATTGGTGTGCGAGAGGATCGAAGTCACGACAGCTCGTGTGGCGGAGCAGCGGCGTATTGAGCCGAAGGACGCGGGTTCGAATCCCGCTCGTGGCACTGATTTTTTTATCTCAACCAATACCTCAATTAATTGAAAGAAGTAACTTGGGCAATTGGCCACTAAAACGTTAACCTGGCGAAATGTTTAAAGGAACATACTATTAACATGCTAGCAATGGGGTAAATATTAAAATAGCAGCATTAAAAATAAATAAAGTTCAACAGCACATCAAAAGTACACTTTGTTATGAATACAAAAAATTATTTTGATATAAATAGGTCAAAAAATTTAGAATTTAGGCTAGTAGTAGCTTTGTTTATGTTAATTAAAGTATATAATGTTTATACAGTTATCTGTATAAACTTCTCTTTGTTTTGATCGGCGCATTTCCCCATCTTCACTGTCAATCTTTTTACTATTTTATCGTCATTTGTGTAACAACTTAATACACATAAAAAATGTCAAAACATGTCACAGAAATAGTGAGAAGAGACAGAATAGGATGACAGAAAATGACAAAATATTATAGGTTCATTGCCGGTCAGACCTCAAAAAGGTTTTAAAATCGCCAATGCTGTAAGTTTATTATTAAAGGGGGATGTTGCTGTAAATCTGTTGAAAAAAACTGATCCGTATCTAGTATAAAATCGATATCGGCAAGCGTGTCAAAATAGACCATTGTCCCGTCCCATCTGTTGTCGCAAAATCCAACTCCCCTTTTTCTGGAATTGTACCGTCCGGGTCGCCGTCAGCACCTGCTGGAGGTTTTTTTGGGTCCGGTATCGGCACCGAAAGGTGTTTGTTTACCTCCTTTGTACAACGTCCAGATATGATCGTTCACAAAATATTAAATTGGGCCCATGGCGTGACGTGCTAAACGTCTTAATAGATTGTCACTGGGGTAATTATACAAGGGTTTCCGGTATCGCAGATAACATGACAATACCATTTAGACGAATTCAATGTCCGTGTCAGCCGCCACGCCTCTGCCAAAGGTAAAACGAACTTTAAAGCCCTTCAAAAATCTCATTAAAACTTCGCAATAAAAAAATTATTTCCTCACCGACAAAAGCGAAAATTCAAATGAATTAATTTTAAAATTGAAATATTTTCGAGAAATAAACTACTTGAAAATCGCACAAAATACTAAAACGTCGTAAGTTGGTAAATTATTTTAACTTGAACAAACCTTCAAAAAATGTCTAAATGAAGACTTTAACCATCCATAAAAAGGAACAAATAAAACAAGGGCAACATTAACATAGCAAAGAAGACTAATCTTTAATAAACTTCAGTAATAAGACCATTTATGTATTTAAACATAAAAACCACAATTAAAAAAAAAAAAAAAATCAGCGCACTATGCATTTAACTCTAACGCAAATTTTGAGAAAATATTTAATAAAAACAAAATTTTCAGATATAATCCAAAATTTATTGAGAAAATTGAAATATTTTCTAGAAATAAACTACTTGAGAACCGCACAAAATACTAAAACGTCGTAAGTTGTAAATTATTTTAACTTGAAAAAACCTTCAAAAAATGTATAAATGAAGATCTTAACCATCCATAAAAAGAAACAAATAAAAAAAGGGCAACATTAACTTATCATAGAAGAACTAACCTTAAACTCTAGAGCATATTTTGAGAAAATATTTAATAAAAACATAATTTTTAGATGTAATCCAAAATTTATTGATAAAATTAAAATATTTTCTAGAAATAAACTACTTGAAAAACCTTCAAAAATGTCTAAATGAAGACTTTACCATCCATAAAAAGAAACAAATAAAAGAAGGGCAACATTAAATTATCAAAGAAGAATTAATCTTTAATAAACTTCAGTAATAAAGCCATTTATGTATTTAAACATAAAGACTACAATTTATTAAATAAATCAGCTCACTATGCCTTGAACTCTAGAGCATATTTTGAAAAAATATTTAATAAAAACATAATTTTCAGATGTAATACAAAATTTATTGCAAAATTAAAATATTTTCGAGAAATAAACTACTTGAAAACCCACAAAATACTAAAACGTCGTAAGTTGGTAAATTATTTTAGCTTGAACAACCTTCAAAAAATGTCAAAATGAAGACCTTAATCATCCATAAAAAGAAACAGATAAAAAAAGAGCAACATTAACTTAGCAAAGAAGAACTAATCTTTAATAAACTTCAGTAATAAAACCATTTATGTATTTAAACATAAAACCCACAATTTAAAAAAAAATCAACGCACTATGCCTTTAACTCTAGGGTAAATTTTGAGAAAATATTTAATAAACACATAATTTTCAGATGAAATCCAAAATTTATAGAACCTTTTTCCCTTTTGCAAGAGTATAGCATAACAGCATATTTTTTCCATTGCCAACTCTCAATCTAAACTAAATTGCTTTGATTGACAATAATGATAATAATCCTAATAGATTTTTTTTTCTAATTAAACGGTGAAATCTGGCATGCACGATTGTACCTTTATAATTAATTGTTTTTCAATTAATTTCTCCAAAATTAAAAATGCACCAATAGTTGACTAATGTTAAAATTTTAAAAATCATAAAGTACAACTTTAAAGTTTAAACGTAAAAAAAAATAAAATTGTATAATCTACATACATGATCGATTGTTCAAATAATAAATTTTCGCAACCAAATTTTCATAATTCCTGTTGTAATTATTGTTCTATAAATTTCTATCAATTACAGTCAAACCAAATGTGCAAAATAATTGGTCAATTAAAGTAGAGATGGGGCAATTGTAAAATATAATAGATATGATAAAGTAAATCACATAATTTAACTGTACGGATATTTTAAAAAAAATTGTTCAGTAACGGTAACAGGTTTTACAAAATTTGGGGAGATTTCGAATCGAAGCATGAGAAAAGATGGACCTGAACCATCATAAAATCATTCTTTTACGACAAACACATCAAATCATTAATTGATTTTAAGATTAACTTATATTTTTATGTAACGATACTATAATAATAAATATAAATATGAATTGAATAATTAAATGTGGACTTTACCGATGAATCGACACCGAAAAAAAACATAAAATTTCATTGCCCTGTATGAAAGATTAAACATTATTAACATTAATGCCCCCTAATTAAATTACATAAAAATAACACGCGTAGTATTTCAACTATAAATAATATTTGAGAACAATTTGCGATTTTTGAAAGAAAACCAATCAAAATCGAATCCCGCTCATGACACTAACTTTTCATCACAACCAAGACCATACACAAAAAGAATAATTAACTGAAATAATTAATATGGTCAATTATACTACTAAACATGAATTGTCTAATCAAAACCATAAAAAAAATATTTTAAAAAAACCCTATTTCTTCTGGACATTTCTTTATCTTGGTCAATCCTACATCCTTTTCACACGCATAATTAATAAAATTGGCCTTAAATCAATCCTTTCAATTTGTTGGACATTTTGGACGGATTATTGATATTAAATCACAAGAGTTTAATTTAATACTTGATTAAAAATTCAATAAATATGTATAAAAAAAATTATTTACATTCAAAACCTATCATAAATCATCTCTAAAAATCCCTACAAATAAGTTCAAAGCAGTAACAATTTGCGATTCATTATTTTTATGACTTAGCCATTTCATTTTTATAGGTGGTAAATTTTTCTACGTACATACTTCAGAATGGTATAATTAAATTCTACCGAGTAATTAAATGGGCAATGTGACTGAGAACTGAGATTAAACGTAAAAAGTTTCATAGTTATACTTGGTATCCAAACCCCCCCCCAAAAAAAAAAAAAAATAATACTAACAGAGTTAATTTTAATTTATATAAAATTGATAAAATAATTGATTTCAAGTCTAGAATTGTTTTTAAAAGCGATATTTGTCATGTATTATACTAGAAAGTACATATTAAAAAAAACTAGACATTGATGATAAATACCGAGATTATGTGATGAGTACTGAGTAAAGAAATTGAACATAAAAATGTAGCTGGTTCAAATTTATAAAATAAACTATTTCCAAATTTAAAAAGACACGATTAAATTACATAACATTCATAACATCGACATGCATGTCTAAAAGTTATAATTTTTTTTCGAATGCATGCAAGTGGCTAAGAAAAGAATAAATCTAACGAAAGGTACATTTTTACCGACGCTAAATTTCTAAAAAAAAAAACCATGATGCTATTTGAAGTATGCTTATATTAATTGTATTATTTAAAATTTGAAAGAACCGAAAATAGGCGCATTAAAATTTTTTATAAGGCTTAATCCTTTGTCTTTACAGATCAGGATTATGTGAATGTTTATAATATTAAAAATACTGATTAAAATATTAATCATAAACAGGGTAATTTATTTTATTGTTTTTTTTAATGATGATAATGTCAATAATATTGAATTATTAAGTCAAATTGCGATATTTGAAAGAAAGAAATTTTAAGAAACGCGATGCAGTTTGTCATGTTATTTTTTTTCTAACTTAACGTTTTAGCTTAGTTTATATTTATTATCACTTATATTTTAAGTTTAACGGGCGTTTATCGGAAAATTCGTTACGTTGTTCGAAATTTCAACAACCGACGTAGGGGTACATTTCAAGTCGTGATCGCTGGGTCGTAACAAAGGGTGGTACGGTTTTTTTTTCTCTATGTTTTGTTTTGTACAAACGTTTGTAAACGTGCAGGGTTTTGACAAGGGTAAAAGGCGGTTTAATCGACTGTCACTCCCTAAGCTAATTGTACTTTGGTTTCCGGCGTCAAAGATATACACTACAATACCATTAATGCCATCGCTTTTAGTAAAAACCATGTCGCCTGTTTAATATTCTCTTGTCTTCGTTTTCTTTCCCTCTCACACTCTCTCACTCATTCCAGACCGAAACAGACGGAGAGACACGTTTAAATGTGCCTTCCAGTCCTTTTCGGTCTGTAAACTGGGTTTGTTGTAAATAAAAACAAAATTTTTAAATTATTATGACAAAACACAAAATTTATTTTCTCTTTCTTTTCATCATAATAAACCCCTCCAAGTCTACGAACTTTTTTTACACTGTTTATCCCCGAAAAAAACTTTGGAAAAAAATGTTTGTAAATACACAATAATATTAATAATAATTAAGAATAGTTGCTTGAACTAACTATCTGTACAATAGAGGGGTCTTTTGCGGGACTATT
Organism: Cimex lectularius; assembly: GCF_000648675.2. Lineage (NCBI taxonomy): Eukaryota > Metazoa > Arthropoda > Insecta > Hemiptera > Cimicidae > Cimex > Cimex lectularius. Next base: position 744,512 of record NW_019392922.1, on the reverse strand, counting down.
AGCTATATTTACATACGTATATATATATTTTTTCTTTTTCACAATTTTCTTAAGTCCATTTAAGTTCAGTTCTTTGATTGTTTCATTATTTTGTGATTCGGACTGATTTCTACCAGCCGAAAAAAAAAATTTACTAAAAAATTTTGAAACATAACAAATATAATTTTTTTAACCAGCCTTAAAATCGTTCACTATTGTACCATAAACTAAAACTCACAAAATTAACATTTATGCAGATAACAAAAAAAAAAAAAAAAAGATTGGTGTATTAAAAAAAAATTAAGTATACATAAATAAACGAAAAAATTCACAATTTCTCTGTCGAATATAGACTTATTTATTTAATGCCCAAATATTTTGGATCAAGACAAATGCCCATTGGATATATATATAAAATATTATAAATAAATTAAACTGCATGCACTATTTCATGCTTCGGAATAATAAAAAATCTTAATGTACGATACGATCGTTTTTTGTTTGTTTTATTTATAAATAAAAAGTAAAAAGATGCGTTTTTATAGTCATTTAAAGAGTTTCGTATGACGAAGACAATAGCAAATGCATGCAAATCTGTTTGAAACATGTATTCCATAGATAATTTAAATATAAAAATAAATAAATCGCGATTTTTAAAATGGCATTTGTCTTTTTCTTTAATGTATGTTTAACCTGTCAGACAGAATTATTTTTTTTTTATATTTTCATTAAATTTTTGAAAAAGAAAAACAAAACTAACGAGATCACATTCAACAAAATAATTTATAATATTTAAAAAAAATTGATATACACATTTATAAGTATAACAGATTGATCTTTTTATTTTAAAAATAATAGCTTGGTGAAGTTATAGACACTTTATCTCTTTATTTATTTTATTTTTTTTAATTTGAAAATTTAAAAAAATGCATGCGGAACCTACTGCAAATAAAATTCTAACCGACAAAATGACCCAAAGATGATTAAGAGAATAACGTCGATAAGAATAGCACCTTATTTTTCAATAGAACGCAAATAAAATAATTTTAAAAAAATTATATGTATAAAAAAAGAAATATATATAAAAAATTGGTTACTTCTCTTTTTTTTCGAACTCGCTGTTAGAAGTTCATTTGCAGGGGGTCAGACAATTTTTGAAAATTGTATTTATCAGGAAAAAGAAAATAATCGGTACAGAACTCTCATCGCGCTTGTAACTAAGAAGTACAGGTTTTTTTTCAAAAATCGGCATCCGTAAAACAGCCAAGGAATTAAAGAAAATTTATAGAAAAAAAAATGAGACGGCTTTAAGAACACAAAATCACATTTTGTCATGACTGTAATCACTGGATCACTTGCACTTTTGAGATTGATTTTTTATTTTTCTCTCTTTTAACACTCAGGCGATCCGGGGCGGGTTAAAGCTTGCACACATTAGAGATTTTTATTGAGGCGGAACAAAAGCATAATAAAATATGGTTTTGTCCTACCTTGTCGGCCGTCCGGGGAGATGCGATGGTTTTTGTCCTCTTGGCTCTTCGGGGGTGCCGGGGCAACCCTCCCGGTGAAATATCTCTTCTACCTGCTCCACACCGATTCCTCCTTTTATAACTGAGTCCGTCTTGTTTTTTTGTTTTGTTTTTAAAGCGACCGTCGGAATTCTTAACCTTCTTAAAAGTAAACAATCGGCATTTGAAAGCCAGGTCGCCCTTTTTTAATGTTCGGGGGGGTTCGTGTATTATACTCTCTCTCGATATACTAGAGCTTTTCATTCGATTTTAATTTTCTTCTCTTTTAATTAAAATAATCTTCATATCTACATGTTCTACTCACCATATTCCTATTTGTACACGGCATGGCTTCTAAATATATTGTAGAATTATTTACAAGACATGTTAACCATTTAGCTCATATAGAACACATAACTCCTCCACTTATTTAATATAGAAAATACACATCGATTATATAAACAGAGTCTGTTCCCGGTTAGAAACTACACATTTGTTCACATTGACGAGATAACACGTTTTTTATGTTGTTTTACTATGTACAAGTAATGTTTTTTTGTTTTTTTTTTCAATAGCCCGTAAATGAGAAGGGTCCATGAAAGCCGGCTCGGCTTTAACTCGATCAGTAGGATCTGAAACTTGTCCATGCCTCCAGACGGTCACACACGATATACACGCACAATATAATAATAATTATTTTAAATAATCACAGTCCATGCGACTTGCGAGGAGAGCGATGGAGACTAGACAGTGTAAGGCTCTCTCACATGTAGTCGCCCCTCAGCTGCATCTTGGAGATGTGTCTGGAGTATTCAATATCCCACTGGGCTAAACGTTAGTGAGCCGTCAACGACTGGTGGGTCGGCATTGTTTGAGGAGAGAGCATGGGCGGACTGTGCGAATGGGAATGCGGTCCCATCGGCGATCCGTGCAGATCCTGATGATGGTATTGGTGTAGGTGAGGACCCGGTCCCATCTGGCCCTCGAGCATGCCGTCCTGCGGGCCGAGAGTGTTCGGCGGGGTCATTCTTTTCTCTTTCTGCCGCCTGTTACAGAACCAGACCCTCACAACTTCCTTTTCCAGCTGCAACGTATCCGCCAAAGAGGTGATCTCTTGGGCGGACGGTTTCGGCTGTTTATGGAAGTGTTGTTCCAGGGCGCCTTTGACCGACACCTCGATGCTCGTCCTCTTTTTCCTCTTCCTACCTTGTGCGGCTATTTTGTCGATGCTGGTCGGCGAGCCCGTCGTCGAATCCGCCTCTTCCAGCCATTTTTGTAAGAGGGGCTTCAATTTGCACATGTTTTTGAAACTGAGTTGTAACGCTTCGAACCTACATATCGTCGTCTGGGAAAAGACGTTGCCGTACAGTGTTCCGAGCGCCAGGCCGACGTCCGCTTGCGTGAAACCGAGCTTGATCCGCCTCTGTTTAAACTGTTTCGCGAACGCCTCGAGATCGTCGGAGGTGGGCGCGTCCTCTTCCCCGCCGGACGGCTGGTCCGGGTGACTCTGGTGATAAGAAGGACTGTGATTCTGCATGTCTCTCAGCGTATGGTGCAGCTGAGGAGGTTGGTGTTGGTGATGGGCGATCATACCGTTCATCGCCGCGTGATAGGCGTGATGGGGCAGCGGCGATCCTGGACCCGTGCTGTAGTGGGCCGAGGATACGACGGGCGCGTGCCACGAATGGGGCGACGCCATCCCGTGACCCGCTTGCTGATGCCTGTGCATCTCATGCGGTTTGATGTCCACAGGAGGCGCCTGATGGGGATGGTGGTGGTGCGAATGGTGGTTGTGGATGCTGGCCATCGAGGCGGCCCACGGATCGGCCCCCGAGCCGGGCTGCAGCGACACCCACGGATTCGTCGCCGACAGGGACACCGGGTGGCTGTTGGGCGACGGCGACGTCGGCATTTGGTGGTGGTGATGGTGATGGTGGTGTTGGGAAGGCGGCATGTATTTCATTTCGCCCTCGCTGCCCCTCGGCGACGGGCTCGTGTGATATCCCCCGCCGCCGATGCTCGCGTTCACTATGTTCATCACTCCGACTCCGCTTCCGTCCAGCTCGGACGACACAGCAGTACTACCGGGCATGTACGTCGTAGTCGCCATTACACTCTCCCCCTCACTTCACTCTGATCTGAATTGTAAAACCCGTCGCGGAGACTCATGTGTTATGCATGTCGCACTGCTCACTACTGACTCTCCTCGCCTAGAGCCAGGCACTCCTCTCCCTCTGCCCCCACTCACCACCCTCCCCTCTCCCTCCTCTACTCCCCTCTACGCGACCTCGTCCCCTCTCGCTCCCTCCGAACGCCAGCTACCTCCTCTCATTTCTCGATTGGCCTTCTCCTCCACTCCGTGACGTGGCAGCCCTTGCCCTTTCCCATTGGTCCCAGGAGAGGCTCCGCCCCCGCGAGTGGGGATAGCCTGGCAACGGCACTCACACTCTACCCTATCGATTCACCTCCACCTCTCTGTCAATACATTGCACCTACATTATTACAATTAAAAGAAACCTGATTCTTTTTCTCTTTCTTTTTCCTATTCCTATTATACAAACGAGAAAATCTCACCCGGGACGACACCCCACGGAGGCGTACGCGAACCCCAAGACCTGCGCTCCCGCTCGCCCCCGAACGGACACTGTTACGCGGACCTCTCATAAGATAAGCAACAAGTACTTCCGTATACATATTTCATGTGTTATGATCCTATAAAGAAATTAGAATACGACCCACATTTAATGTCGTTCTCCTTCATTGAGAGATTTCGCCCTCTCCGCCCTGCATTGTTTACATTTATCTTCGTTGTTGTAAATTCAAATGTTTACATCCGTATCAAACGATTAATTAAACAAATCAATAATCATTCATGTACAGAAAAATCAGAGGGAAATGTTAATAAAATTTGAAAGGTTTGTAGTTGTTCCTTTTTGGGTGTTTTGTTTAATATGTACTGTATGATCGGCTGTACAATGAAATGTGTGTTGTTTAGCGACCTGGTTCAATAAATTTCAGAAAAATATTTTTTTTTACAATCAACATTACGTTTGTGATTTACCCAGGCCTTGGAGTTGACCAAAATAATGGTCGAAACATTGGCAATAAAACGAAAAAGGTGTTTTCTCACTATTTCAATCGTTTGTTTATATTGAGTTACAAGTTTTACAATTCTTTTGTTGTTATTAATTTTTAGACGATTGCTGAGTGAACCCATAGTCGTCTTCTATCTTTTAGTCAGTACGAGGCGTTCAGGTTTCTGTCTACTTTTAGCGGTAGATCTATGTCAGCTAATAAAAAGAAAGAGGAGTAACAAGGGCAAAAAGCGAACATAAACAGACGGGAATGATCGAAAACGACGAAAAAATAACAGCGATTTTTTATGTTGCCTAGTAATTCTGCATGAATTTCTTTGAGCTTTGATTACTCCTGTTTCTAAGTTTTGGATTAGAACCACATATGAAGAAAGATGGTGAGTTAGTATAAAATATGCTAAGCATATAGAATTATTGAGTTCTGTCCTATGTAATTATCCAGAAATGAAATGTAGCTTGTATAATTGATTTAAAAAAAGGTCTTGTTCAATTCATCAGACTGTATTGTAGTTTCATTAGACATATGACTTTCAACATGGATGAAAGAAGATAATTAGCAGTCGTCCCTCATGGTTTGTGGGGTTTTAAAGTCGACTCCTCGGACGATTCCGGTTTTATCAAGCCCCGTGGAAATAAGAGGCCGGAAATAGCCGTTCCGGCCCGTCAAAGCTCCCTTCGAGTGCCGACGGAGCAAAGAAAAGGATTGAAAGCCCGTGAGGACCTGTGTGAGAAAAAATTTGCATAGACGGGGGTGCCGAGGTGTCGGTTGTGCCCCTGGGGGCAACGCCTCCCCGCCGCCTTTGTCCCACGTCGCCTACTCGCATTGTTGCCGCGATGAATAACACAATAACAATCCGGAGAGAAAATAATAGACGCGAGAAAAATTTCTTTTATGCAAAATAACAATATTTTAACACCTCCTTTACACATTATTTCGAGCCCCCTTTTCGTTCAATGCCGAGTTTCTAGACCGCACAACTGTTGATTCAGAGAAATATTTTTAAATTACAGTTTGAGAGAGTAGGAATTATTTGATTAACACCACAATAGCCCGTAAAACCTACTTTCAAAAAAATGTATCACTTTACTTGAACAAAATTTACAAGACCACTCAAGAACTACAATACACAGTAGAATAACGTATGCCAGATAAAACTCAAGAAATGCAAAACACATTAGAAAAACATAAAAAAGATATAACTCAGGACCGAAATACACTGTAGAAAAGTATAAACCAGATAAGACTCAAGAGTTGCAAAACAGAGAAAAACATAAACCGGGCAAGACTCAAGAATTGTAGTACACAGTAGGAAAACCAGGTAAGATTGAAGAACTGAAATTCCTAGGGGAATAACGTATGCCAGATAATACTCAGGAACTGCCATACACAGTAGGAAATCATAAATAACATAAGACTCGAGAATTGCAGTACACAGTAGAAAAAGATTAAAAGAGAAAAAATTTTTAAAAAACATAATCTAGATAAAACTCAGTAACTAAATACTGGAAAACATAGTAGAAGAACATAAAACAGACAAGGCTCAGGAACTGCCATACACATTAGGAAATCATAAACAACATAAGACTCAAGAATCGCAGTAACAGTAGAAAAAGATTAAAGTAGAAAAAAATGAAAAACCATAAACTAGATAAAATTCAGTAACGAAATACTGGAAAACATCGTAGAAAAACATAAAACAGGCAAGGCTCAAGAACTGCCATACACAGTAGGAAATCAAGAACATGATAAAACTCAAGAATTGCAGTACTCTGTAGAAAAAGATTAAAGTAGAAAAAAAAACGAAAAAAATAAACCAGATAAAACTCAGGAGCGAAATACAGGAAAACACACTGAAAAAATATAAATAAGGCAAGACTCAAGAATTGCCATACACAATAGGAAAACGTAAACAACATAAGACTTAAGGATTGTAGTACACAGTAGAAAAAGATTATAGTAGAAAAAAAATTAAACAGAAAAAAAAGAAAAAACTATAAAAGATTCAGGAACTGTAATTCATAGTGGAATAACGAATGTCAGATAACACGCAGGAACTGGAATACACAGGAGAAGAACATAAATCAGATAAATCTCAAAACCGTAATACACAGTAGAAAGCATAAACCAAATAACACTCAAGAACTGCAGTACATAGTAGAATAACGTATGCCAGATAAGACTCAAGAACTTCAATTCATAGTAGAAAAACATAAATCGGATCAGTGTCAAGAACTGCAACACGAGTATAAAAACATAAGCCATATATAACTCAAGAACTGCAAAACTCATTAGAAAAACATAGTTCAGGCAAGACTAAAGAAGCTATACACAGTAGAATAAAATAAACCAGATAAGACCCCAAGAACAGAATTTACAATATAAAAATACAGTCAGTTAAGACTCAAAAACTGCAATACATAGGACAATAACATAAATAAGCTAAGACCCAAGAACCGTAATACACAGTAGAAAAACATGAACAAAATAACACTGAAGAGTAGCAATACACTAGAATAACAAAAACCAGATAAGTCTCAACAAGTGCAATACCCATTAAAAAAACAGAATTCATATAAACTCAAAAATACGTTATATTGTATGTTATACACTGTATGAATAGCATAAACCTGATAAGAATTAAGAACTACAATTCACAGTAGAAAAATATAGCCAGATAAGACTCAAGAACAGCAATACACTGTAGAAAAACATCATCCAGGTAAGACCAAACCGTTAACAATTGACAATTTCTTCAAATAAACTCAAACCTCATTTTTTGAACTCAAAACACGACAAAATAACACGAATTAAACAAGTTTTTCATTAATAAATTGACTAATTTCTGTCCATTATTAACCCTCACGAGGTTTTCTTTAAAGAGAAATGTGTCACCGTTGCCATCAGATATATTTATGTACTTTTTTTCCTTCCTATTTTTTATTTTTATTTTTTTTTAAAATATAATATTTATAACTTAAGTAAAGACGGATACATCTGGTCCTCCAATTCTCTTTGGTTTGTCTGTGACACAATTCTTCATTCAAATAAACGAAAGACAAAACCTAAAAATTGTTAAAATTAGTCTAGAAATTCAATCGTTTTTGATCGTGGGAAAACTGTCGGCATTTTGTCTCTGATAATCCCGGTCCGTCTGTTCTCGCTGGTTCGGCCTGCTCTCAGATCGGCATATTCCCATAATCTTTGATCGGTCTGATCATACCGATCGACAATAAAACTGCTATTTCACCCTGTCGCTGTGTAGGACACGTATTTTGATTTCGGCCGATTTAGAAAACAGTCATTGTCTCCCTCAGCACAATGTTACCAACTGAACAAACAAACGTCCGGAAATGGTATTGTTCGACAAAAGAGCAATAGAAAGAGATTGATTTTTTCCCTGATGAGCTGTTACACACAGAGAAACAAGAAAAAAGCTAAAAATTTTGGTTATTATTATTGTGTCTAATATATGAAGGACGGATGCTTTCTTTTGATATTTGTTTTTGTTTGTGTAATTTGATCATTTCCAATCCTATTTTTTTCTATACATATTTGTCCCATGATGTACCATTGAAGATGGCGAGAAGGCAAAACGAGTAGGACCAAAACAGAGAGTAAAAGATCAAATTAAAGTGTTCATTTCGCCGCAGACTCCAAGAGGAAATCTCAATTCTCGTTGAATAAATTTGAGTTTTCAAGGGAAAAGTAAACGCGAGTTTATGTTATAAAGTCAATCTTCTTGAGGACAACAGGTAAAATTCTGTTAAGGTTATGTCCAACATTTGATCTTCTTGGGCCAGCCGGGATTTTTTTCAATTAAAGGGCCCGACCCTTCTCCCCTTTTTAAACTCCTTCTTCAGAAATAATAAAAACGAATAATTTTAATCAGCAGGTGCCCCGCCGAGGGGAGAGCCCGGAGAATGAATGAACTTCCTCGGGGATGGAGTCGCGGAGTGGGGCTGGACAGGGGCGGCGCAGGGCGTAGTTTTCTCTGGAGGCTCCAGGTTGCAGGAGTTGACGGGGTCGACCTGACTTCCCCTTCCAGTTTTTCTCCAAGCAAGATTTTTTTTCCCACTTGCCCTGTTCTAACTACCAATTGGACTGCTAAATTCATCCTGTGTCATTAAAGAACCATCAGCGGGTCCGCCTATTTTCGCTGAGCCGGACTCTGGCTTTACATCTTTACAAGATTCGCGCATCGTTTTTCACCAACGCTTTCTTGAGTCAAATCACAATAATCAAACTTTTACTCGATTTCATGGCAGGTTTTTACACGAACACTAATAATATTTCTTGATATCAAAGCGGTTAAATTGTGAAATTTCCTCGTGAAAAGGGCGAGATGCATTAGTTAGATCAGCTTAACGCCGTTTTTGTTTTCTCGTCATCTTCGGATTGTTTGATCCGTTTATTCTCGCTAAGTTTTGACCAGGCACGGCCAAAGTAAACAGCCGGCTTGAAAGGTGATAGGAAATATTCACTATTCAATCAATAAACATTAACATTATTATATTTTTCGTATAATACAAAATTTTCCAAAACTCAAATCTACAGCGAAAAGCCAAAAATACAAAAATGACAACAAATCAAACTTACTCGAAAATTGGAAAAACACAAAATAACACATTTAACACACATAAAAAATCATAAACAAACATTAACCCCATCAATCACCAATTAAAAGAAAAGGAGCGACGATAAAAAAAAAAATAATAAAAAACAGCCAAAATTTAATCCATCGAAGGCACCGAAAATGATACTGCAGACACTCGACCATATAATAAAGACTTGACATCACAAAAATCACACAGACTCAACACAGGTCGGTAACGACTGAATTAAAGGTCCTTCATCTCGCAGAACTTAGTAGGAAATATCACATTTGAACATTTAAAAGGGTCCGCGCATCCTCGCTGTTTGACCGTTAAAATATTCACGTGTAGGTTTATTACCAATAGATTATATTTATTATTGTTAAGGTCTAAAAAGTTCACATTAAAATCGCCGTTTTCACACTCTCCCACCATCCCCAACAATCGTATGAAAAGGACACGTTAGTCATAATAACAGACAGCACAACCATTGAATATTACAAAAATTGCAAAGACGGCTCTGACAGTCAATATCTAAGGGCCAATATAAAATTTTTATATACAATTTAAAAAAAAAAGGATTTAAAAAAATCGTCCTTGACATTTGTAGTAAAAAAATTATTTGGGTGTGCCTTGGCTGTTATATTGATCAAACTATATGAGAATTTTCTGAATATGCTGAATTTTCTTTTACTTTAGATTTTTTAAAATTATATATCTGATTGTAGTGAAAGTTTTGTTAATAATCAATATTAAATTAATAAATAAAACAAAAAACGGCCTTACCAAATGTCAGTGTTTTTATTCTCTAGCACTACCCAATTCTTTATTCTTTGAATAAAAGGAAAAGGCATCTTAGGTCCAATATAAAACTTTAATATACAATTATAAAAAAAAACAAAGGATAAAAAAAAATCGTCCTCGACATTGGTAATAAAAAAAATTATTTGGATGTGCCTTGGTTGTTACATTGTTCAAACTGGTGGGTAGTTAGTGCCCTAGAGGATCGAAATCACGATAGTTCAAGTGGTAGAGCAGCGGCAAATTTAGCCGAAGGTCGTGGGTTCGAATCCCGCTCGTGTCACTGACTTTTTTTATCTCAACTTAAAACCTTAATTAATTGAATGAAACTATATGAGAATTATGAGAATTTTCTATTTTCTTTTACTTTCGATTTTTTTTTAAATTATATATATATGATTGTAGTGACAGTTTTGTTTTATGACAGTAAAATTAGAGAAAAAGGATTAATAAATATTTTGAACAATAATCAATATTAAATTAACAAGTAAAACAAAAAACAGCCTTACCAAATGTCAATGTTTTTATTTTCTAACACAACCCAATTTTTTTTTCTTTGAATAAAAGAAAAAGGCACAAATTAGCCAAAATATTTATACCTTTAAAAATAGTAGAAGGTTAAATTATACATTTTAAATCATAAACAAAAGCTTTGCTCTAAAAACGAATAATTTTAATTTATAATGTCTAGAAGTGCATATAAAATTTAATTTTTGTAAAGTAATTAATGACAAACAGAAGGGCTTAACGTTCAACTGCACATAGGGTGTCACGGACGAAAGATCAAATCACTTTACAGTACCTTTTCCCACTATTAACAATTCAATACGTAGGTTTTGACCGGATTCGAACTCAGAACCTGTATCGTGGCAAATACGAGTCGGACGCCCTTATTACTCTGCCTCCGAGGTACCCTTAATTGAATTTTATCATATCATGACATTTCCTCCCTTGGTTACGTGACGAGTCTTTCCAACTGAAGATGGCGAAATGCCGAAACACGTCTGACAGACTAACCAAGGGAGATTTTGAATTTAAAATTTAATATCGTCCATTTTCTGTACGTGAAATTAATGATAAAACCGAACGGTAATAAAATTGTATAATAATTGTGGTGTTTTGAAATTTATATTTTAACCCTGAACCTTGGTATAACTTGAGAATTTGTTTTCTGTTAATTTGCCTTTGAGTTTATTTAAAATGATAATACTTTTATTGATTTAATAACAACATGTAAGAATGATTAAATAAAAACGATGTTTATGTTTTGACATCACGCCTGTTTTAGATCAACCTTGAAATGTCAAGTGTTATGGAAATCAGGAACATAAAAATGCCATTTGGAATCAACTTAAACATCAGATTCTACATAATGAATCACGAAAAAATGATTCACTATAAGAAAATACAAAAATAAAAGACAGAAAAAATATATTTTAACTCAATATTGAAATTCTTGTACGAATCCTCATTCTTTTGTGTTTAATAAAAATTCATATACTCAAACTTGTTTATTCCTATGTGTAACGGTATGCATATGACAAACCCGGCGAGGATGGGCAGACAAAAATGATCAGAAACACCAAATTTAACCAAAAAATTAAATTGTCATGATATGTTGACGGTAGATTGTTTGACCTCAACTAATAGTTTTGATGATTCATCATTTGACTATGAAGTTTTGAATAATTATCAAAATAATTTTAATTATATAGAAATTCATTGACAAATTTAATTAGCATATATTTTTCTTCTTTGAAAAATATGACTATTTGGAATGTAGTTAAATAGTTTTTTTTTTTGTATTTTCACGATTTGTCCAGGATTTCCACGATCCACATTTTCAATATAATGCAACATCCTATTTATTTATAGGTTATAAAAATAATTTTAACACATTGTATTATGATTATTTAGACTTCTTGAGATGCGGTCTGGTGTGATGTAGGTTTAGAAAAATATTTTCTGTATCGTGCCTATGTTTCGATCTTTACTGAGATCATCTTCAGGGACTTTTCGTTGTCGTTTGGCCTTTTTTCCATTGTCGGTCGCTTTCACCTTAAAGAAATCGGTTCCCCATAGAAAAATGAATTTCTATCCCAACTTCCTTTCCCCTAATTCAAAATCAAACATACATAAACAAAAAACATTAATATACCACAAACACTCCCAACACGAACACAACAATGACAAATCTACAGAGAAAAGACACGCTTTGAGTGAGTAAAATATTTTGATTAAAGTTTTTAGTTGAGATGAAAAAGTTAGTGTCACGAGTGGGATTCGAACCTACGACCTTCGGCTAGATACGCCGCTACTCTACCACTTGAGCTATTGTGACTTCATCTCAAATAAAACCTTAATTAATTGAAATATATTAACTGGTCAAGCGGACCACGAAAACTAGTGAATTTAATAAGTTAAAATGAAGTATATCTTCACTAAAGCTCTCCGTGGGCATTTCATTTGTCGCCGAGAATCAAATAGAGGGAAAATTCGAATGGCGGGGTTGAGATGAGAAGTTAGTGTCCGAGAGGATCGAAGTCACGATAGCTCAAGTGGTAGAGCAGCGGCGTATTTATCCGAAGGTCGTGGGTTCGAATCCCGCTCGTGACACTGACTTTTTTATCTCAACCAAAACCTTAATCAATTGAAAATAATTTAGTATTCACGCCAAACACGCGAGCATAATTTTGCAATACTTCTTTCATACAAATCTCAATTAAAAATCCTGTGCTTCGCCGGGATTCGAACCATGAATCCAGAACTTTTTCATCTCAACTAAAAACCTTAATAATTAATTATTAATTGAAATATATTAATTGGTCAAGCGGACCGCGAAAACTAGTGAATTTAATTTTGATTAAACATCATTGTATAATTTCATATTTATATCTTGTATCTATTTGTATAATTTAAAAAATGTTTATTAATCCCTATTAAGCGCTGAAGATGATCTCAATAAAGATCGAAACGTTGGCTAGATAAAGATAATATTTTTCTAAACCTATCACACCAGACCGTATCTGATCTCTAAATAATCATTAATTAACGGTCAACTATATACTACATATTGTATAATATTTCAAATTTACTTTTCTATATTGTACATTTGAGATGATCCAAAGACAAAATAGTAACACGTATTATCTTACGACCGATCCCCGGGCTTTGGATGTCGTAACACGTCGTTATTTTAATTGGGCCGGCAGTTTTTTATCTTTGACATTCCCGATGGCGAATAGGAAAACGTTCAGGGCGTGGGATTTGAGTGTAATTATTGAACCTGGCCTTGTTTTGATGGACGCGGATCGTCTTTGAGGCGATATCAGGACTGTAATTACAAAAGAGCCTAGAAATTTATAAAAACCTTTCATGATTTTGAAAAATTAAATCGAAAGGACAGCACGTAGAAGGAAGAAAAAAATACAGGATCGTGATCTTTAAATAAGAGTATCGATGAAACTCGGAGTCTTATTGACTATAAAAAGCTGTATATCATGAGCGCTCACCCGCCGATAGAGGCATAAGTTCCAGCCACTTAGCAATTGAATAAATTTACATGCAATTATAATACCCGGCTTAAATATATGTAGAGCGAGAATAACAAACACCGAGCCGGGATTTATGCCGTGGTGTTCCGTGTGTTTTGGGAGAGAGCCGGTGGAGTTTTTGGGACCCTTTGCGCCTCCCTTCATACAGGGTGCTAATGACAATCTACATGCGTAATAGGGCACCCTTAGGGTAGCCTTGCTAACCGCACTTTAACCGAACACTAACCGGGTTACAGGGCCGCCACCCTAGGAGATATTCAACGTAACCCTGCATAATTGTTGCAAACTTTATCGCGGCCGGAGCCAATTTCAAACAGTTACGGGTAAAATTCAAAACTAGGGGTATTCACGATCTTTGTGTTGATCCTTTTAACTCTGGTCCTGTTAGATCGAGAAAAATGATGAGGTAGACTTATAAAAATGGGCTAGTTAACATGCCAGAGACAATGTTACATGTTAGGTCGAAAATGTAGTCACATTGCTATCCGTTAGGGCGTAGGTAGCCAACATGGCAGCCAAGAATTTACCAGCTGTTTTTTTATTTACACGTATTTTTATTCTTAAATACGCATTAATTAAATCATGCTAATATATTTCTTTTGTTAATTTCTGACCTGTCTTTATACTCTCATTCATAATAGATGCATCTCCTATCCTATAAAGTTGTAGGCTTTTAGAGGTTAGGATACAAGTTAGGTATGTAGGCACGAATTGAAGCGTGCCATTTGTTAATATTTTTCGAATGCATATATTGCATTTTGAATAAAAGAGTTGATTAATTTTTCTTTTTTACTAACTTCTAGCATCTTACAATTTAACACAAAACAAAACAACAAACACCAAGCCTTCAAGCTGTTATACCTTTATTTTTGGCTCTACCAGTCGCCACACGCAGCATTGCGGAAAAATTAACATTTAACTTGGTAAGAAAAGAAGCGGGCGTTCACGATCTATCTAGACATTTCTCTATTCGAGTTAACATCTAACAAACGTGGATACCCCTATTAAAGAGGTACGAATTCGACTAGCCAGGATTAGAGCCTTACGAAACGATTCTCTGATTATTACTAAGATATCTCAGAAAAAATCACAGAAGAATTACTAAATAAAAGTCCTAACCATACTTTCTTAATAAATCAGCCAGTTTTGAATCCAAATCAGAAGAATAAACTAAACTATCAAGACACAGTATAGATACAGTTTTTAGCCAAATTTCTCCATTTTTCCCTCCAGTTGCGTCAGTTCCCTGTGCTCTTGATTGTGTAGTTAAGTCGGACACATGGATTGATTGTTTTATTTATATGTGGTCCAAGTTGACAATCGAAAACAGATAAGAAATGACATCTGGTAGAGACAAGCATGAAATTACAAACGCAAATACAAAAAAGGCGAAAAATTAAACATACTTAAACACTTGGAAATATACAAACACAACACAGTTAAAATCGAAAACATCTGTCTAAACCTACATTAACAACACCACAACAATTTTTAATCCACCAAAGCGCTGCCAAACCACGGACTCCACCCCCACGCCCTTCTAAAAGATACTTGACATTACAGAAATCACACAGACCCAACTCGATCGAGACTAAATTACAGGTTCTTCAGCCCGCAAACCACAGGCGGAAATCTCACTGATGTAATCAATTTGTAATAGGGTCCGCCTAATCACGCTGTTTGTCTAAAGAATCACTGGCTTGATGTTTAAAATATTCACTTGTGATTTATTTCAATTAGATTATAATTATACACAAAAAAGGACTTATTCCATGAAAGAAAATGCTTGTATACATTTGAATCAAATTCAAAACGAAAGAGAAAAGACATCAGGTAGCCAGGATTCAGAAGACAAACGATTCTCATTCTTTCGCCAAAAGAATTAAAATTATTGAGGAGCCTCAATCAAGGCTAAACAAATGCCTGAAGCTACATAGTTCGTAATTAATTAGTAATAAATTAAACTTTGATTATATAGAATTACTTTGACACTAATGAAAGGCCTAGCGAGAGTAAGCTCATCAGGATGAAACGACTTACAGGTTCAAACTTAGGTACACTTTTAAGTTCCTTTTTTTTATTGTAGATTTTGTGTTTACATGCTTATACGTACGGTTGAGTACTATAAACAACTCAACAGAAGACTTGGACAATTACGCAGACTACTAGGACCAAAATCCGGGTTGACCATCAGCACTAAACTGACTTATCCAAGACTTTATTGCGACCAATTTGGACATACGGTGTGGAACTGTGGGGTTCCGCCAAACCATCCAATATCCAGCGTATCCAGTCCTTCCAATCAAAAGTCCTCAGACAAATCGTCAAAGCTCCTTTTTACGTCTCGAACCTCACTATCCACAAAGACCTCAACCTTCCTTTTGTCCTGATCCATTCCCGATTCCAAAAATTTCATACCAACCTATCGATCCATCCTAACCCTACCGCTACAGCCCTCTCCACATATTCCCATCCCGAGAATCCACCACGTCTCCTAAAACGACGATGGCCTCGAGACCTCCTTGCCCCTTAATCCATTAAAATGAGTGCAAGCACTGGCTGGCTTCTCATGACATGCGTCCTCCGAGTGCAGTAATAAGCGCTGGCATCAGTGTTAGTGCAGTGACCGAGCTCTGAACAATATACATTGTGATCACATTTGTATTATGTACAAGTATGTATAGGCTACAAATAAATTTAAAAAAATTTAAATTTCCCAGCAGTTTGATTGTCTTTAATATTGCTCACTTTTTAAAATGTCTGAACGTGAAGTATTTTGATAATAATCGTACGTTAAAATCACCAAGAAACCTAATACAATCTGGCATTTTTTCCGACTAATTTGCCGTTGATTTTCTTTAAAATGTCATTTACATTTACTGATTCAATTCAAGTATATAAAACTAATGAAACTAACTAAATTAAATAAAACTAGTGTTCATTTTTGAGAGCAGTTCTTTCAGATAATTGTTCAGATATGACATAATGGAAAACTGACAGATTAACTGAGCATGTATGGCGTTTAAAATTTTTCAACTCAAATACAAAATAGAATTTCAACTAGCCAACATTCAGAAGACAAACTCTGGTTATTATTAGTTTACTAGAAGAAGTCGAGTAGTACAAGTACAATGGATCTAAAATAGCCCAGTAAAAACGTATGAGAAGCCACTACCAATAAATGCCTCAAGTGCACAGTTCACAATTAATAAGTAATAAGCTATTTTTATTATAGTGGATTAATTGAACTGACTCCGATGACAGGCATAATCAGCGAGTATAATCGGACCACTACGATCAGAAACAAACAAAATACAGGTTGAAATTGCAGAAAAACTTTTAAGTTATCATGAAATTTTTTTGCTTATGCATACAGTTTTTCCGAGTATTTCAAGGAGTAAGAATTTATTGAGTACTGTATTGTTTCTTAGTAATGTTCTCTTTGGGCATCTATTTTAATTTTATGCCAGTCTTTTTCGGTATATTTTTACAACCAATAATTTACCTGATGAGTCTTGTCTGTTTTGTCTCGGTAGTTTTTTTTTCGAGCCTTATGCTTCAATTTTTTTACATGAACTTGTCAGTAAGAAAATACTTTCCATATATGAATATGGTCTTATTTGTAAGTTGTTTTATTTTTGTTTATTGCTTTAATAAATTGTTTATTATTGGTCTTCTTTGTATCCTGTGTTTCTTTTTATTGTTGATACATTTTACGATGTTATTAATTCCAGTCTTCTTGTTATGTTCGTGCTGATGTTTTATATCTGTATGGATGATTCGAAGGAGCAAGTATGACTTCTGTTGCTGTTTGTTTGCTGTTGAATTTGTTCTTAGGTTAAACGATGGACAGGTCAAAAAAATTTATACAGCTTTCAATTTTCTGCGGTTATACGTTTTTTGTGCCTTTTTGAGATTTTTAGGATTGGTTGTTTTTGATTGTGTATACTTTATCGATAACGTCCTAAAGACAGACATATTGATTTATTTCAATTAATTAATCTTTATGTAAGGTATTGGTTGAGATAAAAAAGCCAGTGTCACGAGCGGGATCCGAACCCACGACCTTCGGCTCAATACGCTGCTGCTCTACCATTGAGCTATCGTAACTCGTGATAAAGCAGCGGCATATTGAGCAGAAGGTCGTGGGTTCGAATCTGCTCGTGACATTAACTTTATCATTTCAACCAATACCTTACATCAGGGGTGCTCAAACTTGAACTGCTGGCGATCTACCTCAATATTTTTAGACTACTTACGATCGACTCTGAGAGGCTGCAAGTGTGTGTGATGCAGGGTTGTCGTACATACACGATACACCCTACCTACCTAGGTAGGGTGTACCGTAGCATATATAGATATTAGCTTTCTTTTTCATTCTTCTCGAGATCTACTCAAAAAGCACTCGCGATCGACTGGTCGATCGCGATCGACCGTTTGAGCACCCCTGCCTTACATAAAGATTAATTAATTGAAAGATGTTATTTGGTCAATTGCACCACGAAATCTAATGAATATTGATTTATGTTTTGTTGATAATTTTTTCTCCTTACATTTCCTGCTAGGAATCCAAGTGGTAATCGCTAAACATTTTTAAATTAGCCGGAGAATGAAAATTATCCAATAAATTTTTTATTCATATTTGAACCTGTCTCAAATTAGAGAAATAAATTTAAAGCGGTCGCTGCAACAGATGAGACTGAACGAAACAGGACTGTTAGTTCATCAAAATGGAACTCGGAAGTACTAAACCCTCAGCAATACTTTATAAATGGATTTTTTAACTAAATACTAATATAACTGTACAAAACTATTAAGATGGCAATAAAATAGCGAAACTTCGTCCATTGTATTTATTTTGTTTATAGATTTTTTTTTAAATTGATCTATGACTATCTCTGAACATATTTTTTTGCCTCTTCTACATTCCTGTTATAAATCGTATCAATTCACTCCTTTCCACAGTACTTTCTCATTAAACGTCCAGTCTTTTATAAATCTCCCTCAGCCGTATTTTCGTTAGGATCTGGAACACTAGACAGCAGTACCGATCGGAGTCGATCCTCCCCTGAGTGGCACCCTTCGCGCGATCCGACGGCCATCCCTTATACTTCCCGAAAACCGGTATATTTTATAATGTATTTGATAAGAAAAAAAGCAAGAGAAGGGGTCTAGTTGTTAGAAAATAGCCAGGATAAAAATCGGTCCGCTCGGTCTCGCTTTAAAACATCGCTTAAACCCCTCGTATAGAACAGGAATTTTTCTTCTGACACAAACAATAGTTTATTCCATCTCAATTCCAATGGGAAATTTATTATTCACAATTATTTTATTTCATAAAAGCAAAAACCATTTATAACCAAAATCAAAGATTATAAAATTAACAGTAACAACAACGACAACAACAAAGAGCTAATTTTTGGAGTATTGATTAAATTAGTCATTATTGTATAAATTGCCATGATTCAACAAATATTATAATAAAATTATAAATAAGGCAAGCACCTCAATAAAAGGTTAAATAAAAATTTATTTTGTGTTTCCAATAAACCAATTTTAGTAATAGATTCGATTTAGTCGGATTCGAAATGTAATTCCACCTTGAGGCCAGCTGCTCAATTCCAAGGCACTATTACACTTTGGATTTTGACCGAAAGAAATCTTCTAATCAAGAATTTTCTTCTGCTGGAAGAAAACGTTTACGCCTTAACGTATTGCTTGGAACAGATAGCAGTCTGAAGAAGCGGGTCAGGACTATTATAGGACGATGGGAGGCCAGCTCTGTTGTCCGTCTGGCGGTAACATCTTTTAGGTTTGATTGAAAAAGGTAAAAAAATTGAAACCAATTGGTTCAATTCATTGTTGTGTTTGTCGATGTTTGGACTGGTTTCACCTTAAGAAATGGTAGTCAGGAGGAGCAAGGACAAGACTTTAGAGCGACGACAGGTTAGCTGGTTCAATTCATTGGCTGTTCAACATCTTGGATTTCGATTAATTACAAGAAATATTTTATTTAAGTCAGGACTATAGGCCGACCTGGGGACAGGTGTATTGATTGTCTGGTGGTACCATTATTTTGAGTTTGATAGATGAAAAGTTTGAAAGAAAAAAACAATCTTCTACTCCACGTTTAGTGCTTACAAACATTTGGACTGTTTTATCTTATGGAACTGCTAGCAAAAAGCGATGTCAGGACTAAGGACCGACGAGTGGTCAGCTCTCTCGATTGTCTGGCGGTAGCTGGTTCTATTCCTTGGCAGTTCATCATCTTGGATTTCGATTAATTACAAGAAATATTTCTTTTATATTTTGTATTTTAATTCAAGAAATGTTTGTTTCAGCTAAGACCAAAAACGGCTAAGGTAGAGATAACAGTCTGAAGAAGCGAGGTCAGGACTATAGGCCGACCTGGGGACAGGTGTGTTGACTGTCTGGTGGTACAATTATTTTTGATTTGATTAAAATAAATATGAAAGAAAGAAAACAAATCTTCTACTCCACGTTTAGTGCCTACCGAAATTTAGACGGGTTTTATTTTAAGGAACGGATAGCAGAGAAGAAGCGCGGTCAGGACTATTATAGGCCGACGAGAGGCCAGCTCTACTGTTCGTCTGCCGGTAACATTCTTTTGAGTTTGATTGAACAAGGTTAAAAATTTGAAACAAATCTTCTATTCACTGTTGCGTTTGTCGATGCTTGTGCTGGTTTCACCGTAAGTTAGAATTGGTAGTCCAAAGGAGCGAGGTCAAGACTTCAGAGCGACGACAAACTAGCTGGTTCTATTCCTTGGTACAATACAAATATACAAAAGTTTTAACATTTAGGTAGAGATAACATTCTGAAAAAGTGGGTTCAGGGCTATTAATATTTTCCTCCACTTTAAGTGCCCGCCAATATGTGTATTGTTTTTTCAGCAGTAAGGCTCCTAGGTCTAACGAAATATCGGTGTGGATTTGATTGAAAAAGGTGAAAGAATTTTCAAGCCAATCTTCTATCCACTTTAGTGTTTGTCTAGGTTTGGACTGGTTTCACCTTAAGAAAGAGATGGTCGTATGAAGCAGCAAGATCAGGATTGCAGGGTGAGTGCGGTACAATTCGCCTACAAGTTGTTCCTAGTTGGTACTTAGTTGAGGTTGATTGACATCTTAAATTCTAGGCTTTTCTCGATGGAACGATGTTGTTCTGCGTTAATGACTACTTTCTTATATTTAGATATGTCACCGGTATCTTTTTAAAATATGGTACAATTTATTTGGAGAGAAAACTGACTATTTTTCACCGGGGTAAATATTTCTAGTGAATGCTGCTACACTCCTGTCAGAAAACTCCCACATCAATTTAAAAACAATTAATTAACTAATAATAAATTACTTTTTTTTAAGTTTTCTGAATTTCTGTGAAAAAGAAAAAACTCTGTACATATTATGGAAATTAATTTTAAAGACTACCGTGAAAATGAGTTCATTTACAAGTTCTATTTGCCAATTTGCATGAAATATGGTTTCCCAGGATAACCGGACTGCAAGAAGCGTGAAAAGACTTTTCCGCTCGGAATATTGTATGCAGTCGAACTGTTAAGTGCAGGCTGTAATTAAATAGTTTTCCCATTCCTTATTCAGCATTTTAATTCTGAAAACAGTTAGAACCTGTAACGTCGAACCTAATTTACTTTAAATGGTTCGCTCCTGGAGGTTCATACTACCTTTCAAAGTACGAACAGACCCAAACGTTTTCGCTATTTACAGTAGGTTATATTTCCGAATTATTGGAAGCTTTATATGTTAAATTAGTCTGTCAGTAAAAGGTTATAAAATCATACCAAATTCGGTAAAAGGTTTATTCTAATAGGTTGTTTGAATTAGTTTTTGTTCTTATAAGCAGACTTACTGCTATATACATACGAGCTAGGTTTGTTAATGAATTATAAATATTATCCATTATATTTAGTGGTCCATTGACTAAATTACTTCTTTCAATTAATTAATCTTTCTATGTAAGGTTTTCGTCGTTTGAAAAATTGCAAAAAAAAGGGAAAATTCGAAAGCTTGTAGGTTGAGATGGGAAGTTGGTGTCTGAGTGGATCGAAGTAACGATAGCTCAAGTGGTAGAGCAGCGGCGTATTTAGCCGAAGGTCGTGGGTTCGAATCCCGCTCGTGGCACTGACTTTTTCATTTCGACAAAAAGCTTAAATAAAAAGATTAATTAATTGAAAAATGTAAATATTATATTTACATAATACACGGTAAGACAAGACAGGCATGTTGATAAGTTCGACATGTGGTCAACCCCCATCATGCTGAACGTCGCCTTAAACCATCCTTATCTTCATAATTGTTTGAGCTCGTCCATTTTCATAAATATTTTCAATGAACTAAATTTTCAAGAACAAATGTTTCCTTTATAAATTTTCCTTTCGTTCTCCTTTTCCCATTTTTGGAGTATTAAACCATCCATACCCATTATTAAATCCATTATATTTCGTGGTACGATTGACAACTTCTTTCAATTAACTAATCATTATGTAAGGTAATGGTTGAAATCAAAACGTCAGTGCCACGAGCGGGATTCGAACCCACGACCTTCCGCTAAATACGCCGTTGCTCTACCACTTGAGCTATCGTGGCTTCGATCCACTGGGACACCAACTTCCCATCTCAACCTACCTTTCGAATTTTCCCTTATTTTGGCCATTTTTCAAATGTCGTGTAATGTTGTGTAATCATTTGTCGCCGAGAATCGAATCCTGATTACACGAAATTTCCCCCAGAAGGCCGTGGATTCGAATCCCGCTCGAAACACTAACTTTATCATTTCATCCAAGACCATAGCTAAAAAGAACAAGTAATTGAAATAATATGGTTAGTTATGACCGCTAAACATATATGGATAAAAATAGAAAATTCAAACCACTTAGGTACTGAACAGTCACACCTTGTAGACGATCTGTACCGCACGTACCATACTCTCCCGACTTAATTCCTTCAGTTTGTTATATCTTCTTTAAAGTAAAAATAGTTCATTTTTAGACGAAAAAAATTAAACAGAAACTTTCTTTCGATAAAAATCCAAGATACCAGACAGGTACTGAAATGCAATTGTAGACGATTTGCACTCATTCTGCAGTCCCTGGACGAGTTCCTTTGGACTGATGTATCTTCCAACCAATGGCTCATTCCTTAAGAAACCATTCACACATTAGTTGTCGCTAAAATTTGAATAGAAACGAGTGGGGTAGGTTTACAAAAACATTTTCTTCATCGTGCTAACTTTTCAATTTTTATTGAGATCTTCTTCAGGGCTCAAAGTGTTTGTTTTCTGTGTAGATGTGTCATTACTGTGTGTCGTGTTGAGAGTGCAGGGCCTGAAGATGATTTCAATAAAGATCGAAACGTTGGTACGATAAAGAAAATATTTCTCTAAACCGACATCACACCAGACCGCATCTTTTTAGCCCAAATTTCACTTATTGGTCTCGGCTCGGAACTGAATAGCTAACAGTATTGGAATCGTACGTTAACCACACTAAAGTCCCGACATTTCTTCTTCAGTGTGCCATCACCTGGCGATGAAGATTTCTTTCAATCTAAATCCAAGGTGTTTAACGGCCTAGAAACTGAATTGCAACCTGTATATGGTTTGTACTGACTGTCCCTGTAGTCCCTGGCCTAAGCTCCTTCAGACTGATATACCTTCCAAGCAATGGTTATCTTCTTTACCAAACACTTTGCACATTGGTTCTAGCCAAAATACGAAAAAGTACACATCCTTGGAATGGAGCAAGTGAAACCTATGTGGCTTCTTTGGCTGATGGGCCTGCATTTTTTACAGCATCCACCTAACATTACTGACTTCGCTTTTTCACTGTACTATCTCATCGACCCATCTGTCTCTCTCTCTCACTCTCTCTCTCTCTCTCTCTCTCTCTCTCTCTCTCTCTCTCAGACACACACACACTCTATAAGTTTATTTGTGCACAAATACTTCCCAATAAAATATAGTATAGCAATGTGAAATATCTATATCAAAAGTTTGTTGGCGAACCTTAATTTGGTTTGATAAGTGATAGCGAGAACGTGCGGACCACTTCTGTTTATCAACTCAAAGGCCAATTTTCCTTATTGCTTCTCAACTTTGTTTTTATTCCTACTTTTAATTGTGTTTTATTTCATACGTTGTGTCCCGGAGGTTTGCATTCCAATCAAAACGGTCAGCACAAAAGACGCTGCGTGTCGAGCCGCGCCCGGGGCCTCGGATCCCCCCTCGGGCGACCCACCTGGCGGCCGACCAACAGATTTCACCAATAATCGTTTACCGAACCCTTTATTAGACGAGCGGGTAAAATTAAAAGTGTCATGCAAGGGCCCATATACCTCTGGTTTGGGTGGTATTCGGCCCCCCGAGGCACGAGCGTGTGGTATCATCAACCGGTTGTCACTCAGCCGGACGATTACGAGCACGAACCATCGACCACAGGCTACCATAAACGATATCCTTTTGGCCGTTTAACCAATACCGATTCGCTATTTCTACATTCATAAGTTCTAATAACATAAACGCGATACAATCAAGTCCAAAATCTGAAAGTCTACTCCCTTCACAAAATTATAGGATGTTTTACATCATGTTTTTACTATATTTTATATGTATTTTTAATAAACATTAAATATTAAAATTTACCCATATTTGTTTAGTGGACATAATTAACCAAATTAATTATTCCAATTAATAATTCTTTTTATCTAAGGGTTTTGAATGAGATGGCAAATTAGTGTCACGAGATTCGATAGCTCAAGTGCTTAGAGTAGCGGCGTGTTGAGCCGAAGGTCGTGGGTTCGAATCCCTCTCGTGACACTAATTTTTCATCTCATCCATAAACCTTAGATAAAATTAATAATTAATTGGAATAATTAAAATTTACGTAACATGTTAAGTAAGTTGGACGATTTTTTGTCGTTTCTGTTCATTTTGGTCTGTCTATCCCCGCTATTTTGGTCTGTCTGACAAATTAATAGTGTAATAATTAACAAATCCAGAGTAAAAATAATTGATTAAAACAACAAAATAAACATTAAATATTAAAATTTACCCATATTTGTTTAATGTTCATAATTGTCCGTATAAATATTCTTTTTACCTAAGGTTTTTTGTCGAGATGAAAAATTAATGTCACGAGCTTCGATAGCTCAAGTCGTTAGAGCAGAGGCGTGTTGTGCCGAAGGTTGTGGGTTCGAATCCCGCTCGTGACACTAATTTTTCATCTCATCCAAAAACCTCTGATAAAATGAATAATTAATTGGAATAATTAAAATTTACGCAACATATTTAGTAAGTTGGACCTTTTTCCTGTCAAATTAATAGTGTAATAATTGAAAAAATCTAAAGTAAAAAAAAGTCTCATGTATTTTGAAAAATATAACAAAAAACACCCAAATAAAATGTAATAATACAAGGCAAGTTTTACATAATTAAAAAAAAATTATGTATATTTTAAGAGTCTTTCTTTTACTTATGAAATTGTATTGTAAATTAATCGTAAATATATATTTTAAATACAACAAAATAAACATTAAATATTGAAATTTACGCAACAAATTTAGTAAGTTGGACCATGTTTTGTCGTTTCTGTTCTTTTTGGACTGCCTATCCAAGCTGGTTTGGGTCTGCCAGACTAATTAATAGTGTATTAATTAAAAAATCTAAATTAAAAAATAGAAAACTGACATAAAGTTTGAACAGCATAACAAACAAGAAACACAAATGCAAACACATACACTTGCAAGATCGAGTGTGCTTTTATGAAGTGTTTTGGAGATTATTTCCAGAGGAAAACAGATCATACCAGTGATTTTGTTTCTAGTTCATTTCTAATCTTAATTTGAAGAGGATGGTTTTGGAATTATATTTAAAATTATTTTATATATATTGAAGATAATTCTATAGATTTATTGGATTGTTTATTACACGTATACTCTAGCTCCTCTCTCTCTCTCTCTCTCTCTCTCTCTCTCTCTCTCTCTCTCTCACTCTCTTTCTTTCTATTTCTTTCTCTGCTTTTCTTTTAGTCTGTGTATGTATATATCTCCCTTTCTATTTCTGCCTGACTGGTTTTCTGCTGTCTACTGTTTCTCAATTTCTCAATTTCCATTTTCTCATTTCTCATTCTCTCTCTCTCTCTCTCTCTCTCCCACTCTTTCTTTTTCTTTCTCTGCTTTTCTTTTAGTCTGTGTATGTATATAGCACCCTTTCTATTTCTGCCTGACCGGTTTTCTGTCTGCCTACTGTTTCTCAATTTCCATTTTCTCATTTCTCATTCTCTCTCTCTCTCTCTCTCTCTCTCTCTCTCTCTCTCTCACTATCTCAAATACACATACACACACTCACTATCTACTCTTTTTTATTTCCCTCTTTCACTCTCTCTCTCTTCTGTTCCATCTACTATCATGGTTTTTGCGGTTGATGGTGTGGCAACTCCAGATTATACAATCAAGATGAGCTATTCATTAGTCCCTTCTTTCGCTATTTTATCTTAAAGGGATTTAAGACGGTTTTTCAAATTTTCATATTATGACGTAGCCTAATAGAACGAACACCATTACTATAACATGACGCTGCCAAGATAATGTGCAAAGATTATGATCAGTAAATTCAGAGTTATTAAATATCTTAAAATCGTCAATTAAATTAATACCATTTCACTGTACAAAGTCTATAACGAATTGATTATTGATATATCTATAATTGGCACAATGATCACTAACGGAACGACTGTTACAAAGAAAGAAACCATTAAAACCACAAATTCGTGTTCGTAATGTTCGAATTTATCATTATAAGGGAAAAGTATATTCTAAACGCCTCTAAGCCCCTCTCATAAGAGCCCAGTCGCTAATTAGGCATAAATACATCAAGAGGTGCAGATCGGCGAATGGATAAAGAACCGTGAACTTTTAGAGGGAAGAGGATCAGATAGGCGTATGTACAACTGTCTCCGTGAGGCTACGCTTGCCCACACTGAATTCCGCCTTGGGTAGGTGTGCTCACGTGTTAGGATTTACAGCGACGAAGAACACCTCCGCTATTTCGCCCAACATGCACAACACTTCCTGCGTTGTGAAATAACCGTTTTGTATGTCCGGTGCGGCTCATAATATTGACGGTGTGGCAACTCCAACCAACACATGACTCTGCCAAGCAACAATGGTCAATTAAAAATAAATTTAGCTCTAGTGCGATTGGAGAAAGAGAATGGGAAAGAAACTGTTAAATAGATAGATAGATAGGTAGAGGGAGATAGATAAATAGATAGATAGAGAGATAGATAGATAGATAGATAGAGATAGATAGATAGATAGATAGATAGATAGATAGATAGATAGATAGATAGATAGAGAGAGAGAAAGAGAGAGAGAGAGTGAAAGAGGGAAATAAAAAAGAGTAGATAGTGAGTGTGTGTATGATA